>NC_136791.1:24887275-25439775 GCF_951216825.1 Electrona antarctica | reverse complement strand
AGGCGACAGCACTACCAACTGTGCCACCGTGCTCCATACAAACATCTTTCACACAATGAATTAACAATCACACTTAGTTAGCAGAAGACATTACATACTCACGTGAACTCAAGTGAACTTGTAACCTGTAGTATTATTTTATAAATGTTGTATTGATACTCGTCTTTAACCTGAGTAAAATATTTGAGTACTTTTTCCACCATTGCATGCGCACAACCCCAAAACATTGTCCTCAGCCGACACGCCCCAGACGTAGGGAGGTAGGTATGGTATGCCTCCTGGCGGAGATTTGTGCGCCAATTAGTGCATCTTTCAATTTCTTCTTCTTCTTCTAAAAAATTATTCACACTTACATTTATTTGGAACAATGTTTTCAGAAAATATGTTCGATGGCGGACGACGGACGTGTCTTATCTAGTGCGAGGAGGAGCGAGGAGGAATAGCTTTAAAGTGAAGTTATTAAGTCCACAAAAACATCAATTGCACCGTCAGTGGCTCAAATTAAGCTCCCGAAGCCCATGGCGCTTGCTGGCTCTTTCTTTGTGCACCTGATCCAATGACACAGAGGGGCAGATTGTGGAGGGTAAAACAAACTGCCTTCCCCGGCAGCCTTCTCTGCACACAAGGCTTTAATCTGACTTTAAACCTCAGAGAGGATGTCTCAATAGTCTGTCTCCCTGGGCAGTGAATTACCGCCCGCTTGCCTTTTGCACTCCATTGTTGTTGATAACTTCCTATAGAAGAGCCCTGGCTGCCAGCCCATCCCGCATAGCAACCCACCGAGCATTGTTAACCCCCCTGACAGAGGAGCTAGGACAGCGAGTTAGTAGACCGTAGTAAGGTCAGAGTGGGGCTAGTTGTTGTTGTTGTGAAGAACTGTAGTAACTGACCACAGAGGTGAGCAGCTGATGGTGGGAAAACACTGACCATGTTTGTAAAGACACTACAGGCCTCTTTTGCATCAGGGTACCTACCTAGCAGAGCCATAGAGTAAGACAGAGTTAGGACATTGAGGGGGCAGAAAACTGAGCGCTCGAACGCTGTTCATGCAGCCTGAACGGGGACAAGCTGGAAATACATAGTTTTCAACGAGGGCGGAGCAAATAAGAGCAATTTTAGGCATGTGTGCAACATGCCAACTGTTTAAGTATTACTAAAAAACAATCTAAAATAAAGGGATTTAAGATCATTAAAGCTGGGCTGTTGCCCGAGTCCAATGCATTTCTGCCAACTTCCGGTCCAGGACTTGTCCCCATTCAACAGAAGTCTATGTAGAAGCCCCATGAAGTGAACGGAGTTGTCGTAAATCTGTCTTACTCTATGGCTCTGCTACCAAGGAGCCAAGTAGTGTTGATTTCGTCGACTAAATCTATGACGAAAAATGTTCGTCGACTACGTTTTACTGAGGAAGACAAGCTATGATGACTAAAACTAAGACTAAATATATATATATACAATTTCGTCAACAAATAAAAACTAGTGGAGAAGAGATCCAGTAGAACTAAAAGACAAGTCATTTTACGTTTGGTTGCACGCTGAAAATAGCAGATCTACAAGATCACAACGCACTCGGCCATTTTCAGCATGCAACCAAAGTGTAAAACCTGCCATTACGACGACATCAAGGCCTGCCAAAACAACAATTTTAGTCAACTAAATCAAATGTAGATTTAGTCGACTGAAATCTTGGGATTATTTAGTCGATTTTACGGTACTTTAAAGTGAAGTTGAACGTTGGCAGAAGTTTCGATCGATACCGAGTACCGGTCCGATAACAAGTGTGGGCACCAGGCCAGGGACCCTCTGGGTTTCTTGATGCTCCAAATGGAGCATTACAGGTCTGTAACTCTGAGTTTACCCTTACGGGTCCATTTGGTTCAACTACCAAGATTCGGAAACGACTTTATAAAAAGAGAAAAAGCCCGAAGTCAATTATAGTAAGTGGTTTAGGCAACTCTGGCAGCAAGACAAGGAAAGTAAGAATGGGGGGGGGGGGGGGGGGGTGTGTATATGACCAACAACACAGGTGTTCGACACAGAACAAAAATATATCCACAGAAGTTTATTTGTGAATAAACTCCTGAACAAACCCAGGTGGTGCCCCATGAGTGAGTGAACTGGAAGGACGGACGGATTAGTGTTTATTGAGTCTAACATTAGCAGGCGTGACCGTCAGGCTGGCGGTAACCCTCTTCTCTCCTGGGGAAAACGGAACTGTGTTCCTGTAATCCAAGACTGGCCCGCAGACATTACGCCCTTTGTCACACACACACACAGAGCAATGAATGCCCTGCCGAATGCCATGGCAACCAACACAACCCTGCTGCACAATGCAATGGAGAGAGAGAGGGGAGGGGGGGGGGGGAGACCAAACAGATAGGCCCAGATGAAGGAAAGGTTCATTTATACTCGTGATAGGTTGAATTCTGTGAATAACATTTTCAATCAGTCAATCAGGTACGTCGCTTGCCGAAAAATAACTTTAGTTCAACAAAAAGTTTTTTTTTTTTGCAAAAAATACACGATCAATGTGTCGTTTAGTTCAGTAATTCAACTCGTCATCTCTAAAATGTCTGTATGACATTCTACTAAATTATGCACATTGTCATCGCAGTAAAGGTGGTTGCACACCGGCCGCGTTTTTCGGAAAACCGATGGAGAAACGCCACTAGAAATCCGAATTCACATCCGATTCGCGCCCGGTGTGTGGAGACCTTAAGCCCCAGCTTTTGGGTTCTTTTTGACTGGAGTTTTGTGGAGTTTTGTGATTACATAATTTATTATAACTCTGAACTGACCATTTTGTCTGTGTTCTCTTTGTATGTAGACACAGCCCACTATGTTCTGTGACGATAACTTTGCACCAATACGAGTGAGTTTCGGATGTGATTTGTGATTTTCCAGCGCATCGCGATCGACATATTGCTGTTTCTGGCTTACGATAAACATCGTAAGCTACTGCTAACATAAGATGCTTCTTCTTCTCTCACTCTGCGAGGCTGGGAGACAGGATGTAAATGGGTGGAAATCCAGTCTTTTCCGTGGCGGAAGCTAACTACCTCCAATGTACAAGCTCACAGCATGGCACAAAGTGCCACACTGTGAGCTTGTATCTCTGCTATTTTTTAAATAGCCAACAAAAAAAATCTAAAATGACACAGCTTTCCCGGTTTTAATGCGTTAAGTGGCTAAATGTTTTTGTTCCACCAATACATTTCCTTTGCACGAACCCCCATACTTGCCCCCATACTCGCAGTGATGATCCTGATTCCTTGTATACATTATTATTATACACATCCCAGCATACAGCCGAGTAATGCCGCGGAAACCCTTCCAATCTAGAGCTGAATCACTTTCACATCCTGTCAAGTCATAAGGTGTCAGTCCCCGGGTTGGAATAAACAGCTGGTCATGATTGAAAATGCTGACTGAAGAGATTGAAATCACACTCCACAAATTGTTGAGAAGGATTGGCAGACAGATGCTCTCCAAAGAGATGTTCGTGGCTCCTGAGTCTGATCAATGCCACATGTGCTCACATGGCTGACTGTGTGGTTCCCTCCGCTGGCCCGATGGGCCACATGAGTCCCATTTCACATGTGATTGCATTACCTTCATTTTCTCCAAGGGGAATATGCACGCAGCCACGCACGCATGCATGCACGCACACACACACACACACAGGTTCAGAGCAGGGCTATTGAGAGAGAGAGTTATGACGACTCTCCCATAGCCTTGCATTGTAAGCTATTAGGATATTCATATCACATTCAATATTCTGTAATTTACTGGTAAAACCAACTTGTTTGGAATCTGTTTTGGCGTGTTTAGAGACAAGAAGAACAATGAGAATGCAGACATTAACGCTTTATTGCCACCGTGCTACCAATAGTTCCAAACAGTAATGTATAGTAGTTGCAAACATTAATGTATCGTTCCAATAGTTCCAAACATGAATGCATAGTTCCAACGTTGGATCCTCATAATATGATGGGTGTAGTACAGTGCGACACACACGACACATGAACCACACATGATGGCGTTCGTTGCGGTGAGATCTAAGAGTGACATAACTCTCTCTTTCAACGGCTCTGCTTCAGAGTAAAGACACTGCCAGTGTTGTACATTAATCTGAAAGTGAAGTCATTTCCAAGTCTCATATCTTTTAAGTGGCTAAAAAAAACAAGAATCTGCCCGACGACTCCAGGCGTAATTTCATTGAAAACTAGAGGGGTGGCAAAATAAGTTACTACTACTTAGCAAACACTGTTTATTTACAAGCCCACAACACGTCACAATGAGCCACGTTGTGAGCTTGTAGATCGGGCTATTTCCGCTGTATTTAAGGGAAGATTGAAGGTGTTTATTGAATGCATGCTTGCAGACAAGAAGCCGAACCCTGTGGGAGATGCCAATCTAAAATCAGATTCATCTGCAAAATAAAGTTGCAGAAAATAATAAAAGTGGAGGTATTCTGCCATTCTCTGGGACCCAAAATGACAGCCCCGACTCTACTGTCAAAGTAACACAAGGGACATTTTCAGTCCTGTGACACAACAGAAGACCAAACCCTGTTTTCCAGACATTTGCATTGACATTACTTAGCACTTGGACTGAAGGGACCGACGCATCCCGGTAATGTTTGTCAGGTAAAGACAATCTTGATCTTCATAAATCTAAAAAACTCACCACGGCAACAGCGAACACTAGTGGTTTGTTTCCAAGCACTTCTACAAACAAAGCTTACAGATACAGAATCAATACAAAGGGAAATCTAACTGCCCTTGACCTTCTGTCACCTCCATATCACCGGTTAGATCTCTAATTTAAACATCAAGCTGGTGGTCCCACAGTCTGAGATTCTGAAAAGGCGTACAGACACGCACGCGTTATCTTGTCCCTTTAATCTTTTAGGCTTTAATAAGCAAACAGACTAATCTTATATTATTAAAGACACACTGCGTGACATTCAACATGAACTGAAGAACTAAAACAAACCGTAATGTTTATTCCGAACCACCCACTGAGTAGGGCTGTCACTGTCATCTGCCACTGCCATCATGAACATCTTAGTGGTTGATTAGTTGCCATACAAATGATTGCAATTAATTATTCAATTCTGTGTCCTGGCATTGGACATTGAAAGATATAAATAAAAATGACATTTATGTTGGCCTTTTAAGCTTTGTAAATACAAAATACACAGAGGGAAGATATGACAAATAACACTTAAGCCTATTCATGAGATGTACTAAGACATGACTGACAATGACTGGCACCAATGATCAAAACAAATAAACTACTATGGCCACAGCAGGCCATATCCTTATAATAATAATTTATAAATAGCCAATCTACAAGCTCACAACACTTCTATTTGTACAATCTTTGACATTTCTCGGAAAGTCTTATGGAAAGTCATACCATCAGACTGTTGAACATGGCATGGCCACCGCCTGTCATCGGGTTGGCCTTGGAGGACCTTTTGCTTTCCTCATGGACCGACCTACCTACCTACCTACCTACCTACCTACCTACCTACCTACCTACCTACATGTGGATCTTTTCACTTTAACCCATTTTGGCCTGACGTCGAAATTTAAAAAATGTCTTCTAAATCCTGACAGTTTTCTGAAATACCTCATGTTTCTATATCAGTGGTGCTCAATATGTCATGTCAAGGACCCCAAAAATTATATGTAATTGGCCGCCGACCCCCATCTGAAAATATGTTGTTCCAGGAACCCCTCAGAAGCAAAGATATGAGTTAAAAACGTTCGCTCTGAACGAATACATATTCAGCTTATAGATCTGCTATTTTTCAATAGCTAAAGTATTACATAATGCTTAAAACACCAAAAGGGGTTCCTGCCCAGAATGGTTTAATGATCCACTGTCGTGTGGAAACCTCGTTCAAAACGGTTACTTTTTTGAAGACAATAATTTGATGACCGGCAGGAGGCAGAGTCATTAGCATTAGCATCTTTCCTCCGGTCAACAAATGATTGGCTTAGGAATGCAACAAAAATATCCATGATTTCAACTCTTCATGTGGTGTGTAATTGATGGAACTACTCCTTCAATACTTTTCACCAACGCCATGAAAAAATAAAATGCAGAAACCTGTGGCCTGTAGAATGACGTTACCATAGGCGTGCGTCACTGTTTGATGACATTGCGTAGAGTGGTCCTAATGGTCAAAAGAGGTGGCTGAAATGTGCCTGAATAATGCAGGGGGGTTTTTATGTTTTTTTTATGGCTTTCGCCTTTGTTTATATATATATATATATATATATATATTTTTTTTTATAGAGGGATAGACAGTAGGCTGACAGGAAATGGGGAGAGAGATGGGGGGGGGGGGGGGGTGACATGCAGTAAAAGCCGTCGAGATCGGGAGTCGAACCCGTGGCACACTGCCAGACTGGATTGCCAGCCACGGTGCCTGGACCGCTGAGCCACGGCCCAGGCCTGAATAATGCGTTTTATAATAAATATGGAGATTTCCACCCGACCGGCAGCGACTACGCGTTGCAGACAATGTGACACATTCACTCATTCATTCACACCGAGTGAAACGAGAGAGAGAGGCTCTGTGCTGTGGTTTTAATGATGCCACACCTTCAGCCTTTCCCCTTTGTCTGCAACACACACACACACACACACACACACACACACACACACACACACACACACACACACACACACACACACACACACACACACACACACACACACACACACACACACACACACACACACACACACACACACACACACACACACACACACACACACACACACACGTTATGTGTATTGCTGCCTGCAGTAAAACAGCTCAATAGACCATGTTGTGATAGATGTGAGCAGATCCCTCACGTAGTTCACAACTCAGTCCTCCTGACCTGTAACGCCAGCTTTGGCTCTCAAACTACTTTATGATGCATTATATTATCATTAAGCTACAGAGCTAGGTGTGCAAGAGAAGAGACTTTGGTTTACCTGCAACATTACATTTCTACTGATGCTCACAACGCATGAAACTTGTAGATGTGCAACTTCTACAAAAAGTGTAAAATAGGGTTAAAGTGGTTAAACTAGCATGTTGACGCTATAATAGCTCATTTTGCTGGGGGGGGGGCTCAAGGACCCCCCCCCCTAGTAAAACACGATAGTAGTAATGTGTGTGTGTGTGTGTGATCATGTATTTGTGGGTGTGTAATGATGAACAAACACATCATTGGGTTTCACGTTCACGCGTGGCCTAAACATGGACGGTGAACAGCCTTCAAAATGACTGCCAACTGGAATCACTTAAAAACACATTACTGTGCAATAAAGACAATTAACAGATATAACACGGCAGCTTTATTGATTCTTAAACTGTAAAAAAAAAAATACCTCGTCTTCCGGGGGCCATTACATAAATATTTGTACTATCTCTTAACGCCTGTGTTTAAACATTACGCGGAGAGGTACAGTGTGTCGGAGGCAGAGATCAACAGTACAACAGTATACATGACACTATGTCCTCGTTGCATCACGGCCTGCTTTGTTGGCAACGTGAGATCAGCTAATCCCTGGAAGGAGGAACAGCCCACATTAACTCATGGAATGTTTTTCTTGTCACCACTGAGTTATGTACGTCGCAGCTAAATGTGGCCACATTAGTAGCGTATTCAATTTGACATTTAAACCCTTTACTAACTTTAAAAGAAGACAATGATTCACGACGAGGCCGGGTTCTTCTCGGGGGGGCTTTAGAGAGAATGGTCGAAAGATGAGGAGCAGGAGGACGCTAATCCCACTTTCTGGGAGGAAAATCGATTTCCCGTAAGAAACTAATGTCATTAATGGGTGTCACACTGTGTGTGGACTCACAAACAGCACAGCACGCGGGGACACAGATGGGGGGGGGGGGGGGGGGGGGGGTTGTGTCGTCTTGCGTCACCCTAGAAACCACTAGTGTTGTTGGAATTGCCTCACCCAGTGCAGTAAAACTGACTCCTACGAATATGAATTGAATATACAGAGAGTAACGAGGCTGGAAGTGTACCCAGGGTGGCTTTCACTTCTTCACTCCTTCCATTACTTATGCACTTTATTTGAAATGGCTTTGTGCACAAGCAGGCTGAGACCATGATAGTAGCCAAGCCACTATGCTTTGTGCACAAGCAGGCTGAAACCATGATGGTAGCCAAGCCACTATGCTCAAGTCACAAAACAACTATCGTCTGACTCTATAGCATGCCATATAGGCTCCGCATCAGCAATCACTTTAACTACTTTAAACCAATATGCATAGGCCATCTGAAATATTAGCCGATTGTAGATCTGATTATAGGTCTGACTCTGAGGACTAAATGACAGCGTCTTAAGTCGAAGAATACTTTACCATCTTAAGTCGAAGAATACTTTACCATCAAGCTCACACACAGTAAGAGCTATTCATACAGAGTTCAACCCGAGTCAGTACCTATTAAAATGTCCCTGTTATCAAGTAGGAAACAGCTGACCAGGTGATGACAATGCAGAGAGGAAGACAGACCCATATTTTATATAAAGTGTTATCAAGCGTGCCAGCATCATTGTGTGTACCCAAAGACATGAAGTTAAAAACAAACACAGACTTTGTGCCAGTGGCTTTCCAGCTCGCCAAAACATCCTAGCACTCTAATTATCTGGGGTGCCATCACCACAATCACATCAGAGATGACAGGGTTTACATGGCAAATGTAAATAATGCTCTATATAAATCAACATAAATCTGTATAATCAATCAACCATTCAACCAATCAATCAGATATATATCCTATCCATCATCTATCTATCCATCCGTCCCTGTGTGTCTACAGGAGGAATGCATGCTTATGTGTGGGTTCAAAAAGTCGTTCAGTTGCTAAAGGCAAGCATTCTCTTGCACTGACCACCACCAAGAAGAACTCAAGTGGTTTTACTTAAACACATTTTTACAAAGTTTTCCTTTTCAGGGGATGTTTAGAGATTCCAGGTGTTAGACACACTCCACCCTCCAGTCACTTTTTACACACACACACACACACACACACACACACACACACACACACACACACACACACACACACACACACACACACACACACACACACACACACACACACACACACACACACACACACACACACACACACACACACACACACACACACACACACACACACACACACACACACACAAGAGAGCGGGTGCATGCTTTGCAGCAGTTCCACACCCCTTAATCAAGAATGATGGCAGTCATTGGGCCCAGATGAAACCCATTTCCTCCTGTTTAACACAGCCAGAGCTGCAGCAGGCAGATTCCTGGGTTTGTTATCCCAGCAGCGTTTTCTTTTTTTGACATCAGCGGACAGGCGCTCCCCTGCACGTCGTCTGCCCCATGAACCGTAGCCTTCTCAGCTGTATGAACCGTAGCCTTCTAAAAGGTCCTAAAGCTGTATGAACCGTAGCCTTCTAGAAAAGGTCCTACAGATGTATGAACCGTAGCCTTCTAAAAGGTCCTACAGCTGTATGAACCGTAGCCTTCTAGAAAAGGTCCTACAGATGTATGAACCGTAGCCTTCTAAAAGGTCCTACAGCTGTATGAACCGTAGCCTTCTAGAAAAGGTCCTACAGATGTATGAACCGTAGCCTTCTACAAAAGGTCCTACAGCTGTATGAACCGTAGCCTTCTAAAGGTTCTACAGCTGTATGAACCGTAGCCTTCTAAAGGTCCTACAGCTGTATGAACCATAGCCTTCTAAAAAAGGTCCTAACAGCTGTATGAACCGTAGCCTTCTAAAGGTCCTACAGCTGTATGAACCGTAGCCTTCTAAAAAAGGTCCTACAGCTGTATGAACCGTAGCCTTCTAAAAAAGGTCCTAACAGCTGTATGAACCGTAGCCTTCTAAAAAAGGTCCTACAGCTGTATGAACCGTAGCCTTCTAGAAAAGGTCCTACAGCTGTATGAACCGTAGCCTTCTAAAAAAGGTCCTACAGCTGTATGAACCGTAGCCTTCTAGAAAAGGTCCTACAGCTGTATGAACCATAGCTTTCTAAAAAAGGTCCTACAGCTGTATGAACCGTAGCCTTCTAAAAAAGGTCCTACAGCTGTATGAACCTTAGCTTTCTAAAAAAGGTCCTACAGCTGTATGAACCGTAGCCTTCTAAAAAAGGTCCTACAGCTGTATGAACCGTAGCCTTCTCAAAAAGGTCCTACAGCTGTATGAACCATAGCCTTCTAAAAAAGGTCCTAACAGCTGTATGAACCGTAGCCTTCTAAAAAAGGTCCTAACAGCTGTATGAACCGTAGCCTTCTAAAAAAGGTCCTACAGCTGTATGAAACGTAGCCTTCTAAAAAAGGTCCTATACAGCTGCATCCGTGTTGAGTTGTTCCGTCAATTGAATACATTAACATATGACCACAATGGAAACAAGCCCCCAGGACTTTTTGTGCTACAGTATATCCTTTGCTGGCGTTTACTGTACCTCGGTGCCGTTTACATTTCTGACTATTAAAAGTATTCAAGAAAACATGCGGAGCAGTCTCAGCAGTGTTAGTTTTGGTCGACTAAAACCATGACGGGAAAATGTCTGTCGACTAGCTTTTGTTCACTGATGAAATGTAACTAACTAGGACTAAATATACTTAATTAAAATTTCGTCAACAACAACAAAGAAAAACTAGATGTTCTCGATTCAAAACGTTAGTGAGGTACTACTACTGGAGAAGAGATCCGGTAGAACTAATACAAGCTTTTAAAATCAGGCATTGTGACATTATAGTCGACAAACTCAACTGTAGATTTAGGCTAAATATTTAGTCACTAGTCCACTAAAGCTAGACTAAAGCTAAAACCTTTCAGATAAGACAAATTATGACAAAAACATTTTTTAATTGTATTCATTGATTGATTGAATACTTTATTAACAAGTTAGGTAACAGTTCAGGTAGTACAGTCAAATGTTATGCTACAAGGATAGCACAAGCCCCAGGGCGGTCCATTGACCTCAATAATTCAGCAGTAAGATGATATACCGTACAATATTACAATACTTAACGCTAAAAGCTCCAGTAACAAGAAAAGGTATATTTACAGAAAAGGGGGGGTGGGGTGGGGGGGGGGGTGCTCCTATAGGGTGTTCTAGGCCCTAGGGTGTTCCTAGAGAAGGATGAGGCTGGCAGGGCACTGCGTCAGGCTCTCAGAACTAGAGGCAAGTAAACTGACTTTATGGGAGCCAACCCAGGGCACAGCCAGGAGGGGAAAGAAGCGCACCACCACCTATGTAGACGCACTGCAGCACGATAGCTTAGCTAACAACACTGTAGCGCTCAAGAAGCTGATGTTAGACAGGAAAGTGTGGCGGGCAGCGATCCAGGAGTCCCGAGTTGACGTTGGCTATAGACCTCCCTCTCGCAGTAAGCCTAGGGTGTTCTACTAAATCCAATTGTATTTTGAGGGGTTTTAGGTTTAATATTGAGTCCAGATCTTTAATGTCTTTTGGCAATCTCTGTTCACTGCATCGGGCAGCCGCAAGGTCTCTCTCACACAACACACGCATTGGCGAAAAGTGACAATTCCCTGAAACGGAAGTTCACGGAATGGACTGGATGGAGTCTAGGGGCATTTGTCACTATTTTGAGTTACATGAACCACGTGACTGGCACTGATTTCTGCCCCCTCAATGGCGCAACTCTCCTTCAACGGCAAGCCATTGGTAAGCCATCGCTAAGCCATTCCACATTTTGGTGGTAGCATTAGCAGGACATCTCCTCCTTTTTGTTTTTGAGCCGAATCCTGGGGGGAATGAGGCCAGACGAGCTCCTCCTCACCACAGATCTGTGGTTATCGTACCGCTGTAGCGAGACAAGAGACAGCATGCACTGCTGCAGTGGGAAACTGACAAGTAATATTATTAAGAAATGCCAGAATTAATGTGATATCGGGTGACATCTGTGTTGACCATAGGAGTCTAGAGGGCTAAATCCAATAAGGGAAGGTCCACACACTGCACACGGCTTGAGTAAGCTGAGGAATACACACCCTAAAATCCTCAGCGCTCATAGAACTCCACCGAGTGCGCGGACGGGACCGGAACGGACCCTCGCACACCCTCTCGAGTTAACCGAACACAGGGTGGGGGGATTTCTGTGTGCAGAGGAACCTCCTCGTCTGTTATTGTTGGCAGCGAGCCATTGCTATGGGTGAGCTCAATGTGTGGGTCAATAAATGGGCCGGCCTGCCTGATTCGCATTGGGGGTTAGCTTCCTGGCCAATGGGAAGAGGATGTGGCTAACAAATGATGTGCTGAGAGGCACGCACACATACACACACACACACACACACACACGCACGTGCGTACACACACACACACACAAACGCACACCTCAGACTCTCAGTCTCTCACACGCATACCGACACGGCGACGCTGCAAAAAGGTCATGTCTGAGACCAGAGGGCAAGGTTTCTTTATTGTACCTGTGTCTATTAATATGCCGCCGTCTCTGTCGGGTGGAAACCTCATATGGGACTCCTTTTGATACAGAGACAGTCATGGCGGCAAGACTAACTAACTGTTCAGGAGAGGAGAACAACTGATTTATTGTTTTTATCCAAAATGAGTTAATAGCTGCAGGCAGACTCTTCACATACTAGAGCATGTCTGAAATAAATGTCAGAGCTGAAATCGACATGTAAATATGAAATAAATGCTTGTGTAGCTATGCGTAATCTTAAAGACCACAGAAGTGAACATTTCAAGCCCGTTTTCTCAACTCGCTGTTTTCTCCAAAATATATCTCCAAAACTGGTGGGTCAAACTGAACAACCAATGTCAATTTGAAGCTATGATTCCCTGCTTTCACTTCAGTTTGCTGTTGTCTCACTTAGCCTCGGTCACATATGTCCAAAATTATTACTTTTCAGGATTACGTTTTTTCAAATCACACCTGTGTGAAGTGAGGCGCGCTCTTATCATACATCATCTCATTCCAGCCAATCAAAATTGCGTCCTCACTTTTGTCTTCAATGTTTGTGTTTACACACTTTTGTCTTCCATGTTTGTGTTTACACACTTTTATCTTCCATGTTTGTGTTTACACACTTTTGTCTTCAATGTTTGTGTTTACACACTTTTATCTTTCATGTTTGTGTTTACACACTTTTGTCTTCAATGTTTGTGTTTACACACTTTTATCTTTCATGTTTGTGTTTACACACTTTTGTCTTCCATGTTCGTGTTTACACACTTTTGTCTTCCATGTTCGTGTTTACACAGACCCTCAAAGTTGGACACAGTTACCGCCAACAACAAAAGAATAGCTAAAGTAGCACATCTACAAGCTCAAGAAGCTTTGAGGTGAGCTTGTGGATCTACGGTTAAAAAATGGAGATAGGAGGTTTCTGCTGCCCGACAGCAATCTACTGCCGGAAAATAATGACCAGGATACAGCTTTCAAGACACACAGCCCTGACCTCTGACCTCCTGGGACAATGACATACGGAGAACGTTGAAGCTTGGGAAATAAGACCGTACAACCTAGATTACCCTAAAAACCACAGCTTGTCACACAGCTGATTTACAGTGAGGCCCAAACAATAACACGCTTGAGCAATTTAATAATTCCACCATGCTACGTATAAATCATAAAAGCAAGCACAAAAGCATTTTATGTTACAGTAGAACAATAATTCACATGGTCTATTTATTTGGGCTAAATTACATTAAGGGGAAACTCTGGTCAAAGGAATTTTGTGATAAAGTCAAGGGGCGATAGAAGCTGCACGCACGCACGCACACACGCACGCACACACACACACACACAGCGGTGGAGTGGAGTGACGGACAGGGTATGGTTTTCTCCCAAAACATTCCTGCGTTGTTTTTGTGAGAAACCAGAACTAGGAGGACCCGGGCCTCGTCTCCAGACAAGGCTCAGGGTACAACTTTGACCTTAACCAAAACCACAGCGCCGCTTCGGGTTCAAATGTGTAACACGTTAGCCGTCGTACCAGAAGTAGCGAAAGGCGTGGAGAGAAATGTGTTCTTTAGCAAAGTATGATTTAAGAGACAGTCTCCATGTGGTAACAGAATATACTGCTTGGCAGCTCAATTATGACACTGTGGGCACATATAAAAGTTATGGGGTTTTTACCCTCATCCTCAGAGGACACACACACACACACGCACGCACGCACGCACGCACGCACACAGACACGCAAACACACACACACACAGCTGCTGCCGAGCGAGAAACACCTGGCTGGAGATCAGTACTCAACTCCAGTACTTGAGTACAAATATTAGTGAAAATCTAAATTGCTCAGTCACATATGTCACAAATATAAATGAATACAAATGCATGCCAGCACGGATATACCAATGAATGCATTACTGCATTCAAATTTAGACAAAAAAATAAAAAAAATACCTCAAGGGGGCTAGTTAGCAAAGAGGTTATGACCTTTGACCTTTGCTGCTTAGTCAGCACAGGGTGGGCCGTTGACCCCCGTGCAGTAACGTAACGGCCAGCGTGTGTGTGTGTGTGTGGGGGGGGGGGGGGGTGTCACGGGTAATAAGCCCACATCTGGGAGACTTATGACCATTAGCGCTGAGCTCTGAGACTCTGACAAAACACCCATCGTGAAATGAGAGCCCTTGTGTAAAATAAATAATACGACACTTTCAAGTGAAAAGTGAAGGGCAAAAAAACCTGCATGTGCACAGGAAATGATCTCAGGGGTAAATGAAGCATTCGGGGAATGCTCCACCGCGGCCTTTACGATGAGTTAAATAAAACATACCATTTCAAAAAGGAAACTTGGCCTAGAATGTACAGAGCGGTCGGTGGTATGTTAGCTTGACCATAGAGTACACGGCAGTAGGCATACATCTTTTTAAAAAGAAAACAAAAAAATGGAAAATGAAAATCAGGGGGAGCTCTTCTTCGTTCACATTCAAGGTCAACGCCTCAGACGCCCCCTTGAAGACAAACAAGAGGGCGATGTGAGGACGACGACGCAGGATACAGGACACCTCACCGCTGGCTGTCTTCACTATAAATGTTTTATAGTTGGGTGATCCGTGCTCGGCTCGCTATAGCAGAAAGAAACGCCGCTATAGGTGGTGAATAATGCAGGATCAGCTAACTAACGTGCTCCATGACCATGAGAGAGAGAGAGAGAGAGAGAGAGAGAGAGAGAGAGAGAGAGAGAGAGAGAGAGAGAGAGAGAGAGAGACGCCTCTGGTTTCAACAGAAGAGCGGGACAACAACATGAGTGCTCCTTTTCCCACATTACCATTTAGGATTAGGCCTGACGACGACTCTACAAATGTCTTCTAAATCATGACAGTTTTCTGTCCTTGACATGTTCATGTCAAGGACCCCCAAAAATATATGTAATAGGCCGCCGACGCCCATCTAAAAATATGTTGTTCCACATTTTCACGATTTTTCAAAAATAGCAGACCTACAAGCTCGTAGCGCGGCACTCGGTGCCGCACTATGAGCTTGTAGATCTACTATTTTTCAACAGCTAAAGTATAACATAATGCTTAAAACACCAAAAGGGGTACCACCAGGATGGGTTAACAGATCTATAAAAGGTTTGAATAAATAAATAAAAAACAGCCACGAGGCATTGTCAAGTCTAATATCTCCCTTCCCAAGAAAGGATTCCCCTTTGGATGAGTGGTGGTAGGTATATTTGGAGATCTGGGATTAAGCCTTTGACTCAAGGCGGCTATATGTCTGCAACAATGGTGTCGACTGGACTGAGCTCCACTCATTCATTACGTGACTCTGCAAAGGCTGTGGAGGCTGTGGAGCGATGCGATCAGTTTTCATATCAATAAACTTCGTCTTTTGGATAAAACTTCGTCCTGGGCGCTGGGTGTTACTAATAGAAAGGATGGTTAACTTCGTCATTTTATGTTTTAGCGGTGGATATTAAAAAAAGAAATGGTGGATCTACAAGCTCACAGTGCGTAATCTGCGTATTAATGGGTGAAGTTGTTCCCGAGGACTGTGGAAGAAGGAGAAGTCAGAGATGTTCCAGTGAGTGACTTGGAGCCCAGAGGTCAAGCCCAGTACCAGCGGGGCCCATTCCCATAAGGATAACAACGGAGCCTGTTCATGCTAACTCCTCGCCCTGCTCTGTTTACCTCTCTCTAACCTCACCGCAATCCCCGCCCGGCCTTCCTCCATCAGCCCCCACCTCCCACAAACCTCCTCCTCCTAGGTATATTCCCCGTCTCTAAGTGGGGCTCGACGGTGGCCCACTGGCCCAGTCCGTCTCCTCTCACCCCATTAGCGCTGATAACCAGGGCAGCAGAATGACCCAACGTCACCTCCTCTCCGCTTTCACCGTCTCTCTTTGTCTTTGCTAATAACAAACATAGTTGAGTCACTGAACCCACACCTGCTGGAGTTTATCAAGGCATGTTTTGTAGTGTGCAGATGTGCTATTTACGAAAACATTTTCATTTAGTAGAAAAAAAACATGCACACAAAACCATTTGAAGATTTTGAACCCTAGCGTCCCAACTCTGGGCATGACCAAAATAAACTCTCTGTGATAAATGGTATCACCTGTTTTCCACAAAGAGATTTGGTCACGCATTTGGTCCATATGAAAGTGCTTTCAGTTGTTACGCTGGAAATGTCACCTTCCAAATCGTTTTCCAAGTTTGAGGGCTGAAATGCCCTCGCTTTAAATTCACAATGTGCCAACAAATTTATATGGGGACAAAGTCAAGGCCTTTTTGTCCCCGTGTGAGATCCAGTGGTGGGAGGAAGTGTCCTCTATAGGCCTTGACTGGCCATGAAATGGGGGGACATTAAAAGTGACGGCCTGGGCAGTACAGGTCAGTTGAGCAGTGATTCACTGCTGACTGAGAGGGCAGTAAAACATGCCGACAACCTGCTGGGGGACTCATCTCCATACAAATGGCTGGGTGGTGTGATGAGACGGCCAGTTTCTTAGGGATGAGAGACAAGGTGACTTTTGTCTCCACAGTCAGACACGTTTCACCTTGCACGATTCTGGTGTGCACGCATCCGTCAGTGTAAAGCTGTTCCCTTCCGCACAAGAATGAAAATATAGCGTTGCTGTCAGAAACGTCTTTTCTCCGCTATATTAACTTTTTGTGGGTTTGTTTTGTAAATTCATGCCCTGCTTGTACTTGATCATAGTCACACAAAAGAAACAGTAGCAGATCTACAAGCTCCAAACGCAAGGCAAAGTTAAATATTTCTTATGGAGGGGTTGGGCACGTGTGATGTGTGCCTTGCCTTCCCAGATAAGAATGAAACTCAAAATGAAATGGTTCTAAACTCCAAAAACACATCCAAGGATGTATGGTAGCACTCAACCACTTAGAATAGGTCAGGTACACATACACTGCCTCAATTTCACCAATTGAACTTGGCCAGATTGAATTTGGCCAGACGAGAATGCAAACGTTTCGGCCTAGTCCAACTCCCACCTCATCAGACATATACAGTGTACTGCATTGACTGCATTGACCTGAGGGGTCTATCTTTGCCCCATCTCATTGTTTCCTTCTACGGCAAAACTCTTTGCCTTGTTCGTCCCAGAATAGGCGACGCCTAGGGTTCATGTGGATAAATTCATTTGATACTGAGGATTTTACTGTGTACAGTGTAGGGTTGCATGCAGTCAGGCCGGGCGATTAATATGACTTCATGAATTCAACATCAGAATTATTTCAAACGTCCGCCTCGATTATGATAAATGAACGATAAAATGAGCGATCCACAAGCTCACAGCCGACTCGCTGTTACACAGGGAGGCGCATAAATGTGACTCGCACTGTGAGCTTGTAGATCGGCTACTTTCGCTACTTTTGTACACCACCACTGTACAACGAAGTATAACACAGACTGTTGCTTACTGTGTCGCTCTGGATTAAGAGTGTCTGCTAAATGCCTAAATTGTAAATTGTTAAATGGTTAATCAGAATAGTAAAATCCTCTCAAAATCCAACCCTATAACGTCCCCGTCATGAGGTGGAAAACGTGTAAAGCTGGCCAATAGGGAAATGATAAAAGTCATGGGCCCCGTGGCGTTAAGTGGATCAAACGATTACAGAAACATTGATGATTGATCCATTTAGTCCGTTATAAATTAAGTGGGTTATCAGTTCCAAAATATCGTTTTTTTCCCCGAAATATTCTGTTAATTGTCCAGCCCGGGGCTTGTTGTTGTAGTAACACAGAGGGACGACGTGTCAGACAGTCACCACCACCACCCCCTCCTCTGCACCCCCCCACCCCTCCCCTCCCCTCCCTGTGTGGTCTCTCCTCCTCACCCTAAACATTCCTCTTCAATCTAGGGGGGGGGGGGGGGGGGGGGGGGTCTCTCCTCGCACCGAGAGACGACGGCAATGCCAAACAATTGGTCAGACAGACACGTAAAACCAAAAGACACAAAGAAGAGGTTGGACGCAACCAACAACACGTGTGTCTCTATGACTGTCAATATTAATGATAATAAAAAATATAACAATCTGTCACAACAACTTCACAGCCTCAGCAATGGTTTAGCCATCTCAACATCTGGTTTTGGAAGATCCTCTAAGTACGTGCGCATGCGTGCGGTGCATGTGCATGCTATGTGTGTGTGTGTGTGTGTGTGTGTGTGTGTGTGTGTGTGTGTGTGTGTGTGTGTGTGTGTGTGTGTGTGTGTGTGTGTGTGTGTGTGTGTGTGTGTGTGTGTGTGCACGCGTGCATACGAACTGTACAATGTATACCCACAAATACATTGTGAGGAGGATGATAAAACTGGCATTCTGAATTGTTGATGTCCTCACAAGTATAGTAATACAAACATCTGTGCGTGTGTCTGTGCGCGCTCAAGAGCATTATTAATGCAGCAATCCGTGCACACCACGGTATAGCACTGTTACATCATATGATTTCAGAATTTCATCATATACTTGCAACTGGAAGGAAACTGGCTGTTTCCGGTGGAAAAGGTGGTATTTCCAACGCGCGCGCACACACACGCACGCACGCACACACGCACACACACACACA
Organism: Electrona antarctica; assembly: GCF_951216825.1. Taxonomy (NCBI): domain Eukaryota; kingdom Metazoa; phylum Chordata; class Actinopteri; order Myctophiformes; family Myctophidae; genus Electrona; species Electrona antarctica. The sequence continues at coordinate 25,420,700 of NC_136791.1, read as the reverse complement.
GTTGTTCTGTTTATTCCGCAGAAGAACAAAACACCTGTGAATGAATGGCCAGTCGTACAAGGCTCTTAAGAATACTGTCATCATCATGATGGGCTCTGAAATGCAGGCTGTTATTTACTAGCAGCAAGCAGGTCGTTCTCACACATTTACAGTCCATGAGATCATGATGCTACAGGAAGGTATGGAAAAGGTTTCCAATGACCGTTTCTAAGCTGCATCCAAATACAAACACCTGGGGGGGGGGGGGGGGGGGGGGGGGGGGAGAGATATTGTATTGTTCCACTTTTTGCTTTGGCAATGTAAACATGTGTCTCATGCCAATAAAGCCAATTAAATTGAACTGACAGACAGACTGACTGACAGACAGACAGACAGACAGACAGACAGACAGACAGACAGACAGACAGACAGACAGACAGACAGACAGACAGACAGACAGACAGACAGACAGACAGACAGACAGACAGACAGACAGACAGACAGACAGACAGACAGACAGACAGACAGACAGACAGACAGACAGACAGACAGACAGACAGACAGACAGACAGACAGACGCGTTACAAAGCAGAAGTTTGTAAACAAGCTTTAACAGACAGGATCACGTGTGAACGCATTAAGACAGACTGGACACATCCATTCCATTCCAGACAACTATCTCTCAGACATACTCTTGCTCTGTGCTCTGACTGCGCTGGGCTCAGGGCTGCTCTCTCTCTCTCTCTCTCTCTCTCTCTACTCTAAAAGGACCAGTCAACACTCAACATTTCATGACATGGACAGATGGCTTTATGGCTCAACTAATTTTAAGGTACATGTGTAATGGAATGCCTGTGCACTGCTCATTAGGGCCAAGCTGCAATAAAACGTAGGAGGGAGCTGGGCAGTCAAGAAGAGGACTTAAATGAGTATGTGCGCGCGCGGGTGTGTGTGTTCGCGTTCGCGCGTGCGAGAGAGATCAGGGGAGTTTTCTCAGAGAGACAAAAGATGTTTTTTGTCTCTTTTGTGGCGCTTCACCCACTTTTGGACAAAGAATATACAGACAAGGCAAGCTTGACATAGAGGACAATGGTGGACTCAAACTCTAAACAGCCTAGTCGGAACATCATGATACTAACAAGTAACAACAACCAATGATAAAACATAGAATCATAACCTAAGAAGCACCCCAGAGGATGGTTTAAATCTATGTCTTCCTGTCAGCTAGTGTCTTTGATGTTTTTTTTCCTTCTCTTTCGAGGGTTTATTGGTCTACTACACTTTCTCAGAGGCACACAGTAAACCCAAGACTCTCTCCCCGTTCTCTTTTTACACTATACTTCCAGGAGGGAACATGTGGTATAATAAACAGTGTGTGTGTGTGTGTGTGTGTGTGTGTGTGTGTGTGTGTGTGTGTGTGTGTGTGTGTGTAAATAAATATTAGATAGATCGATAGATAGAATCTATCCATGTGTGTAGCCTACCGAGTGTCTGTCTCTCTCTCTCTGTACAATACAACATGATTGTCATTAATTGCAGTGGTGGAAAGTAACTAAGTACATTTACTTAAGTATGAGTATTTCCAATATTTTACATTACAAATATTGTACTTTTACTCGACTACACTTATTTGAAAACTTTAGTGACTAGTTACTTTGTAGATTTTGATTATTATTACAAAACATTGTAAACAACTTGTAGACATTGTAAAACTTCAAATGGTACATTCTGCTGCATAATGAGTACTTTTACTTTTGGTACATTTTGATGCCAATACTTTTGTACTTTTAAGTGCATTTTGCATTCCGGACTTTTACTTATATATTATATATATATAGTTATTATAGTATTTCTATTTTACAGTACTTTTACTTAAGTAAAAAATGTGAGTAGCTACTTTTTCCACCACTGTTTAAGTGTCATTCTGAATTCATTATGGCAAGCCTAAAACGGCTTGATTTAATAGCTAGACTGGTCCATAATCCACCACAACTGTCATTTAAGGTATCCAGACCACAATATTCTTCCTAGTATCCAAAATTGCCACCTACCCTACCCACTGCCTTGATGACATATCCCCATGGTTTCTGTGTACAATACAACATGATAAAATGATTGTCATTAGATGTAATTTCAGAGTACTGAACGTCACATTAACATGAACTCAACCTACCCACTGCATGCCTTGATGACATATCCCCTGGTTTCTGTGTACAATACAACATGATACAATGATTGTCATTTCAGAGTACTGTCTGAACGTCACATTAACATGAACCAGAGCCATAGAACAGATGGCTCTGAGATATGACATGAACCTACCCACTGCCTTGATGACATATCCCCGGGGCGAGCGGAGCGCCCGGCGCATCCACGCCTCTCTGAGCACCTCCAGGTGGTTGGCGTTGCCCTGCACGAACAGCACCAGGTTGTCCAGCATCCAGCCCTGGAAGGACACCTCGGCCACGGCTCTCACCAGCCGCTTGTTCCAGAAGCTGCGCAGGTTCTGCGCCCTGAAGTCCAAGAAGATGTCGTGTCCGCTGCTGCTGCTGCCACTGCCGCCGCTCGCCGCCGTCGCGTCCGCCGTGTTGTTGGCGTGGTGGTGGTTGTTGTTGTGGCTGAACGTTGGACCTCCAACACCACCACCGGGGCTCTCCTCCTCCTCGTCTCGGCTGAAGACGAGCGCCAGAGACGCGGCGGAGAGCTGAACGAGCCGCTGCTGTTGAGACATGCCTGCGGTGCTGCTGCACTGCTGCTGCTGCTGCTGCTGGCTGCAATCTCCGTTTTTTTACGACTTCAATAAAAACCTGTCATGCTACTACTACTAGTAGCAGACAGTGCCCGCACAATATACATTAAAAAAATAAAAACAAATGGAAACACGTTGAAGTTGTTTAAAATTAGCTCTTCTTTTTGAAACTCCAGGAGAAAGGGTGATAGATAGATAGGTATTCGCTCGCCGCTGCTGCTTGTTGCTGCCGTACATTCCAGCAGCGTGTGAATGATAGTGAAGCAGGAGCACACAGTCTCTCTCTGCTTCCAAGGTAACAGTGAGTGACGACGGTGGTGTTACACAGACATGGGGGGACCTGTTGAATCTGGTAACGCCAGGGGTCGCCGTTTAGCGATACATCTAAAAGGTTTATTACCATTGATTGATTGACATTTTTTATTTTTTATTTCACACTTTCACAGTCAGTATGTAGAATGGGTACATTTCAAACGAAACTTAGGTCAATACAAAAACTGAGGACGAAACCATGAAAAGCACTAAGACGCGTTTACATCAGGGTCCTCCATTTTCAATTTAAAGACGTACAAATATACACTTCTATGAAAAACAGGTAATCATCATATAAAGAAAGTTTTAAAAAAAAGGGAAAAACATGTACAGTATGGGAAAGACTGTGTGTGCCCGTGTGGGGGGGACTCTGATGCTCTTGACAGCGGTTTTGAAGGAGCTAAATTATATTAATTGAATCCCTTGTTTGAGCCGAATCTGGGTTGCACGTGGTTTGTTGTACTCCCTCTGGTGTTGAGTCTGGACTTCATTGACATTAAGGAAGACATTATTGTCTTCTTTAAAACTGAAGACCTACCTATTTTCACAAGCTTTCAGTTAGATTTGGACTGGAGTGTGTACAAATAAATAACTCTTTAATTACACATTTTGTATCATGATGTATTTCTTACCCTTATTTCTATTGTATTTTTGAGTGGTGTAAACCACTCCTACAACTGGCTTTGTTAGTTTACGTGTCTGTCTGTCTGTGCTCAAATGAGCATGGTTGCTATGGTCACCCAGTTCACACGTGTGTGATTTCATTACGTCAGACATTACGTCAGACCACAGCTGATCAGTCTATATAAGACCTTACACCACTCAGTTCACACGGGTGTGATTTTTATTTCATTGAAGCACATTGCGTCAGATTAACATATGGAATGAATTCTGTACTGGCCATATTATATGGAGCGTGTCTTGAGTGTACAGGGTTTGATGAGGTCAGATCAACATATGAAATGTCAGAACAGGTCAGCTCCATATATGGAGAGCAAAGCGTGGCAGCGGGGGCAGTGTCTTGAGTGTACAACAGGGTTTGATGAGGGCCCAGGTAGGGCCGGGCCTTACTTTTCGGGCCTGTTGAGAACTCTAGTTTTCGCCGGCTGACGGGTGCGGCTGCACTAATAACTTTGGGGCAGGCTCGTCTAGACCAGGGGATGCTTTGGCAATGTCTCGGGACCCCCGCCCCGCCCCCTCCCGACCCCCAATATAAATTGACTGCTACAATAACCTTAATAATAGAGACAATACACCATAAATAAAATACTGAAACCAGATATAATCATTAGGGAAGGTGTATGCATGTACTATGTGTACTATATGTAAACTCTTCATTTCCACTTTCCAGCCATTCAGCTGCAAATCTTTTTTTTTTTTTTTTTAATAATTTGGGGACCCCCCAAAATATTTTGGCGACCCCCCGAGGGGTCGCGACCCACGGGTTGAGAACCCCTGGTCTAGACTAGAGTTTGAATGGACAGGTATCAGTCAAAAGGGAGGATGGATGGAGAAGAATCAATTAACATATGGAATGTCAGAACAGGTTCTGACATATATCCAATCCATATATGGAGATCTAAGGGTTTGAGGTTTGAGGTCAGATGTAGAGTTGCTGGTCAATATTGATGACATCAGGATCTCCATATATGGGCTTAATTGCGACAGCAGGTCGCATTTACTATGACATCAGGGATCTACATCACTGATGATGTCACGTGACCTGGGCACCATATATGGGCCTAATGGGGGCTTTCCCCATGTATGGGGATTTTGAGTGATACACTGACTGTTTGAGTCATACACTGACTGTCTGACTGACGGACAAAAAACATACGATTTCATAGTAAATGCGACCTGCCGTCGCAAAAACAACAGACAAACAAACTCTGCCACTGTGCCACATATCAAGTGACCTGTGACCCACCATCGCCATCCTCACACCACTTGACAAAATGCAAAACAGCAGACCCTGGTGTCACATAATTAAATATGGTACCGGATTCCATGTAACAGCAGAAAAGAGGCGGGCTCAGCAGGCAGCTGTGACAGACCAGACGACACTCCTATTCTTCACAGGTGTGTGTGTGTGTGTGTGTGTGTGTGTGTGTGTGTGTGTGTGTGTGTGTGTGTGTGTGTGTGTGTGTGTGTGTGTGTGTGTGTGTGTGTGTGTGTGTGTGTGCACGCACGCGTGCGCGTTGATTGGCATTTGTTTGGCTCCCAAGCAGGTGCTTTTATTATTGATTTAATAAACAGAATATTAATGAGGGATAGTTGTATCAACAAGCATTGTGTTGATTTTGAATGTTAGATGTTGTTTGCATATTATATTTGAGTCTGAGATGAGTTGACACATGCCATGAACTAACTGTCAGAGGGGAACAGACAGACTATACCCAGAAGTCAAAGAAAGACACATTAATTTGATCTCATGACATAAAGACAGTCAAAATATATACTGTATAAAGGTAGTGTGTGTGCCACAAGCCCAGTTTGCTCAGCCCTCACAAGCAATATAGCAAAGGTCTGGATTCAGACCAGAATCATGAATGCCTTGTAAAAGCTGTTTTCTGTTTAAAGGGGGGGATATATAAATGGCCCTCCGTCCGAAAAAGAGCCCTTTTGAAGGAGGTTCCAACAAAGCTTGAAAACAACCTTTGTTGAATTGTACTGACCCATAATAATAAGAACCACTTATTTCCGTGCCTAGCCAGTCTTCATGGTTATTTGCTTCCCATATAGCTCAACTATTTGGCATAAAGGATGCTGCTGAACCCGTTTCTTTTTCTCTAATGAGAATTAATGTGTTTCGCTGCTTGGATTAATGTTAACATGAGACAAAACTTGAAAGATTCCATGTGAGGGAGCATGTGACATGCTAAAAGAAAATGTTGGTTTAATAACCGTTTTGGGAAGTCTTGCCGCAGGCAACATATTGCTGCTCAAATGAAAACCATTCCCGCCCCTATCAAAGCAAAGCTCCCCATTAGGCTACACACAGTAAAAAACCTGAGTGTTGATTTGACTCTAAGGGCTATATCTTACACCACCCCTTAGCCCTTATCCCTAAACAAATTCGCCATTTTTTTACTATTTTAAAAAAACCTTTTAAAATAGTTCAAATAGCCGATCTACAAGCTCACAATGTCTCGATGTAGATCGGCTAGTTGAATTAATTTAAAATGTTTTTCGAAATAGTAAAAAATATACGTTTAGGGATATGGGATAAGGGTGGCGCAAGATGAAGCCATTAGAGTGTACAAATGGACCCAAAGAAGGGGTGTGCTGTATGTTGTTACTCAGGGTTTAACAGAGACAGACAGACACGTCATATATCACACAGTCAAAATGACCTGTGTCTTTGGTTTCAGGAGCACTCAGCCAGGCCCTTGAGAGGGGGGCCCACCCTGGGGCCCCAGCGCGCCTCGCTGTGGTATTAGGCCCCTGGTGCGGGAACAGGATATTGCGCTTCCTCTGTACATGAAAAGAATACATCACCTTGGTCTCAACACAGGATGAATTATGCACAGACATGCACGGGGGAAGCAGGGCCCAGTAGTATGAAAATTAAGCTTAAAAGGGGGGAAGTCAATGATGTTAAGATGAGGATTGGTAAGAAATGTAACTATTATGTCTACGCTATGTTCCTAACTATGGCTTTTAAGAACATATTGAGCCTATTAAAGAATGTCAGACCCTGAAAGAAATTAGGGGGCTAGGACTCCCACATATCAATAAAATGGCATTTTTGGTGAAACGAGTACCACTTGAAATGAACACGACAGCACCATTTAACCACTTATACTCTATATACTTGATTTTGTTGACCCCAGGGGTCTGAACATGGCCCCCTCTTTTTTCCCAATACACTAAATCTCTTAGTCGAAAATAGCTGATCCACGGGGCATATATGTTTTTATTTTATTTAAACAACCGCAAGGTTGCCAGTTCGAACCCGGGCTCCCCCAGAGCTAGTGTCTAAGTGTCCTTGAGCAAGACTCTGAACCCCTAATTGCTCCTGATGTGCTGGTTGGTGCCTTGCATGGTTTCCGCTGCCATCGGTGTATGAATGGGTGAATGTAATGCACAATCTATGTGAAGCGCCTTGGATAAAGGCGCTATATAAATGCACCATTTATGCAGTATGTTAAATGATCCAAGCGTACATATTCTTTATCATTATTCTCAAGATTATGAAGTATTAATTTATGTATGCAGCATTTATATAAAACAAAATAAACAATCTATTGTGTGCTGTGTTTTGTCACTATGTAATATGTTGTTTTAAAAATATACATGCTAAAAAATAAATAAAAAGAGTTGAGTAGAGCGGTAATTGTGTTTCAAGGCAGGGCGAGGAGTGGCAACAGATTCTGTGCGGTGCTAAAAATTTAAAGCCTCTATAAAACACGGGGTAATTCAGAACACATCTCACTTGTGCTCAAACACTGAAATGTAATTACAAACAAAAGTATGCTTAATTACTTTTTGGCTTCTTTCTTCTTCATGCTTGCACATTCCTTTCAGTAAAACAATCCCACGCTTATTTGTGAGTTGTGACACACCTATAGTGTAACAAACCCCAAGACCTGAGCATTACATTAAAAAAGAAAAGTTGATTGTGATGGTGTTGATGTGTGCATTTTTGCTATAGTGTATCCTCCCCTCATTGTTAGATGAAGTTAACTTCCTCTAGAAGAGATAAAGGCTACTTGGCAGACACACAGATTGCAGAGCACAATAGGACTCATTTTGTGTACGGGTGGAACTGATTATAATGAAGCAAAGTTCACCAAGTTACCGTAATTATATGAAATAGTGCACTGTCGCCCCACAAGGTTTGGTACATCATCATCGCTCTTGCTCATTCTGCTCACTCTTTCTGCATGTGTGTGTGTGTGTGTGTGTGTGTGTGTGTGTGTGTGTGTGTGTGTGTGTGTGTGTGCGCGCACGCACGCACGCACGCACGCACGCACGCACGCACGCACGCACGCACGCACGCACGCACGCACGCACGCACGCACGCACGCACGTGTGAGTGAGTGTGCGCGCCTGCGCGCACGCGTAGCCTACATTGTATGTGTGCATGCATCTTCACGTGCCAGGAAAATCTGCACTGAAGCAATTTCAAGATAGTATCTGCTGTCTCTCAAGCACAAATATCCATGATTTGTATCATGCGGTGCATTTTACACAAGATAATGTCAGTGAACCACAACACTGCCCCAGACGTCTGAATCTATACATACTGTACACTGCATGTACAGTACTTACATCTGTTACTGCTACAAAATCTTGGCTCTTGGGACAAATTCTGACTAGAACCCCCAGAGGGGTTCCCCTCTACACAGTACCTACCCTGCCAAGAGAAAATATGACCCAAATCATCCCCAAACCATAATCTCAGTACATGCTCGTACGCATGCACGCGTACACACATGTACAGTACTTGAGTAATTGTACTTATTTACTGTGGTGTTATGACAGTTACTTTATGGCAGTGCCAGTGGACATTCTTTCTTTAAGCACAGTAAAGTCACAATACATTAACAAAAGGAAAAATACAAAATTAAAATATATTAAAAACAAATCCATGAACTCCATGAACAACAAATAATAAATGTGTTGGAAAATGAGCAGGAATACGCTAATGCTTTGTGTTTTATACACACAATCTTATGAGAGAAAAGCATGTATTCAAACGAACATTTTACACATGCATTAATATATCAACACAACTTCACAAAGTGAGCACCCCCAGGATTATGAGCCAGTTACCCCATAAGAGAATATTTTTGTTGTTGGATTAGATTTAGTACAGAATGCATTGTTTCTCTCTACAGTTTACTATTGGCGAGAAGATACAGTAACAGTGGAGAGAGTGAAATTATCTGAATACGGTAATCATCCTTATATTGTCTCACTGGGTTAAAGTCTAGCTAGACCGTGAAATGATAGTAAAATTAAACCATTATTCATTTCACTGGGTGACACGTCAAGGACTCCTGGGGGTCCCTGGACCACACATTGAGAAACAATTCTTTAGAAGGCTTAAATCCTCTCAAAGAATGCTGCATGCACATGAGGATGGGCAGTGGGAACTCAAAGCATTCTTTCATCTTATTTCAGAGGATGGACAAGACGATCGTAGACTCATGAAAAGCCCTGAGAAAAAATAAATAAAAATAAGTGAGTCCAGTCTCAACCAAGTGAATCCAATTTGTAAATAATGTGTGAGTTGTTAACAAAATGTTCCATGTGAAAGTCAGTCCTCTCTTTGATCAACATTTCTGTCATTCCTTCATCGGTCATACTTGCTTAAATTCTATTTTTCTTTTCATGCATCTCAAGGTTCAATCTAGATATATGCATGAGAGAACATGTCTGAGCGCCAGCACTGCTACTCTGTTATTTCAATTTCAATTATTTCAGCTCCTCTGCCATTGCAGCTGAGATCAAAGGAAGAGGAGGCTGGTTTGTGTTCAATCTCAGTGGTGTGTATTGACATTTAAGACAGTAACAGATGCATGCTCCAGTGCTTTAGGAGCAGGAATCAATGGGCTTCCTAACTCAAACCTGCAGGAGACGTCCATTTCGCAGAGTGAACAGGCTTCCAGACAAGCATAATGAGAGTGGTTTTGCCATAAAACTTGATTGCTCAAGTCAAAACCTTAATTGGGTCATCTTGTTTTAATAACGGTGGAGTGGAGGAGGTATCCAGGGCACAGTCTTCATTCCGTTTTGTAAGGTATAAGGCCTATCCCTGAGACAAATGGAAAGTTTCTTTAACTATCATTGTGCTAACCCACAGTGGCGTGGCATGTGCGTGCATGCGCACGCACGCACGCACGCACGCACGCACGCACGCACGCACACACGCACGCACGCACGCACGCACGCACGCACGCACACACACCTCTCTCAGAGTCCCTTGCAGCCGTTGTGGGTCACAGTCATGTGAGAGGTGTCTACAGCTGCACTTTGAGGCAGCATGAGAGTGCGATGAGGCTCAGGCATTTATCCTACCCCGTCCTGTCCTTGCACCGTTCACTGTGGAAGCCCCATTCATACATGTACTGAGCCCACACAGGTGCAACCTGTTCTCAACAAACATAGACCTCCATAAAGCAGTTTCACTTTCTCCTATCAAGAGGCACCATCCTTGTTCCCGTGTGACCTGCTTCTTCTCACTGCTCAGTAGACATTACAATAGAGACAAAGGCTCTTCCAAGGTGGAAACGTTCCATGGGAATTATAACAGGAATACACTGGGAATTTATTCTTCATTTATCTTTTGGTTTGGTTCTTGACCTTTACTATTACCCCACTGAGCATTGTTCAGGCTATTAGACGTCTAAAACTGGGTTATAACTGGTCTAAAAGTGAAAAGGTTTTTAGCGGTCTAGGCTCAACAGCTATAAATAGACGCTTAAAAAAACAGCTAAAATGTCTGTATATAGACGGTCTATATATAGACTTAAAATATATAGAGACTTTAACTTTTAGACCACTTATAACCTGGTTTAGACAGACGTCTAATAGCTCAGTGGGACGTATACTGTTAAAGACCTAGGTCCATTCTATACATTCTCAACATCAGTAGTTCTCACACTTTCAAGAGTTTTTCCAAAAAAATCTCAACAATAGCAGATGTACAAGCTTGAGCTTGTAGATCTGTATTTAACAGATCTACAACACACTACTCTAACCAGTGCCCCCCCACTCTAACACTACTCTAACCAGTGCCCCCCCCCCACTCTAACACACTACTCTAACCAGTGCCCCCCCCCACTATAACACACTACTCTAACCAGTGCCCCCCCACTCTTACACACTACTCTAACCAGTGCCCCCCCCACTATAACACACTACTCTAACCAGTGCCCCCCCCCCCACTCTAACACACTACTCTAACCAGTGCCCCCCCACTCTAACACACTACTCTAACCAGTGCCCCCCCCACTATAACACACTACTCTAACCAGTGCCCCCCCACTCTTACACACTACTCTAACCAGTGCCCCCCCACTATAACACACTACTCTAACCAGTGCCCCCCCCCCCACTCTTACACACTACTCTAACCAGTGCCCCCCCCCCACTATAACACACTACTCTAACCATTGCCCCCCCACTCTTACACACTACTCTAACCAGTGCCCCCCCCCCCCACTCTTACACACTACTCTAACCAGTGCCCCCCCACTCTTACACACTACTCTAACCAGTGCCCCCCCCCCCCCACTATAACACACTACTCTAACCAGTGCCCCCCCACTCTAACACACTACTCTAAACAGTGCCCCCCCCCCACTCTAACCAGTGCCCCCCCACTCTAACACACTACTCTAAACAGTGCCCCCCCACTCTTACACACTACTCTAACCAGTGTCCCTCCCAGTGCCCCCCCCACTCTAACACACTACTCTCTAACCAGTGTCCCCCCAGTGCCTCCCCACCCAGTGTCCCTCCAGTGTCCACCCAGTGCCTCCCCAGTGTCCCCCCAGTGTCCCAACAGTGCTTCCCCAGTGTCCCCCCAGTGCCTCCCCAGTGTCCCCTCAGTGCCTCCCCGCATATGTTTATCAATAAATAGACCGCTAATTAATACCTCCCTTGTTGTGCTTCATTCGTACTGCTGTTGTTGCCATGACACCTGAACTCTTCCCCCCAGGGAACAATAAAGGTTTGCCAACATCACAGAAGCTCTGCGTATGAATTGGCCGAGAGCCTTGAACTCATGGGCTCAGGAGTTCCAAACCTTTAAACTCTATCCGAGTGGATCACATTTGGATTTGGGTTGTTAAAGATATTATTTAATTAGTCAAACTTATACTTTTTATTGACATAATGAGACAATTCTATGGTCACAGTATCACACACCCTAGAACGATTTTCTAGGCCTAGGGATTAGAAATGATTAATTCTTCGGCCCAGAAGACAAAGATTCAAGATTCAATCATGTATTACCATATCAATGAAACACTGATTGGAAATGGTCTTGGTGTGAGTACAGACAAACCAATACAAATACACACCCGCATAAATATATAAGAAATAAGTCAATGGTGCATAACAAATCTCAAATCGTCATCAGCTCATGTCCTGAACTGATGAGGATTATGCCTCAGGATACGTACTGTTAAGGAAACAAGTAGCCTACTCCTTGTCCTAATACTTCATAAACCTTTTTCTGAAGGAAGCGGGGGCAAAGAGTGCACTGGCTGGATGAGAGGGGTCCCTGATTATTGACAAACATCCTTAGAAGGCAGGTGATGTCAGATGCTAGACAAATCTTAACCAATGAGTAATATTCATAACATTTATGTGTATGGGGGCGGTTGCAGATCGAGATACTAAATCAACTCACAATATCAAAGGCAGATATTGTATGTCCTTGTCTGCTGATACAGGAAACATTGAAAAAGTGACAGTGTTTGGGCCAGAAAGACACCGTGTTTGTCTTCAAGCTCTTTGTGCGGAGGTGGACAACGTCCTGGTCTACTTAACCGCGTGCCCCGTGTTTTCTCTTTGCAACCGGAGTCCAATATCTTAAGACTGATTGGCCGGCTTCACCGACATGAAGGCTGTTGTGGGTCTGTGATGTATCACCTGTCACCAAATTAACATCCAGACAGCCGCACTAACCATATTAAACCAGAGATCTAACTGGCCACGGCTTTGAACTGACGACGCAGGGCCTGAAAACGGCTACAGTCAATGTGACATCAAAGACATAGCATATGAGCTTCATTAGCGGAGTACACGAAAAGGGTCCGGAGGGAGAAAAAAAATGGAATAACTGCTCTTGCAGTCAGGGGAGGGCCCACAAAATAACACGCACGTTGCACGCCGCATGCGCGCGCACACACTCACACGTACGTACGTGAGTGTCTTCAGTGTGTGCACAGAGGACACTTGTTAGGAGGACTTGCCTCCTATGGTGTTCCCAGTGACCTCCCTGCTCCAAGGTGACCTCTAAAGCAGGCAGGATATGCCTCAAGGTGACTTCCTGGACTGTTTTAGAGCTTTGCACTTCAAGAGAGGCAGGAAATAGCGGAACTGCGGGCGGAGGGGGTGGGAGGCAGGAGAGTTTTTTTGTCAAAGAGACCTCTCTCCACCTCCAGCTAGGCTTATACACCATTTTGGATTACGACACAGTGATTCTCAAACTTTTAATTTGAAAGATCTTTGATATGGACTAGGCCAAATCTCTGGGTCTCCAATCTTGACTGTAAAATCTCCAGTGTTAATGAACTCTTGCAGTGACAGACCTGTAAATGTCCATTCGGTTCATTCGGTTCGGGGTAACTAAATACCCATGGGGACCCCCTGGTACTCCTCTGCCCCATTGTGGGGTCACCGGCCCACACATTGAGAACCAGTGACCACATGAAGCCTTGAATCAAAGGAGAAGACAGTTCTCTCAGGCTTCGTACACACACAAAGAACAACTGTTCTGTGCTCTGTGGATTGACCAAACACTTGTGTTTGATTGCCCTCCTCCCCCCAATCAAACAAGTGTTTGGTCAATCCACGTGACTTCCGGCCATGAAACACAGGCAGAGCACAGAACAGTTGTTCTTTATGTGTGTACGAAGCCTCAGAATGTCTCTTTTCTGTTGTGCCATGTTAGGACTTAACACAATGCACCGGAAGGAAATACAGAATGGAGATCAGCCTTCATCAGCCCTATATGAGACAGACAAAGAAAAACTCACTGCTGGTGGCTCCATCAGCATAAAGTCTGCAAAGTTATGAATGGAAGAGAATCTTTGTGCCAACTGGCTTGAATAGAAATCATCCCCGTTTGTACCCTCTATTGTTGCTGGGTAGATGTTTTCACCCATGTTGTGTGCCTCACGCAAAAGCTAGCTATGCAATTTCACAATGGAAATGTTTGTTTTTGTAAATTGCAGGCTGGTACTGGCAATCATTGGCTCCCACTGTATGATTATCCTATTGAGTGACATGCTTTCCTCCGGGGCAACATGCAAAGGCAATCAGGGAAAATGTGCCTTTGCACCAAAGTTGTTGATGCTAAGCCAAGAAGAATTTCATGCTTTGCGTAACTATTGTTAAACAGCGGAATGCGATCCTTGTTTCAAATTGTTGTGGTGTCCAGTTCCACGGAGGAAGTTCAGGAATTATAGCCATCTGATTTTGCAAGTCTAAGACATTTTTCGCTTTAACCTACACTCAGGCATCCTGCACTCTTCCTCTGAGGTGTCAGTCGTAACAATAAACCGTGGAACAATAAAACGGGAAGTATATTGGGCTTGGTTAACATGTTTGAGAAGCACAGGAGAGAGAGAAAGAGAGAGTGTGAGTGTCGGGTGTGTGTGTGTGTGTGTGTGTGTGTGTGTGTGTGTGTGTGTGTGTGTGTGTGTGGGGAGAGAGAGTGTGTGAGTGAGTGAGTGAGTTACCAGATTGCTTTAGCTGTGCATGCGATGTCTTTGCTAACATCCCAAATACACCTGATGTTGTCTTTGTTGACACCAGTCACAAGGAGGTCCTGATTCTGGAGGTGGGCTGTGTCTTTGATTTGTACATGGACCAGGCATTTCAAGATAAACATTCTAAGTACCAACCATTACTTGGAAGTATAACAAACCTGGGGTATCGCTGTAGATTTGCCATACCGATATTCGGAAGCCTGGGCCATGTGCATAAACTAACCATGAGTGGCCTAAGAATAGCTGGCATGACAAAGAGCAAAGCCAAACAACTTGCCAAATACTGTTCTGTTTCGGCTGTTATAGGCAGTTTGTCTGTGTGGAGGAGGAGGTGCCATGTGTATCCTTAAGTGAACATGAACTGTCAACCCCGTTATATTTGTTTCCTTGTAAAATGTATTGTAATTTGTGGATTCAAGGGGGCCCCCCATGGACTAAACTAAGGTTGAGGAGCCACTGCTCCAGACAGGCAGCGCAGGGGTGAGGTGCTCCTGCATTTGGGAACGTCCAGACGAGAGGCGTGTTGTCAAGAAAACAAGCGTGGAACTTTCTCACACTGTAACCCAGTATTCCCAGGGAAAGGCCTGGAGAGAGGATCATTTCCTCAACAACTGCACCACTTTGCTTCTTCCCCCGGCCTGGCTCCTGAGGAAACAGGGCTTTCTGCAGCCAGCCAGCGGGCTCCTGCAGCCCGAAAACAGGGCCCCTCTCTTCCAGCAGGGGCCCAGGATCTCGGGGATACGGGCGTGAGCCCGGGCAGAGCCACTCAATGGAGCCTCTCATGTATCAGTTACTTAAAGTATCAAACAACATGTAAGAGGCTGGTCGGCTCTGTTTGTTTGACTGTGGTGGACGGAGGTCTTCTGGCCAAACTCAGAAGAGACGATGGGAGAGGAAGGTTCACACAAACACACCGAGAGAGAGAGAGAGAGAGATGACATCAAGAAAGCTGCCTGGGTCGTTTGCAGTACAAGCTCGTTGGCAATACAAGCTCGTTGGCAATACATTTCTGTGTGGTATTATGCTGCCAGTCAACTTCCACCGGTCTGATGAATTGAAAATGGTGGACCCTATTGTAAACAAGTGTAATGATTTATGGTGTCGTCCCACAGTTAACAGTTTTTGCATCGAGTTGTGCTTGAAATCTACTGCAATTCCGCAAACTGTTAATAAATTCTTCAATCAATCGATCAAAGTCACTTCTTCCACCATTTTCATACGTTCTTCTTCATATGATTGGTCCTCACTAATTCTCATAAGATGGCAACCATTTCTGTCATAACTTGCAACATGTTCCTCATTTTGCTGGGGTCCCCCTGGAACCCTTTCAAGGACCGCCCGGGGTCCCCAGACCCCACTTTGACAACCACTGCTCTATACCCCAAGAGTCGGCATGTGTAACCACACTGCAGAGGTTCAGTTGGGTACTTTTCTTTTTACCTTTTCTTTTTTTTCAGTGCACAAGCACTCAAATAGGACATTTTCTTTGGCTTGGACATGCACGTTTCAATGAACACCAGCAGCAGCATAGTATGTCACTGCCAAGTCATGTCACCATTATTGCCAAGAAGGTCAACAAACAATGCAGAGAGCAAGCAAACAGTGACTCCTCCTGACCACCAGGCCAGTGGGCTGGGGAAGGGGGGCAGGTTTTTGTCATGATAATTCAAATGCTGAACTTTTTACATCCATATAGAATGCCAGGAATTTAGGACATAATGGATAAAAGGCTGATTTGCTGAATGTGACATTACTTAAGTTGTCACAATGAGGAGGCGGGATGAACCATAGATGACTATTTTAGTGTTTGCGTCAACATGGCAAACCAGAGGCGTACGTCATGGGTTGGGACATTGAACAGGCTATTCATGCTTTCAAATGTAATATAATTTTTAAACTTTGATAAAAGTCAGACTTTGCCCCCAGAAGGTGCACAGCCACCAAGGCGCCTGCCCAGTGTCATAGACTAGTTGACCTGGTTGCAGATACCAAGGATGTCACCGTTGTCCTGCGGCCGGTATAGGGCCTATACTGCACATGTGTGGTCAAATTGAAGCTACACAGCATGAGAAGCTACAGCGCAGGCACCATCCATGCATGTGTGTCTTTGTTTGGACATTACTTTCAAACATTCTGTTATCAAATAAGTAGGCTTCAGCATACTTTTGTCGGCATGCGCTACAAAAACAGATGTCGGCAATAGTGACTCCAATTTGCGTGAATCGGAGGTCATCAAGATGAAACTGTTTTGGTCCTCGGCTTATAGGACGGATGCTCCCAACCAGCAGGCAGTCCCCATGAAACTGAAAATGTGCCGAGATATTTAGCAGAGATAAGCAGGCCAAAGCCTCTACAATGACAAGTCAAACACATGTACACCTACCGGCACACAATAAAATAAGTGCTTCCGTCGTTTTGTGCTAATGCATAATGGAATATGAGAGACACTTTACAAGATCATTTTTCTGATTATCTCAACCTAAACAATGACAGCAGTGTAACGCTACACCAACATCTGCACATGCTTTCCATGCCTCAGAACCCCACCCCAAGACTCCAGGAGCCGCCTTATTTTCATGGAAAGCAAAGCATCAACGTGATCGGTTTACTAAAACCCAACTCACTGGTTACTAACCTTGACTGCCCCCCAGCCCTTGAAAACATCAGCCGTGCATTGAAATGCCTTGATTGTCCACAGACCGAAGGGCAACTTTTCAAGGGGAGGGGCAGAGGAGGGCCACAAAAGGCCCTCTGTTGCAGCAGGGGAGTGGGGTTACCTGCTCCACTCTCTGCACAAGGGTCCAATTTCACACATCACATGTGCATGCATATACACACACACACACATGCACCATGCACCAATGCATATTGAACTTTACATTTGAAACAAACCTCAAAGTTCTACACTGTAGCGACACACACAGCTACAGTACAGAATAAAAAACATTTGCATAAAAAAAATATGTATATATATATATATATATATATAATAAAAATCAAGGGGGGGGGGGGGGGGGCAATGCAAACCTAGGGGTTAAAACCTGAAGTTTTGGCTCAAGAGGGAGATTGTGAATTCTGTCCGTGAGGAGTTGGGAAACCAGTGCAGTGAGTAGAGAATGAGTATGATCGGATGTGCACACTTTCATCAGCATCCTATAGCAGCGCTGTTCTGGATGTATTGAGTTGTAGTGAGACAGTAGGTGAGTGAGTGGGTGAGTGAGTCAGTTGGTGAGTGCGAGTGAGTGAGTGAGTCAGTTGGTGAGTGTGAGTGAGTCAGTTGGTGAGTGTGAGTGAGTGAGTGAGTGAGTGAGTGAGTGAGTCAGTTGGTGAGTGTGAGTGAGTGAGTGAGTCAGTTGGTGAGAGTGAGTGAGTGAGTGAGTCAGTTGGTGAGTGTGAGTGAGTGAGTCAGTTGGTGAGTGAGTGAGTGAGTGAGTGAGTGAGTGAGTGAGTGAGTGAGTGAATCAGTTGGTGAGTGAGTGAGTGAGTGAGTGAGTGAGTCAGTTGGTGAGTGAGTGAGTGAGTCAGTTGGTGAGTGTGAGTGAGTGAGTGAGTGAGTGAGTGAGTCAGTTGGTGAGTGAGTGAGTGAGTCAGTTGGTGAGTGAGTGAGTGAGTCAGTTGGTGAGTGAGTGAGTGAGTGAGTGAGTGAGTGAGCGAGCGAGTATAGAGGAATGAGGTTTGTATGTCATCCATTCATAATCATAGACACAGCAGGACAAAAAGGCTGTGACCTGACAGTCAGTCACATACAGTATGTGATAATGACAGTGACCTGACAGTCAGTCACGTACAGTATGTGATAATGACAGTGACCTGACAGTCAGTCACATACAGTAAGTGATAATACCACCACAGCTGTGCATGGTGACAGAAGGCCATTGTTCTCACAAGGAAATGACATGAACAGGCTGTTGAAAAGTTTCCTGCAAGTCGTTGCAGGATTCTTCCGTTGTCGCTTTCAGTGTTGTAAACTGTCACACGTTTTCCTCTGACCTGCGTTCACAATTGTGAGACGAAAACAATTCACATGCTGCGGCAAAGGACCTTATCAAGTCATTCTGTTAAGAGAGGAAAACGGGAAAGACTTTGGAGAGATTAAAATGTGTTAAAAACGATGAAGCCAGATTGATATAACTATCAATAAATTCTCTCTCTCTTTCCTTCTTTCTTTTTTTTAAGATATTTTTGTGGCTTTCGCCTTTATTTTAATTTTATAGAGGGATAGGTGTACAGTAGGCTGACATGAAATGGGGAGAGAGACACGCAGTAAAGGCCGTCGGGATCAGGAGTCGAACCCGCGGCACACTGCCAGACTGGATTACCAGCCAAGGTGCCCAGACGGCTACGCCAGCCGCCCTGGGCCAACTATCAATAAATTAATACAATATATGAATGAGTATGATCTGTTCAGTAATATGTGTTGGATGACGACACCCTGAGGGTGGCACATTAGGGTCGGTGAAGGTCAAACGCGTTCTGACAGCGGCGATTATGTGTGTGTTTATAAGTGAAGGGTGTGGTGGGAGAGGAAACAAGCCAGGGGCACTACACTACACTGCATGCAACGCACACGCGCACACACACGCACGCACGCAACGCGCACACCATCAGACATGTCATGTCTCGCACAACAATAGCTTCAAAGGTCAAAGAGCGGTGGTGGAAAGTAACTAAGCACATGTACTCAAGTACTGTATTTAGCTACAATCTTGAGGTACTTTTGCTTTACTTGTGTCATTTTTGTTTTTTCAATACACTGCCAACTAAGCCCTATTTTATAATTTGTCTAAATATTTGGATTATTAATTATTAATAATCCAATTCATTAATTATTAATTAATTATTTATGTTTGAAAGAACTTACCAAATACCAAAGCCACAAATGGGACATTCTGCATAGGTAGCGAGTACCGTACTTCTATTTATTTATTTAAACTTTTGGTACTTTCAAGCATATTCTGATACAAATACCTTTGTACTTTTTCCTCCAGTAACATTTTGAACACCCCAGGCTTTCAGACATGAAAGTTCTCACACACAACAATAGCTTCAAAGTTCAAGTAGCTGAGAGCCAGGAAGCTCCTGGAGCAATGCTTCCCAGACCCAAAAGATCCCCGGCAGGAGTGGAGTCGGGACCTAAACCTACAGAAATACTTTATGAAGCGATCACCCTCTTAAACCACTCTATAATGTGAGGGTGAACGTACTTACTTGCGTAGTTACCCAAAAACCTCCACACATGTGCACACACGCACGCATTAACCACTTCAGTTCAGCCCTTATATACTGTACCTGAACGGCAGATAGCAAACATAGACGACCTACAAGCTCACAACGCATTGAGAATGCGATGCGTTGTGAGCTTGTAATTAAAAAATATATGTTATGTGCTTCACAATGATGTTACACGTGGGAGTTAGCTATAACTTTGTGCAACATGTTAACCTTGAAGCTTGAAGCAGAGGGATAAGATGATACTAACCTGAGATTCAGCTTGAGTCAGAGGGATACTATAGAGCGTCGCAGTCCCGCCCCCTTTCATGACGACGCCAGGCCCAGGAAATAATTCCGAATGCATTTTTCCCATAGACATTTCAAAAAGTATTTATTTAAAGACCTTATAAGCGTCGTACAAAGCCAACTCGAGTTGTGACAAATCATGACAACAAACACAATATTTTGGACCAAACAAATAATTACAAAGAATAAAAACCAAAAAAAGTGTTGTAACCTGCCGTTTTTTTCTTCTTTCTAATTCTTTGTTTGGCCCAAAACATTGTGTTTACTGTCATGATTTCTCACAACTCAAGTTGGCTTTGTACGACGCTTAAGAGGTCTTTAAATAAATACTTTTTGAAATGTCTGAGGAAAATGAACAGGGAATCATTTCCTGGGCCCTGGTAGGGGGCGGGACTGCAATGCTCTATATCTGATCAATTGTGATATCATCCTTTTTATCATTCTCATACTTTATTTTCCTAGACAACTTAAAGGGATATTTCACTTTCAAAAAATCGTTTTGGTCATTTCATCGTCTACTCAGGGCAGCTTATGTGAACATCCCAGACAGTTTTTAAGTTGGTGAAACAAGACGAATTTGCTACAGGAAAAAAACGCCCTGGGCAGCAGTGGCATATCTACAATAAATCCAAATCCATTTCTGCCTGGCCAAAATCCATACACTGAGGACAAAAACCAGACCTGAGAACTATTAGTGGACAGCGGATTGGCTGTTGCGCGTATAGAGCACGACCCTCAATCACCCATTGGAATGCAAATGCATGCCTTTCAGCCTTTGTATCCTACTGTCTGGCATGTATATCTCTTTGAAAACCTTTAGTGCTACCGATTGTGCGCGGGACGACGACAATTAAGACATCTTGCCTGCCCAAAATGTAATTCCTGGAAACGCCACTGCTGGGCAGATTGGGTCTGGCACTCCTCAGTTTGAATTCCGCTCACCACAGAGTTGTGGGTGACCAATCAGAGCCCAATGTTCAAAGTGAGACTTTTTTGCTGTGACGTTTGTAACCGCCCCTTGGAAATAAATCTTAAACAACTTAGTTCCAGACTAATAACTATACAGTGACATTATAGTCTGGCCATACCAGGCTATAGTGGGGGTCCTTGCTTCATCTCTCTCTCTCAGCTAAGGCGGTCCTTGGCCTGAAAAGCATTGAAGACCCCGTGGTCTAGGCAGAGGGTCCAAGAACTGCCCCTCTAGGAAATGTTTGCCTTGCCCAGAATAGGAAGGCCAGGTTAAAGGCAAAGTCCAGGATTGTTTTTGAACATGTATAAAATAGGTCTGTATTCATATACTGTATATTTAAACATGCTATAACTTTCTGACCCACTATAAATCTAACTATTGTTCTGTTTTACTCCCATGTTTACATGCAAAGAACCCAATTACTGCCCAAAACACAGTCACTTACAGAACGACAAAAGTGTCTGCACTGTTTTATAATGTATGTATTTGATGATGGGGCTACCATTGTGTTTAGTACATAGACTACAGTAGGCCTATCACTGATTGTGCCTTTAATGTCAGGGTCTTTGTTCAGATCCGTCCTTCGATCAAGAGGCCGTGCAAAAATATCCAAACATAAACAGCTGGACAATTTAAAAGACATTGAACAATGTGTGTCGTACTGAGAGATGAGTCAGAGGGACGACTAGGAGACTGTAATTAATCTTAATGAAAGTCTCTGTCTGGGTGGAGAACAGAAAGAACAGGGCCAGCTGCAGTTGATTGAAAAATGGAGTCAGGCGAACCGAACATCCTTATCAAGTTATATGTGACTTACAAGCCTATTAAAGGGATTGTGACATAAAAAAAAGTGTTTGTAATTTCTTAATTTTTTTAGGTTTTCTGAGCTCAATTTTTAACGTTCAGTAGATTTTCTGTGGTCTGGGGTTTACTGGCTCAAACAAGTGCTCTGATTTTCCTGCTGTTTGTGATGTCACAGTCTGCAAATTGCCAGCAGATGTCACCGTTTTGCCTGTTTTCATTGCAGCTCAAAAGGCTTCCAAACCCCAGAGAAAACTCCAGCCAACAGAAAATCCACTGAATATTCAAAGTTCAGGTTTTTTGGGTGTAATTGAGGTCATAAAACCTATTAAAAAAAAATAACATTTTCACTTGTTTACTATGGGCACGTTCGGAAATAGCGCACTGAGCGCACTGTGCAATGCAAACTAATAGGCGAGTGCGCTCCGGTGCGGTATTTCCGAACGCGCCCTATGTCTCATGTATGAGTTCCCTCTCCTGATTGGATGAAATGACTAGAAAATCCTGACTAGAAAATCTATTCAATGTTTACTAAAGAGCTGAGGAGACGGGAAGAGCCCTGTTACTGAACAAAAGCATTTTAACTCTACTAGACCTGTACGTGCCCGTCACAGTCGGCCACCGGCCTACTTGGGAACGATGCAACTTGGGAACCTAATGATATATGTTGTCATAGCACCCGTTTTAACTGTCAGCCGGTGTCCCACATGGAGATCTGTGTATGTGCCTGTGTGCCAAACTGAAAAGTGTACTTGGCAATCAATTCGGCCCACTGGCAGAGCCTGATTGGTTGAGCCTCAATTGGCTGAGGCAGAGGCTGGAAATTGCCCAGGTGAATGGAGTTGGCCTCATTAGGCCCACTGGCAGAGCCTGGCCCAGGTGAAAGGAGTTGGCCTCATTAGGCCCACTGGCAGAGCCTGGCCCAGGTGAAAGGACTTGGCCTCATTAGGCGCACTGGCAGAGCCTGGCCCAGGTGAAAGGAGTTGGCCTCATTAGGCCCACTGGCAGAGCCTGGCCCAGGTGAAAGGAGTTGGCCTCATTAGGCCCACTGGCAGAGCCTGACCAGAGCCTTTTGTGGTGGTTCTGGAGAACCATGGGTCCGACTGACTCAATAACTAGCACTGCACTCCCTGTGGGGGTGTGGAACGTGTGTGCCGAATGTGAGTCGGTGGGTCAAACTGTTCTCGAGTTACGTGCATTACAACTGTACACACACGCACGTACACACGCAGAGACGTGGCACATTTATAGTAGGATAGCAGTAATTACTATCACAACATAGAGCATTTTAACTCTATAGCAGTAATTACTATCACAACATAGAGCATTTTAACTCTATAGCAGTAATTACCATCACAACATAGAGCATTTTAACTCTATAGCAGTAATTACTATCATCACAACATAGAGCATTTTAACGCTTACATTAACAGAATAAAAATAACTTCCACCTCCTTCAATTTGTCTGGTAGAAATACAGTGTATTATATCAACCTGTTCCAATATCATCTTTTGTGATACATTGTGTAAGACTGCTGCCCCCTTCTGGTATAAATATAGTATTGCATAAGACTCCAGACAGTGGTGGGAAAAGTACTCAAATGTTTTACTTACTGTAAGTAAAAGTATCAATACTGCAATGCAGAATTACTCCATTACAGGTAAATGTCCGGAATTCAACATTTACTTGAGTAAAAGTACCAAAGTATTGGCTTCAAAATGTACTTAAAGCACCAAAAGTAAAAGTACTAATTGTGCAGAATATACCATTTCAAAATCAGTTTTCGAATGTATAATGAACTTTTGAAAATAGCCGATCTACAAGCTCACAATGCGGCGCAACGCATTGTGTGCTTGTAGATCGGCTATTTTCAAATGGCCGAAATGTATATAGGGCAGCGGCTGAAGTGGTTACTGTATGTTTTGTAATAATAATTAAAATCTACATAAGTAACTGTAGTACCTAAAGATTGCAAAAAATTGTTGTGGAGTAAAAGTACAATATTTGCCTCTGAGATGTAGTGGAGTGAGTAGAACTAAAAGTATATTGGAAACTGGAAATACTAAAGTGAAGTAAAAACACCTCAAAATTGTACTTACTGTAAGTACAGCACTTAAGTAAATGTACTTACAGTAGTTACTTTCCATCACTGTGTATAGAAGACTTGCCATCAGGAGTCTCTGGACTCTCCTAGTGTAGATGGGGAACGGGAAGGGGACACCACACCACCACAGGCAGGCAGAGTCTGGGTTCTTGTGGTCCAACTGATAAAAATGAAAAGAATGACATTTATGGCAATGCCATCGAAAGTGAGAAAGTTCATGGAATAAAATGGTAAATAGTGCATTTATATAGCGCCTTTGTCCAAGGCTCTTTACATATATTGTGCATTACATGTGCATTACATTCACCCATTCACACACCGATGCAGGAGGAAACCATGCAAGGCACCAACCTGCACATCGGGAGCAATTAGGGGTTCAGCGAATTGCTCAAGGACACTTCGACAACAACTCTAACTGAATAAAGCAAAGTAAAAACTCACTACTTACCCAATATTGTTAGGCCAAGTCCCAATCTGGGATTTGCGAAACCACATCAAAAGGAGCCCGTTTCCTAAAGTTACAATTAACACAGAATATAATATGCTTTAAGTAATATCATTCTAATCTAAACCCATGTTGATGTTCTACATACAATCAACCAGTTGAGGAAATCACTAATTGAGGCTTTAACCTTTTGCTTCTATGAAATATCTGAGACCATTCATGTTTATGAAAAATGCTTCTGAACATGCATCTATTGCTAGTTTGACCACTTCAAATACTCTTTAATCTTAATCTATATAGCCAATCTTTTTTTTTTTGTAATATATATGATAATCTTAATTTCCCTCAATGTCGAACATAAAAATCTACATTTTGCTGATAAACACAAAGAATACAAACGGCATATTATATTCCTTAATCAGATATTTGACAATGAGATACAGGGCCAGGCAATGGTATCTTCCATGAGGAATCAAATTAAAAGTGCACTGTCTTGTCTGTCACGTCACATGCAAAAGCACAGATGTTTCTGTGGCTACCAAGGTGGGGGCCTGCTGCCTGGGGGGGGAGTTTTTGACAGGCCCACGTGTTCCTCAGTGCACGCAGACAGCATTACATTCACAGAAAACTGTCCAATGATAGAACCGCTGAATTTTCGATTCATTGTTAACTGTTAAGTCTAAAGAATTTCTTAACGTTGATTAAACAATTTGATATTGTTAACATCCATAGGAAGTGCCAAACAATCTTTGATTTACACAAGGAATGAAAAGGAGAGCCCATAGTGTTAAAATGAACCACTTTTATTTTTGCACAAGACACCCATAGATTTTACCGTCCATAGAAAAATAAAACTGGCTGCTTTGGAGCTGAATTTTAGTTTTGGCTCTTTTCTGGAACAAACCCAAAACAACCGATGCTCAGAATTCTGACCTGGACTTGGGGGGGGAAAAAACAACCCAAAACTAATTTATTTTGATTCCTTCACCATTACATGATTACAAACATTCATTCAGCTTCAGGCTGGGATATGGTGACGATATTTTTCTTTTTCTACTCACACCACATCGATAGCTTGTAGATTGGATATTTTTGCCATTTGGGAAAATGTCAACAGAATTTGAAAAGTATAAAATAGGGCTTAAGCGATTAAAACCCAGAAAAAAAACCACATCCATAATCCTAGACAATATCTAGTCTTCACACATCACCATATCAAAATAATATGGACATATGCCCAGCCGTAATACAGCTAAACCTTGGGAACATGTTTTCCCCTTGTTAAAAAACAAAAGGTGGATGCTATTCTTCAGATAGTGAAACAGAAAACACATGACTGGGCAGCAACACTGGTTTTTCAAAGGGTTTTCATGTCAAGGACCCCCAAATTCATGCATTTGGCCACACACCCCAATAAAAAAAATTAGTTTGCGCCAATGCCACCATTCAACAATTTGCGTTGTAAAAATGTTTCAAATTTATACAACGTTTCGTATGACTTTGATACTATATCAACTCAATTTGCTGGTGGGGTCCTTTGGAAACACCCTCAAGGACCCCTGGGGGTCCGCAGACACGACTTTGAGAACCAACGCAACGTACAGTCATGAGTGGCAGAGCGAGGATTCAGCCAAGCGGTGCAAACAGTAAATGTTCCACGAGATGTTGCAATTGATCACAGGAAGAATCATGCACAGCCATGAGCTGTACTGTACAGTTGGAGGCCATCGATATTGTCCTTTTCTTTTTGCTGAGGTTTGCGTGATCTGCGCAAAAGGACAGTTAACCCATTTTGGGCGGGAACCCCTTTTGGTGTTTTAAACATTGTTATAATTTAGCTATTGAAAAATAGCAGATCTACAAGCTCATAGCGCGCCACCGAGTGGCGCGCTACGAGCTTGTAGGTCTGCTATTTTTGAAAAATCGTGAAAATATTTATTTCAGAAAACTGGAGGATTTAGAAGGATTTTTTAAAATTTTGAGGTCAGGCCTAAATGGGTCAAATGATAAGGGACAATATCGGTGGCACCCAACTGTAGATGAGAATGGAAGCCAGCGAACACAGCTGTCAGTTAAATTGAACATGAAGAGCATGTTTACAATGAATGGAATCAGCTGGATCCCACCCCACCCATAGTTGTCCAAAATTATAATATAATAATAATATTTGATATATACGTTTTTAATTCTCTTGCACATAAATAGCATTATTATTGCTAGACAAAAAAAAAAGTTAACTCTGAGAAGCACAGTTTGCACACACATACTGGCAGAAATCTACACGTGGTTCTTTGATGGCAAAATGTCAGGGCAAAACAAAATGAGAGAAAAGAGAAAGGTATTCAACCGACCGAAGTAATGAAAAACTTGTGTGAAATGCTCGAAATGAGAGCATCACTGCCTACATACATGGTACATCTACGATGTTTATAAACAAACCTAGGCAAGGGCAAACAAAAAGTGAAATCAAACTCATAAATGGTTAAGATCTATACATGTCCTTGTGAGACAATAGGTCCAAAAAAAGCAAAAACGGAATCAAATTATACCCATTTGGTGCATATTTACATGTTTGTCTGTTTTTCAAAAGAAAATGTCACAGATGGGACTTCATCTACTTGCATCATTCATTCGTCTCTGCGCCGTTTGTTTGAGACGTGGGAGTTTGGTCATCAGGTAGTGTTTCAGATGGAGCCTCTGGTTCTTGGTTCTAGGTGGGGAAAGAAATATTGATTTTGAATGTAAAATAAAAACTTGATGACAAAACAACCACATTAGAACAATTGGGAGAATTGGCCATTCTCACTTTTAAGTAGGCCTGTCACAATTATTACAGAATTGCCAAATCGCAATTACTTGAGATAATCTCAATCATCTTTGCATAATTGTCCATGTTGAAAAATGTCACTACATTTTAAAGACTAGAAATAGCAGATCTGCAAGCTTACAACACGTCAAATTGTGACGTGTTGTAAGCTTGTAGATCAACAATTACGAAGCCTAAAAGGCAAACAGAAATACAAATTGTAACCCTCAGTGCAAAAAAAAACCCCACAATTAAAGCGCAATCATTTGTGCGACAATTAATCGCCAACTTAAATCTGTAATCGTGACAGGCCTACTTTTGAAGAGTGGTTTGTGTGTTACCTTCTTGAGGACCTCCAGCAGGTCCTTGACGGTGCCGTTGAGCGTGTCGACCGTCCGGGTCAGCTGCTGGTGGTAGGCCGTCTTCTGCTCCTCCGTGGCCTTCAGGGTCTCCTCCGTCTGGCCCAGGTGGGTCTTCACTTCCACCAGCTCCCTGCTCTGAGTCTTGTTGGCCTGCTCCAGCTGGCTCATCTGCTTCACGTCTTCATCTGGGAGAACAACAAGCACAGCAGGTGTTTTAGAACAGCTTTCACCTTGGGTGGGTGAAATTCATTGTGCAAGCTCCATCGATTTCTTTTTTCTTTTTACGCCGGTCAGAGGCCCGTGGCATTTTCACTCATGGCAGCATTGCCAATCTTCGCCTCGTTAAATGTAGGAACCAGATCTGCAAATGATCCTTTGCTCATCTAGGGGCATCCTAGTGGATGATCCTGGAGATTGATATTAAACCAATGGGCTATATGCACAAATGCATTTTTGGAAAGCACTTTGGCCCCTTCCCCACTTCCTTCACAGGTGTTACCGATGACACTAATGAAGGCTCTGTTCCATTCTGGTCAAACACAGTCATGGTGCTGCTATTGTGCATGTTGGCTCACTGATATGCCGTTTTATTTATGTTGGTCAGTATTAACCCATTCTGGACGGGACCCCGTTTGGTGTTTTAAGCATTATGTTATACGTTAGCTATTGAAAAATAGCAGAACTACAAGCTCATAGTGCGGCACAGAGTGCTAAAGCAACCACGGATAAAGCAACGTGGTCAGATGATGCGGTTCTCTACGTGTGGTCCAGGGACCACCACAGGTTCAAGTCCAAGTGGAAGCTTATGGGACTATCACTCTGAGACTGTGCAAATGGAACCTTACGGGTCCATTTGGTTGCATTTTCAAACTCTGACTTGAATGAAATGAACACAAAATTGTACATTGGGGTCACACATGGGGGACATTAGTTTAATAAGAACCAATGCAGTTTATATGTGCCAGTCCACTGATCAGCAGCACTCCCATAGCAGAGGAAAGGCCAGATGAAGTGGGTCTGGACTCGTTCTGTAGCAAAGCTCAAAATGAGTCACATCACTGTCCTGGTGGACGACTGACACAGAGTGTAGCCTGCAGGTCGTTCAGCCTCAAGCCTCGTTTATGATCCACAAAGTATGAATTGGGGCTTAGAGATGCATTCACACTGGATGAGACATTATTTGTTGGAGCAAAGCGATTTCAGTGTTAAGTCAATGTAACAATGTGACGTTGAGCGACATTACACTTTGTCTTTCGTCGCTTCTTTGTCCACGAGTACCGGATGATAAGAGTAGGGCATTCATTCACGAAAAAAAGATAAGCAGGGATGCACACAACCTTTTGGGGCTGGTTCTCAGAGGAGCACCTTGAGACGTTGTTTGGTGGACTGCAGTCGGACGTCTCTACACTCGTTACAACAACGTTACATTATCCAGCACGAGACAGATAAAATTAACTACTCATCTAGTGATGCGGAGGTTCCATGTTTAACATACTTCCAAAGGGTATACATCGTTTAACTCACAGATGCATGGTTTTCATGGCTAAAATCTTTAGCCATGAAAATCCACGTGGGCTCCTGCTTACTTGGTTAGACTAGCACTTCGAACAACCGAAACAGACTTCCTCTTCAAAATAAGAGCCACTAGTCAACTAGTTTTAATTCCAAGTGTACTTACAGGACGTAGATAAGACACTTGTAGTATGTGGCACCAGTTATGTGCCCCACTGGAGATAAGGCTTTTCTACCCGGCAACAATATGCCAACTTAAACTATGACAACAAGGTCGTACCTATTTTGGCATCCTGAATGATGAGCTTCTGTTCGATGTCCTCTCGTGCTTTCTCACTCTTTTCCAACTTCTGCATCATGCTGCCGATGTCCACCATGGCACCGTTGTACACGATCAGGCTGCCGGACTCGGTGACCTCCGACTCGGCCTTCGAAGACGAGAGCAGCGCTCGGTTACCTGGGAGACACAGGAAGGATGGACTAAAGCCGTGGTGCATTTTCCTTTTCTAATGCAATGTGTAACTGTGGTTTTAATACTTTTTATGCCGGGGAATGTTTTAACCTATTTAGGCCCGACGTCGACATTTTGAAAATGACTTCTAAATCATGCCATTTTTTGAAAAACGTGGTTTTCAAGTGGTTTTCAATATTTCATGTCAAGGACCCCAAAAATTATATGTAATAGGCCGCCGATCCCCATCTGAAAATATGTTGTTCCAGGGATCCCCCCAGAAGCAAAGATTTGATTTAAAAACACTGTGAAAGAATATATACTCAAAGATTTGCACCACATATTCACAATTTTTCAAAAAAATAGCGTTGCGCGGCACTCGGTAGATCTGCTATTTTTCAATAGATAAAGCATAACATAATGCTTAAAACACCAACAGGGGTTCCCGCCCTGAATGGGTTAAGACATGGTGCTGGAGTGCCAAGCACATGAGGCAGATTTTAGTCTGATAAGCCACACCTTCCATTTCCCCAAAAACCGGGAGGTGAAATCTTCCATTACTAGAAATTAGGACAGAACATTGGGTGTTCTGATCAAAACCACGGGCACCGTAGATTCAGAGTAAATAAGGAAGATTGCTGAGTGAATGGCTGCGTGCGCAGCCAAACAGCTCCTGGACGGACGAGCAAGGCGTTGCAGAGCAAACAGGCCGCTGTCAAAAAATATATATTTTAGAGATTGCGTTTTATATAATTATAACAAAGGACCTAAAGATGTGTCCACACATCCTGGGCCTCCTACGGGTGTAATTATGAAGACGTGTGGACACGTCCTGGGCATCATTTAATGTTAATAGCTAAAACATTCAAAATACATTGTATAATAAGACATGTTTGTAGAATTGTGGCTCTCATTTTGAGTCTACTCATTTTGATGAGATCCATTGGGCTGGAGGCCAGAGTGGGACGGTTCAATCTTTGATATCCGTCTAGGCCACTTTTGCCAGCATGGAGTGAAGAGGCACGCTGGCTCACCAAGCAGGGTGTCTATGTGGGGCTCGGTGACAGAAGGCGCCGTCTCGTCTTTCCCCTTGTCGGTCAGTCTACGGTAGTGACACGTCGACTCTCTGATCACAGGTTTGTTCAACAGCTTCTTTACCTGGAACAAAAAGAGCAGGAATCAACATGAGATGAACGACGTCTCACGGGACTTTTTACGGACTTGTCGAGAGAGAGACTTGGTGTAATCTGTGGACAACTGATAAGCCGATGAGAGTGAATTTTAAATGTATTAATGAGTAGAGTAGTTCACCCAAAAAAAATCACTTATTTTCTAATCAATTACACACCCCTTGAATTCATGGAGATTCATTTGATGTCACCCATTGAACGATGACCCGGTCATCAAATGATTGGCTCAGGAATGGCTCAAAAACACACAAATCTCAATGAATTCAAGGCTTCACGAGGTGTGTAATTGATAGGAATCAACATGAGATGAACGACGTCTCACGGGACTTTTTACGGACTTGTCGAGAGAGAGACTTGGTGTAATCTGTGGACAACTGATAAGCCGATGAGAGTGAATTTTAAATGTATTAATGAGTAGAGTAGTTCACCCAAAAAAAATCACTTATTTTCTAATCAATTACACACCCCTTGAATTCATGGAGATTCATTTGATGTCACCCATTGAACGATGACCCGGTCATCAAATGATTGGCTCAGGAATGGCTCAAAAACACACAAATCTCAATGAATTCAAGGCTTCACGAGGTGTGTAATTGATAGGAAAATAAGTCATTTTTTGGGTGAAATGTTTTGCGTTGCATGTGTACCTGAGCGCGAGACAGGTGCAGTCCCAGCGTGTACATGATCTCCTCCAGGTCTCTCTCCATCAGGTAGCCACAGTGGCTCTGGTCAAAGTAGACAAACGCCATGAGGAGCTCCCTGTTGTACGTGACCATCAGCTTCTTCTCCTTCTCCTGGACAGACGCACACAAGACTGTCTTTCAGACTAAGGTATAAAATCGTCGCTGTCGGGTGGAAACCTCATATCTTCTCCGGATTACAGTTCAAAAACAGCAAAAGTAACAGATCCACAAGCTCTCAAAACGCTTTGCGGCGCGTTTCGATCTTGTGGATCTGCTACTTAAAATGCTTTTGTGTGATGCTGTAGTTGTATGATGATCAAGAAGTAGGGCATTCATTTACAGAAAAAACACAAGTTAAAATATGGCGATAAAGACATTTCTGCCTGACAGCACCGAAATGTCAGAAGGTATAAAGGTCAGTGAAATAAAAAACTGTTAAAAAGCAATGCAGTTTATAATATGTGCCAGTCCACTGATCAGCAGCACTCCCATAGCAGAGGAAAGGCCAGATGAAGTGGGTCTGGACTCGTTCTGTAGCAAAGCTCAAAATGAGTCACATCACTGTCCTGGTGGACGACTGACACAGAGTGTAGCCTGCAGGTCGTTCAGCCTCAATCCAAATGTATAGTTTAAAACGGAAAACCTACAAGATCACAACGCAACACAATGTGATCTTGTAGGTCTGCCATTTGTGACGCGCGACACCAGAATCAGAATAGGCTATATATAGTTACATATTACTTTATATTACTTTTCAACCGGGCCCCTTCCACCCACAAAAGAACACAATCTGTTTAGCCAGCTCCTTTTACAACTGAATCCAATTCATTGTCTCCAATCAACCAAACTGAATAATTGCAGGATATAAAACAAAAATAGTCAACAGTCTCTCAGTCTTTTTCTGCTGCATATTCCACATTTGGAATTCAACATCAACAATCTGAACTGCACACACATGGCTGCAGCATCTCAAAACGGACAGTATATTGTATTATTGTATACATAAATAACAAACAAAGCAACAGTCTGACCTTTTTGAGGCAGCCTAGTCTCAAGACACTGTTGACTCACGTCCAATTTCAAGGAAAAAGAGGGCGCTGCTATTCCTTTATTTTGCCGGTGTTCTCAGATTGGAGGCAGCCTGACATTGAACCTCAAAGGTATTTTGATGGACCATGATGGATCTAAATGAGGCCGAATCAACTGTGCGTGAGGGTTAACCTCTCGGCTCGTCTACAACAATTCACCCAGCGACGAGCCAGTCTGTTTTGCCTGCATGGGGGGGGGGCTCTGTGTTTCTCGTGCTTTAAACCATGCTTCAACACGTTTATAGAGTCGACAAAGTGTTTTTTTTGCACACAAAGTTTACAACGGACATTAATATACTTGGAATCTTTGACAGACAAGAATGCAAAATAATACCGATACATTTCTCTGGCATGGTCCGTCTTTCTGTCTGGAACGAAACGACTGTCTGCGAGTGTGACGGTCACATCATAACTCTGCACAGGCTGTGAAGGCTAACAAAAAACAGATCTACAAGCTACAACGCATCCGTTTTTACCCGTTGATAGCTTGTAGATCTGTTCTATTTTTGCATGCCATGCAACAGCCATCTACTATGAGTGCATAACTGAACGAATGAACAAAAATCATTTGTAATGAAGCGTGTTTTGGCAGAGTAAATAGTTATTATCCTATTAATAATTCAAGCACCGCTGTGTGTGTCTGTAACGGACATAGAGCAAAGCGCCTCCTCACAGCCTCACGGAACCTAGCGCCACACAGCCCTGTCCTCCAATCTGCCCCGCATTACACACGTCAAACATTCTAACAATCATCTTAATTATATTAATTTGCGTCAAAAACAACTCATCTCCCCGGAAATCACGTGTCACCAGTGAAATGCATTTTGGGACGGCAACAGATTAATACTGGGACACCGTTTTCCGCACATTCCCCTTGCACCTCCCCTTTTCCACACCGCCCCCAGGCAGGCATGATGAAAACAACTTGGACCCATAGTAGCCTACAGCTACTCTTTTTTTGGATTATTTGCGCCTCATTGATTTTCTACAAGCTACTGGTCTACCTTTCTTTCTTTCCGGACCAATTCCTACTTTTCGCCACAGCCGCGGTGGCTACGAGCGCTTTAGCAGGATCGACAGCTTTAACACATGGCTTAAGCGCCTGTGTCACACTCACGATTTTAATTTCATCGATAATTTTAATTTGTTCTGGCAGCGCTCCTCCTTTTTCAGTCGTGACGGGCTCCATCCAAATAGATGGGGCTGCCAAGCACTAGCGGCCAACATAGATCATCACATTCGACATCACGTTGCGCATCTGTCAGACACCTCGTCCGTCAGTTATTGACATCCCCCCGGTCCTGGCCCCCAGTCCCAGCATATTAGTTCCACTCAGTTTCGTTTTCCTAGCCCTTCTTCCACTGGGCACGGACCTTCTACTTCTTCTTCACCTGTCGATCCACATGGCTGTAAGCCCACAACAACAACACACGTCACTTCCGGTCAGCCACTGTCTTCTTCTACAGCCCTCTCACTCCCCACATCATGTACCGCTAGCCCCCCCTGCTGTTCAACTGGCCCTCGTACCTTTCATATTCCAGTTATGAGCCCAATTAATTTATATTTACACGCACATTCTATCCCTGTTAGAATTACTCCCAGGTTAAACAGTAATTATCTCAAGGGTCCTGCAGTACCATCACATCTAACATCAATCCCCCCATGCCCCATGCCTCTTGCATCTTTACCCATGCCAATTGTTCTTTCTATGGCTTTATTAAATGTCAGGTCCTTAGTGCATAAAGGCTTTATTCTTAATGACTTTTTTAAATCCAATAATTTGGACATTATGTTCCTGACCGAGACCTGGTTGCAGGTTGGTGATTGTACACCGTTCTCCGACCTCCTCCCCCCTGACTGTTCGTTTTTTAGCTCCCCCCGAACGACCAGCACTGGAGGTGGCCTAGCCTCTGTGTTCCGGTCCAACCTACAGTGTCAACTGACCCAATGTGAGGTCAGCTATCCTAGCTTTGAGCTTCAGCAATTTCAGTTGAATTTGTCATCTCCTGTGTTTTGTGCAATAGTTTATCGTCCGCCCAAATATAATGCTAGCTTCATCCATGACTTGTGATTTTTTATCAGGCATAATGGTTAAATATGATCACAGTCTGATTACGGGTGATTTTAACGTCCATCTTTGTTGTGAGTCCCGCCCATTAGTCAAGAGCTTTAGTAATCTTCTCGATTCTTTTAATTTAGTCCAATCGGTAAGTGGCCCGACACACGAAAAGGGTCACACCTTAGATTTAATTTTATCACATGGTCTTTCTGTCTCTGTTAGTGAGATCCGCTCATCTTTCCGCATCTCCGACCATTTCCCTGTTCTGTTCAACGTTTCAATTCCCTGCTCATCTGTCAAACCCCAGGCCCCTGCTCGTCGCCAGCGCTCACTCACGCCTGAGACTGCTTCCCGGTTTTCACTTCAGTTCAACAACTCCATTTTAAATTCCCCAATTGATCACTGCACCTCCAGTGCTGATGAACTTTTTGATATGTTTAACTCCACATGCACCATGATCCTGAACTCAGTGGCCCCCTTTAGACTGCAAACAAAAAGCGCCAAGGCACTCTCAGAGCCCTGGCTAAACAGCTCTACACGTGCCCTCAGATGCGTCTGCAGACGCGCTGAGCGGAAATGGAAAAAAGATGGACTCCATGTCTCTCTTGATATCCTTCGCGGGTGCCTGTCAGAATACCAGGAAGCGGTCAAAGCTGCTAAAACCAGATTTATATCAGACCTGGTCTCCAAAAACAGCAAGAAACCCCAGGTTCTTTTCAGTATCCTCAATTCAATTATTAATCCTAGAGATGTCTCCCCCATCGTACCTTCCCTCACCCTATGCCAAGATTTCTTAACATTTTTTACTGATAAGATAACTGCCCTCAGGGCAGCTCACTCACCCGCTGCTGTTGTCCCCATCTCATCAACCTTAAGTGCCACCTTTAGTCATTTCGAGCCTGTTTCTCTTACCCTGCTTACAGACATTGTAATGCAGTTGCGTCCTACTAAATGTGCCTCTGATGTCATCCCGTCTCATCTTCTCAAAGATGTTTTTGACTCTGTTGGTAACAGTGTATTAATATGTATGAATGCCAGTCTCAGTTCTGGTCATGTCCCTGCTGCTTTTAAACATGCGGAGGTTCAGCCTCTTTTAAAAAAAAAGAATCTTGACCCTTCCGTTCTTTCAAATTTTAGACCCATTTCACAACTCCCATTTCTATCCAAGGTTCTCGAAAAGTTAGTTTATACCCAGTTGCAATCATTTCTAACTACCCACGGCATCCATGAAACCTTTCAGTCAGGCTTTAGGACAGGCCACAGCACTGAAACAGCCCTCCTCAGAGTTTTCAATGATTTACTTTTAACTGCTGACACTGGTTCCCCCGCTGCCTTGGTGCTCCTGGACCTGACAGCGGCATTTGACACTGTTGACCACCCAACCCTGCTATCCAGACTAGAACATTACATCGGCATCACTGACATTGCTCTGCAGTGGTTCAAGTCCTACCTCACCGACAGGAGCTTTACAGTCAAGCTTGGTGAACTTTCCTCTAGTCCTGCCCCCCTTAACTGTGGCGTCCCCCAGGGCTCCATTCTCGGCCCTCTTCTGTTTTTATTGTATATTCTGCCATTAGGGACAATCATTAAAAAACATAATATGACTTTCCATTGCTATGCCGACGATGTACAGCTTTATTTACCCTTAAACACAAAAACCAGTGATTCAACTAAACCATTGTTGGACTGTCTCTCAGATATTAAGGCTTGGATGGCCTCAAATTTTTTAACACTCAACGAGGGAAAGACTGAGGTGCTGGTTTTCGATCATGCCCCAAGCTATCCCAACGCTGACCTTGGCCCACTCAGCATCAACACTCGCCCCTTTGTTAAAAATCTAGGAGTGCTCTTTGACAACAAATTTAAATTTGATAAGCAGATTAGTGCCGTTGTCAAAGCTAGCTTTTTCCAACTAAGGCTGCTGGCCAAGATCAAGGCCTATCTACCTCCCTCAGACCTAGAGAAAGTTGTCCATGCCTTCATTTCCTCGCGGATTGACTACTGCAATGCCCTGTACTTTGGAATCGATCAATCTGCTATCAGACGCCTACAACTCGTCCAAAATGCTGCTGCCCGCCTCCTTACCGGAAAGAAAAAGCGCGATCATATTACACCTGTCCTTGCTTCCCTACACTGGCTCCCAGTTCGCTTTAGTATAGATTTTAAATTATTATTGTTTGTCTTCAAAGCCCAAAATGGGCATGCCCCCCCTTACCTCTGCGAGCTCATTAAACCATACGTCCCAGCCAGACCCTTGAGGTCAGCTGACCAACTGCGTTTGATTGTGCCTGGAACCTCATGTGTCACTAGAGGTGACCGAGCCTTCTCTGTGGCCGGTCCCACACTGTGGAATGCCCTGCCCCTTCCCATTCGTTCTGCCCAGTCCCTGGGTGTTTTTAAATCTCTCCTAAAGACCCACTTTTTCTCCCTGGCTTTTAATGTTGCCTGAAAACTCGTACCCTTCTTATACCATGTCTGTTTATACTTCCGGTCTCACTTGTTGCTTTGTTTTGTTTTTGTTTTGTTTTTGTTTTCTTTACATGCTCTTGTTGTTGCTCTGTTCTTGTTTTACATGCTCTTGTTCAGCACTTTGGTTTGTCTTCGGTCAATGTAAATGTGCTATACAAATAAACTTTGATTTGATTTGATTTGATTTACTCTTGCATCCGTCGACATAACTTCTTCTTTGGGGAAGCATCGCGGCCAACGCGAGGGTTGCGTGGCACAGGCACCTGAAAGCCAGCTCTGACAGTTGGACGGGGCATGTTCACGTGAACACACGCGCTGTTTCGACACCACACTGTCCGCTCCCTCCTCTACACAGCTTAAGACTCACCTTTTTACTCTTGCTTTTAGTTGAGTTTTAAAATATCTGTTCTTATCTTTGTACCACTGCCTTTGCCTGATTTGACACTGCGTTATTGTACTATTGTTTTAACGGCATGCCTGTTTTAATGCTGTTTTTTCTTGCTTTTGTTTTTATTATCTTTTCTGCTCTGTAAAGCACTTTGAGCTACATTTATGTATGAAAGGTGCTATATAAATAAAGTTTATTATTATTATTATTACCACCTCGACAGGTTACAGCCCTGCGCGCACACAGCGTGGCTGCGTGACACACTGAACAGCTCCATCATAACGGAATGCTTATCTGTCGGGGACTCGGGGTGGCCGAATGGAGACGTTTTCTTAACCGTCTACCGTTAGCACGCAACAGATCATAACATATGAATACTATAATCCGGGGAAGACAGATCCCGTGCCGTCGGAACAACACAATGACAAAAATACATAAACATATGCAATGACCAACGCTGGCTCAGTAGCTCACGAACGACACATTCCGAAATCACACAAAACATCTCATTCTTAACCTGATTATATAAAGAACAAACTACAACTTGCTTTGCAGCCCAAAAAGCCAACCTCCGCGTTCACCGTTTAATATCTTATATCAGACGGTGAGCGGTTAGGGACCGTCTACAAAGTGCAACACCGAACGTGAAAATATTCAATAACTTCCATTTATAGGCAGAATATCATCACCAAATTTACATCACACATCAATGGTGTACTTATGATTGTACTGCAGCATTTTCTTGCAAAAGAAACTAGCCTACAGCCTACTTTTGTGCCCAACCCAACTTCCCAAGACCATCTGTAAACAATTCCCCCCCTATCAGTAATGTGATCTATTACATCACATTACACACACTGACACATCATTTGCTGTTCATATATTCAGAACGGGTAAGGACTAGTATTACTAGTTCTTTATTTTCTTTATTTATATTAGTATTTCGTAATACTACTCGTTACTGGGAAAAGTAATAATATTACAGTAATATGTAACTAGTTACTGCCCAACACGGCTTAAGATATAAGATTAGTCAGTGTGAACCCATTGTTAGTATATATTTATCACTATTGATAGGTATGGAATTGTGTCCATATAGTGCATCTCCAGACACGTGCATTCCCCTCCAGTAGCACCTAGACTACGTTTCCTTTCCTCTGAAGGAAAACCTGTAGAGTTAACAACCTGATATCAGACACGTTCATGACCTGACGATGATGTTATAGTTACATCCAAACGTTGTCTCTTTTGACTTTCACCCTGCTAAATAAATAAGGCTTCAACTGTCCGAGTCTACTCCAGTGCCTTCCTTCTACAACAGACACAGCAAAAAGAATGATGTACAATATACCATAGTGGTATTTTGGTTAATAATTAGTGACAACTGGCGATTAAAAACACGTTTTTGGACAACTTGAACCAACCTTGTCTTTGGAGGATCTCTCTTTGGAGGACTTGCGATCATCTTTGCGTTCGTCTTTCTTGTCGTTGGAATCGTCGTCATCTTTATCTGAGGGACAGATTACGAGACAGAGTAAGACAGAGATACGGTACACTAATCCACATGTTAAGGGCAGTCAAATCCTTTCAAGTACGAATGTGGAGTACATTCTTTCTGATATATTTCACACAAATACAGTTTACAGTAGGTAACGCTTGGTTAACCCCTCCCCTGTTTTTTGTGACATAGGGATGGAGCTTGTTAATCTTTTGAGTGGTGTAAACCACTCCTACAACTGGCTTTGTTAGTCTGTCTGTCTGTCTGTCTGTGCTCAAAAAATTTGCATGGTTGCTATGTTCACCCAGTTCACCCGGGTGTGATTTCATTACGTCAGACATGATTTCATTACGTCAGACAGGCTATATAAGACCTTACACTACTCAGTTCACACGGGTGTGATTTTATTGATAATGAGCACCTTATTGATCAGGCTTATCGAGCCGGGTTCTTATCGAGCCCACTATTGTGCATTTTCTTTTATTTCGTGGATAGACGGGAGACGACAAAAAAAATGTATCTTTTACTAGGTCCTTCAAATACAGTTAACACCTAATTGCCCGGGGTTATTTAATCCATTAAATTATAGCGCCCAGTCGATTTATAGCAACGGAGCACTTTTACCGACGGTCCGGATGTTATGCCGGATGTGGATGTAGCAGCTAAATGTAGCCAAAACACTCTCGATGCGATCGACAACAACGGGAGGTAAGAATAAATCTATCGCGACTAGCGACTGGACAGCAAAGGGCCGTCTAACACAGGATCTTTTTTTATAATTAGACGGGATGATTTAGATCGCGAGTTATTAACGTTTTAAGTTTTCGTAATTTTCGTTGTCGTCGGCTAAACAAGGGGGGAACATTTTCGATGACGTCTCACTGTTGCGCAACATCGAGGATTGCGCAACAGGCACTCCCAGGCTGTGGAGCGATGCTATCCGTTTTCATATCAATAAACTTCGTCTTTTGGATAAAACTTTGTCTTGGGCGTCAGGCGTTACTAATAGAAAGGACAAAGAACTTCGTCCTGGGCGATGGGGGTGTTAACTGGTTAATATGTGTACCGTCACTTTAAAAGTAATTTTGTTTACCTGGACAGCGCTGGCTGGCAGGCATCAATACACTTTTATAGACCGACATGTTTGTGCCAGCATGGATTACAACTTTTATTTCTTGATCGCCTCTTGTCTTGATTGTTTAAACATGATGATGTCATGGGCCGCTATGCTCGATAACAGGCTTGATAAGGCCAAAGCTTATCGATACCGGGTACTCAATAAGCTTGTTATCAGGCTTTTTTTTTCGGGTATCGAGCTCCATCCCTAGTTGTGAGCTTGTAGATTAGCCATTTACATTTTTAAGAGATTTAGTGTAGACTAAAAGGGGGAAAAGCGGTCCAAATACAGTTGTACCTCGGCTCTCTTTTACTATGAACAAGCGGGGGACAATCTTTTCGCCGTGGAGGTCTCAGATATCGTGGAAAATGTTATCCATCACATGCTCAGCGTGGTGCATGATTTATCTTCACAGACCTGATTACTTTGTAACAAAGAAACAGCCTACATGTCTAGAAAGTAAACACGTCGCTTCACGGCACGCCGCATTTCGAGCTTGTGCTACTTTAGGCACTTTTGTGTGATGCTGTAATATCATGATCAAGTGTCAACAAAATGAAATAGTTACCCGAGAGCAACAAAATGCCTGCAGCATCCTAACAGTTTTCTGAAAAACCTATGGTTGCTAAACATAAAGCTAAAAT
Organism: Electrona antarctica; assembly: GCF_951216825.1. Classification (NCBI taxonomy): domain Eukaryota; kingdom Metazoa; phylum Chordata; class Actinopteri; order Myctophiformes; family Myctophidae; genus Electrona; species Electrona antarctica. The sequence goes on along the minus strand of NC_136791.1, from coordinate 25,380,102 downwards.
CTAAAATGAAACGGATGCTTTCCAGGTATAAATGGGTTAAAGCCATATTAAGACCTGGAACTAGGGTTGTCCTGATCGGATCGGGTGATCGGAAATCGGGGCCATCACGTCATTTTCAAATAAATCGGGAATCATACCAAAAAACATCACGATATTAGACTGGATATTGTCTGTGATTTCACAGCAAACTTTTTTAACTCAAATCTTTGCTTCTGGGGGGTCCCTGGCACAAAAAATGTTATGATGGGGGTCGGCGGCCGAATACGTATCATTCTGGTGGTCCTTGACATGACAAGGTTTGAGAACCACTGATATAGAAACAGGTTTTTCAGAAGACGGTCAGGATTTAGAAGACATTTTATAGAATCTGGTCTCAGGTCTAAATGGGTTTGTACCGTCATCGTCCTCGGCCTCCTCTGCCTCCATGGGGTCGTACTCCTCTGCGTTGGCCGTGCTGCCTCCCTCGTCCTCATTCTCATCCTCATCCCGAGACTCCTCCTTCTTCAGAACCTTCTCGTTTTCATCCTGAAGGAAAACAAAACAAAACACGGCACGATGAAGATGTGCCACTCGGTAGGCCTGTGACAATTAACTACACTAAAATCTGAAACAGGTTGATGACTACAAGTATTTGGGTTCATATATATATATCTTCTTCCCAAAAGGACTTTCAAACTAGGAAGGGTATGGCCTGGTCAGCCTGCAATGACATGCATAAGATCTGGTCATCCCAGCTTAGTAAGATGTTAAAAGTAAAAAATATTTAGGACGACCGTTGAGCCGATTCTACTCTATGGCTCCGAGACATGGAAAATCTGTCTTGGAAGAGCCACCCATCGACTGATCTAATATACGGCAACCTTCCGTGTTTTTTCACTAGTCCAATCCAGAAGAACAGTTTGCCGGCCACTGCTACAGAGCTGACAATGAGGTTATATCTTCCCTTCTTCTCTGGAGTCCTGCCTCAAAGCAGACCAGAGGTAGAAAACTGTCGTTCCCTGATGTCATCGCTAGGGACACAGGCATCAGTAAGCATGAACTGGGGATGACAATGAAGGACCGGAAAGTCTGGCGTGGCATTGTAAAATCCATGATCTCGACCGCGGTCGAAAAATTATGAGGATGACAATAAAATAATACATGATGGTGACAGCCATGTGTACGGTAGAGGCTGACACAGGAATGGCGCCTCCATATCTTATAAATATCGTAATAAATCCTAAAGAGAAAGTCTATACTAAAGAGAACAAGTCTTGGCTGCACATGCGAGCAATTTTGTTTGAGAGACACGACTTGACACCGACAGACAATTTACGCTTCACAAATTAAGTAATTTTACCCTGGTTCCCACCTCGGGGCGACTGATTGCCTTGTCACTCAAGGGTCCTTCTGGCCGATCCACACGGTCACGACTCTTTTCTGTTCTGGCCCCACAGTGGTGGAATGAACTTCCCACTGATGTTAGGACAGCAGAGTCACTGCCCATATTTCGCCGCAGGTTGAAAACCCACCTCTTCAGGAAACACTACCCTTCCTCTCTGCCTGACCTACTTGTTGTTAACTAGTTGTACGAACGCTTGTTTTCTATTGTTGTATTGCTTATTGGATCTTGTTTAGTCGATACACTTAATTGTTTTAGCTCATGCTCATTTGATTTAGCTATTTTGTCTCATCTGTTTAAGGAAATAGGTAGCTGATATATTGCACTTTTACCTTAGCGCTAGGTATACTCTTGGTTGCTTGTTTTTGCAGAAAATGCACTAAAGACTTCTGGTGATTAGTAGTTTTTGTTCCCTACCTATGTTGAATACACTTATTGTAAGTCGCTTTGGATAAAAGCGTCTGCTAAATGACTGTAATGTAATGTAATGTAATACATACATGTCATTCCCACTCCCGCCCCAATCATGGGATTAATAAAGAATGTAATCCCATCCTGCGGCAATCCCACGGGAATCCCAAAAAAAGGGGGGGGGGGGGGGGGGTCGCCAAATTATTTTGGGGGGTCCCCAAATTATGAAAAAAAAAAACGGAATGGAAAATGGAAATGAAGCGTTTACATATAGTACACATGCATACACCTTCCCTAATGATTATATCTGGGTTCAGTATTTATTTATGGCGTATTGTATCTATTATTAAGGTTATTGTAGCAGTCAATTTATATTGGGGGCCGGGAGGGGGCGGGGGTCCCGAGACATTGCCAACGCATTTCCAGGGGTCCCCGGCCAAAAACGTTGAGAACCCCTGCTCTAGTGTAGTCTAGCTGCCGTCCTTACCTTCTTCTTCTCCTCCTCCTCCTCCTCCTCCTCGTCCTCTTTGGGTTTCTTGGCTGCCGGTGGGTCGTCTCCTCCCTCTTCGTCTGTCTTCTCCTTCTTCACCTCTCGCGGCTTCTCCGCCGCCGCCGCCGCCGCCACCACCACCACCACCTCCTTCTTCTCCGCCTCCTTCTTGGCCTTCTTCTCCTTCTCCTTCTTCTCGTCCTTGGCGGGGATGGAGGCCAGCGCCTTGTAGATGCGGAAGCCAAAGTCCCTCTGCAGCATCTCGTTGAACAGCTCCGCAAACAGGGACACCTGGACAGACAGACAAAGAGAATCAGAATCAACTTTATTGTCAAATCACAGTTTTACAAGTAAAAAATCACACCCGTGTGAACTGAGTGGTGTAAGGTTTTATATAGCATGATCAGCTGTGGTCTGACGTAATGTCTGACGTTAAAGATCTTTGGCTAGGTAGACTCGTCTTCTGATGTGATGATTTGTGACCATGAAGTTGATTCAGCTGGAGTTTTTGTCCGATGTGAGGTATTATATAAGGTAAGGTATTATATAGCCTGATCAGCTCTGATCTGACGTAATGAAATCACACCTGGATGTGATTTCACAACTGGCTTTTTTTGTGCAGAGAAAATGACCACGGTTGCTACGGTCATCCAGTTCACCCGGGTGTGATTTAATTACGTCAGAAATTATTTTGAACATAGCAACCATGCTCATTTTTTTCTGCACACAAAAGCCAGTTGTAGGAGTGGTTTACACCACTCAAAAAGTGGGTGAAATCCGTTTTTGTGCAGTTCCCAGAGAAAGGAAACAACAGAAAAGACCAAAAGAGAACAGAAATAAATTAGAGAAACAGAGAGAACGAATGATAAAGAATGAAAAAATAAAGGATCAAAGAGAAAGCAAAAGAGGAAAACTGAAATTAAAGTGCAAAAAAGGGAGTGAAAAAGAAAGATTCAAATAAACGAAAAAGAACTAAATGAAAATAAAGAAGCAAAGAAAGAATAAGGGAAGACAAAGTTCAGTAAAAAATTCTAAAGTAAGTTTAGCATTGTACGCTGCTTTCATCTCGACAGAAAGGCAGAGAAGTAGCTGTGAAGACAACAACGAGGCCTGTATACAGTGTGTGTGTGTGTGTGTGTGTGTGTGTGTGTGTGTCAGTGTAACCTCAAAGGAGTGCTCCTTGTTGTCCTCCAGCCTGTAGTCCAGCAGCACGCTCAGGGACATGACGCTGCAGTCAAACTTGCCGTTCTTGGCGGCCCAGTTGGGGTGCACGATGATGGTGGGCTCGTCGGGGAGGACGTAGCGCCGCTCTCTCCGCTGGCGCTCCTGCTCCTCCAGCCGCTTCCGGTCCTCCTCCTGAACCAGAGCACACGCCACGCAACATACATTATAGTTTTTATTTGTTGACGAAATTGTCAGTATATTTAGTCTTAGTCACCATAGCTTAGTTTTCGTCAGTGAAAAAAGGTAGTCGACGAACATTTTAGTTTTAGTCGACGAAATCAACACTGTTCTGCATATAGGTCTCTCTGGTTGCTTTTACCTCTCGGTCCTCCTCGGCGCTACGCGGCTCCTCCTCCTCCGCAGCCTTGGTCTCCGGTTTCTCGGGCTCCTTGGCCTCCTCCACCTGCTCCTCCACCTTCAGCTGCTTGGTGAGGCGGGCGATGAGCTGCGACTTCAACCCCTTGGAGCTCAGCGAGCGGCAGTCCAGCTCCTTACGCAGGTCATTCACCTTGGAATGGTTTGAGCACAAAAGGGACACTTTCATTTTTAACTGCAAGGGTTTGTTGTAAAATACAGAAAAGAAAGGGTCAAATAAATGGTAAATGGTGCATTTATATAGCGCTTTCATTCCAAATCACTTTACATAGATTGTGCATGGAGGAAAACCATGCAAGGCACCAACCTGCACATCGGGAGCAATTAGGGGTTCAGCGTCTTGCTCAAGGACACCAACTCTGGGGGAGCCCGGGATCGAACTGGCAACCTCATGGTTCCCAACCAGCTGCTCTACCGGCCACTCTACCCCTGAGCCACTCCAGCCCATGAAAACCCATTTCTAGCAATTGCTCTCTCTGAGGTGTAAATTTGGAATTGTGGGATTAACATACAGAATGCCGATACGATTATGAAGTCAGAGCAACGAGAAAGAGAACTCACGACTCAGGGGTTTTCATTTTCAAAAACATCCTGAAGTGTTCTTGCATGGTTTCCTACCGTGTGTGTGTGTGTGTGTGTGTGTGTGTGTGCGTGTGAATGTAAGGCACTATTTAAATGTACATTTATCATTTTATTCAATGGCAGAAATGGGCTTCCACAGAAAATCATCCGTTAAGGAGCTTTACAATATGGGTGTGTGGATAATTATTAACGCTTGAGGTCACTGAAATCAATTTGAACAAATATCAGACATTCCCACATCACTTAAATCAATTTGAACAAATAGACATTCCCACATGCAGGTGAGGGAATCCTGAATATATGCAAAGGTCTGCATCGGAGCTTTAATCGTACCTTCATTGATTTCGGATCAAGTTTAGCCCAGTGAGTGGGAGTGGTGACCTCCTTTGAGTCGTCTTCATCCTTCTCCTCTTCCTCCTTCAAAAAAGGGAATTATTCAGAGAGAGAGAGAGACAGACAGAGAGAGAGAAAGACAGAGGCAGGACAGCAGACAATTAGCACTTTGCTCTGGAACCAGTGCAGCTTGTGAGAAACAAAAGTTGATCCGTGCAAGAAGCAAGGTCACATCTGCCTTTCATAGCCTTGTCCTAGTGAGCTCACGGCAGTGTTTATAGTCCACTGTGACTGGGGACGGGAGGGGGGGGGTGTACACAGGGAAATGCTCTCTAGCTCTTTACAAAAACCCACGGAATAGCCCCAAACCCAGCGGCCAATCAATGCAGTTCTGTGGAACACAAAAAAGGTAAAAATCAATGACAGGTGCCTCCAAAAGGTGTGTGTAGCCAGGTACATCAGGTGAATTCAAGCTGGTCTCCAAATGGAGCACGAACTGGGCAGCCCTAGCGTGGCCTGAAACTGGGCTTTTCTTGCCAAATATACATATTTTTGTATTTAAGGATCTACGTCATAAAGAAGACATCTGTACCAACCAACTGCCCTGGAAAACCAAGTTCTACATGTCGCCCCAAATCAGAGTATAGAAGTCAAATAACAGAAACAGATAAGAAACAAGACTTTAGGTGGTTGGGGGGGGGGGGGGGGGTTGCCTTTTTGAAGTCAGCCGAAATCAAATAGTCATGAAAGGTCATATGAAAATAAATGACAATGCCAGGACAGACATTAAATGCAACTGACCACAGATTCCAGCACAGCATTTAAAATCCCCATTGGATTCAAGCCCGATAATTAAAACAATACCTTTTGAGTCAATTCTGGAACTTGCGTGCAGGTAACCCAAATTAAACTTTTGTATTTGGTTCATAATAACAAACACACACAATGCTAATTAAGATTGAGTGGTTTATACCCAGATTGGCACCCCCTAGTGGTTAGTAGCTGGAAGCTGTAGAATCAGTTGCAACAGTGTCTCCAGTTAAAAACCTACACTCACTGCTTCCACCGAGTGTGTTGGCTGGATGTGAGGGAGGGTGGGAGGAGGAGGGGTGGGTGGATGGATGGAGGAATGGACCGGTTGGAACACAGCAGAACGGGTAAAGGGTGGAGGAACAAACAGAACAAACTTAGGAGGGGTGGGGGAGGGGGAGGGTGGGGTGGGTTGGGTTTGGGAAGGGCTACGAGGGTCGTGTGTGTGTGCGTGTGTGTGTGCCCCTGTCTGGTGCAGTGGTGTGAGTGGTGTGGTGTTTGTGTGTTCAGTGTGTGTATCTGGGCTTTTGTTTTTGTTCCTGTGAGAAGCGGAAATGAGAAGAAGAAGGGATTAGCGGTTCAGTGCCTGTTCTCCATCCGCCTCCTTTCGCTCGGCCGACAGCTTCTCAGCCAGCTGCTCCCGGAGTCGTCGCGACAGCCCCTCCCACTCTGAGCGGGTAGGAAGACAATGCCAAACATCCGGGAGAAACAAAACCACTGTCTCCACATGTGCGGGGACTGTCCGCCCCTTGTGAGTCTCCTCCGGCCGGTGATAGCGAATCTCTGCAAAACGATACCTGTCGCAAAGGAAGAAGGTGCATTGGAAAGAAACATTCTCGTCAGGACACATTAAAAAAAAACGGCGAGCCTTTTGCTAGGGCTAGCCTCCCCCCCCAATACAACTAGTCCCACCCAGTAGGTCGCTGAATGACCACAGGCGTCATTGCAGTGAGCTTCATCCCCACAACAACAACAACAACACCGACAACAACAAATGGAATCAGTCTGCAGCTCTCCAACAGTTGTCACAGGTTACGGCAGCCATTTTGAGAAACGTTGACAGACAATGACAGACAATAAGTCGTACCCACCAAAACCCCCGCCCCTATTATCCTTCCCCATCAGCCAATTGGGTGAGTATTCTGCGTTTAACCTAGGATACATTTACAAAACCCCATTACACTGGGGGGCGTGAGAAAAGAGACAGCATCAACAAGACAGTGAAAGCAAGTTAAATATGTAAGATATTTAACAAGAGAATCAAACGACAAAGTAATGGTGGTGTCTTCTGGTCCAGGCCACTGGTTATCCGAAGTCAATACATTCATCACACACAAACACACATACACGCGCACACACATACACATCTATAAATGTATAGAGGCAGGACAACAGCACAAAGGCCAAAGGGACATTGCACAATCAAAATAATTGAAGTAGCAAATTAAAAACACAGATTTATAATCATTAATATGGAAAACAAAACAAAACCAAAAAGAAAAAAAAGGAACCCATCCAATGAGTCAGACATGAGAGATTTAGTTGCCGAGGCAGTAAAACCATGCAGCAAAGATGGCACATTCTGGATTTTGGGGGAGGTTGTTTCTTTTCGAGGCTCAACTGGGTCGGTTTAGACTTAAGAGGCAAAAAGACTGGGATGGATGGATGGGGGGAGCTGGGTGGCGGTACAGTACTTACCACTGAGTACATAGACTCAGATCTATGCCAGTCAGCGCCTTGCAACAGCGTATGGCTGTCTTTATGAGCACCGACGGCTCATTCTCTGGGTCGGCGCCGTCCAGAGACGGAGACCAGTGACCGCCGATCGCCATGGCCTCGTCTTTACCTCGCATGCCCACCAAGAACTGAAAGAGAGAGAGACGTAGGGGAAAACACAATGAGAAACAACCTGGATGAAGGAGAGGAAGGACACATGAACGCATTGATTAAAGTTTAAATGAAATTAAATCTCATGACTGACTATATGTTGTATGCCATAGACTTGGCTGGCATGAATTTCATCATAATTTTCCCTTAACACAGGGAACGCTAATCGCGTATCCGTACGTTATTAATTAATCAAACGTCCGGTGCTAACCACGTATCCATACGCTTTAATCACTTTTTTATAGCATACTTTCATTCATCTTTTTACCCACCCGGACAATGAAGAACCATCCCCCTGTCATTGCTGCTTAGTCCCGCTCACGTGATCAGAAAAAAAAAAAAAAAACCCTCCCCTCCTGAAAACAGGAGGGCGGGCCGCTTTACGTGTAGAAGCCAGTGTAAAATGGACGCGCCCATGCCTTGATCTAGTCTGTGTGTGAAAAGAATCAAATTTCACCTAACCTCGCCTCACCAGGCTTTCCCCCACCTCGGACATTTCACCCAACACTATAATACTCGATTCCCCCCTCCCCTCCTGTTTCTCCAGGAGGAGGATCTTGCGAGATGGGGGCTCTGTCTCTCGGAAAAAAACATGATGAATGGAACGCTGCCTAAACACATATGCACCGGATCGGCATTGCATAACGTCTGCAACACACATGGACAGATGCATGTTTCCTTCTTCATACTGTAGCGACCAAACGATCCCCGAGCCTACAATACTACGAACTAACCACAGTATCGAGGGGCCGCCACGACAACAGACAGTGTTCCGTTGGTGGATCACGTATCGCCATGCAGAGCCGTCATAATCGGAGATCGCTCGGACGTGTGATTGTAACGCTTTTTTATTCATTATAATTGTAGTGATAAGACCGCAATGAACGCGTCGGGGACGTAATCGACCCGGGTGTAATGTATAACGAACTTTTCCGCGTCCTAAACCGTGGTGTTGTGATCTGTGGAAGTCATTTTTTCCTTGTCGTCGACATCACAGCCGGGCTTAGCACCTCTCTGGAGTCTGGACACTCCGGTGAAGCTTTTTTTTTCTCCATCGCCCCCAAACTGCATGCCCAGGCATGTTCCCCTATACTAGCTTGAAAAACAAAATCAGCTGATGATGACAACGCGTCTCACCGTTATACTATAGTTCTGAACCGAACGGTGGAATGGGACTTTTTATAGCCGTACGGATCAAGACTTTTGCTGCCCAATGTGCCCATGACCCCCCCCCCCCCCCCCCAATGTAGGCGAGGCGAGGCAATCATCATCATCATCATCCTCATAAAGAAAGCAGAGTTATGAAGGTTTATAGTCAGACATTGACAGGCAGATATAACAATAAACACAATAAATATGCTATACATCCTATACACCGAATGAATGCCCTGAATGTGTACTTTTACGAGGAAAAGAGTAAACATTGATCCCATGTACAGTTTGTCATAAATTGGTTACTGGATGCACATTGCGCCCACCAGATATAACTGCAGAGAAGACATGGACCCGAACTCAAGATTCACAAAATAAGGCCTATTGCGACATATAAATACTATATACCGTATGAAACAGAAGACTCTCTGCTTTCATAAGAAAAAAACTTCTACTGTAGTAATAATAAAAATCACACCCATGCAACTGTTCTCTACAGTTGCGCGGTGCAACTGTAGAGAACAGTTGCACAGCTCACTTCACAGGGGTGTGATTTTTATTATTACAGTAGAAGTTTACAGACCAAACTGTAAATAAAAGGTTTACATGACTTTCTGTCTCAGTCCGTATATAGCGAGCTGTAGTGAATAAGTACAGAACAGTTGCACCGCTCACTTCACAAGGGTGTGATTTTTATTATTACAGTAGAAGTTTACAGACCAAACTGTAAATAAAAGGTTTACATGACTTTCTGCCTCAGTCGTATATAGCGAGCTGTATTGAATAAGCAGAGAACAGAATATGGGACAGAGTTGCACCACTCACTTCACATGGGTGTGATTTTTATTATTACTACAGTAGAAGTTTTTGAGTGGTGTAAACCACTCCTACAACTGGCTTTTGCGTGCAGAAAAAAATGAGCATGGTTGCTATGTTCAAAATAATTTCTGACGTAATTAAATCACACCCGGGTGAACTGGATGACCGTAGCAACCATGGTCATTTTCTCTGCACAAAAAAAGCCAGTTGTGAAATCACATCCGGGTGTGATTTCATTACGTCAGACCACAGCTGATCATGCTATATAAAACCTTACACCACTCAGTTCACACGGGTGTGATTTTTTTCTTATGAAAGCAGAGAGTCTTCTGTTTCATACGGTATATAGTATTTATATGTCGCTATAGGCCTTATTTTGTGAATATTGAGGAGTTCACGTCCATGTCTTCTCTGAAGTTATCTGGTGGGCACAAGCTGCATTCAATAACCAATTACTGTCTAACTGTAGATGGGATCAATGTGTACTGTTTTCCTCGTAAAAGTACACATTCAGGGCTTTCATTCGGTGTATAGGATGTATAGGATATTTATTGGGTTCAATTTTATATCTGCCTGTCAATGTCTCTAACTTTAAACCATCCATAACTCTGCTCGCTGTTCAAGATAACCACTTCCAGGCAAATGCAGGTGTTGCAAAAAGGTCAATATCTCCAGAATGGAACATGGTAAAATCAAAATGTATTTTTTAAATTGAAGTGGACAAGTTCAGCTTTCTTTTGATGTATGCGTGTGATTCTCGCTATAAGAGAACATTTTGCTGTGGGCCCCCGAACAAGGCCTTTGTGCAATGTTAAACGGTAGCAACATCAAAATAGGCCTGGGGAGACTCTGTAGCAATCAAAGTGTTAACAAACATTAAAAGTCCATAGACTTGGCTGGCATGAATTTCATCATAATTTCCCCTTAACAAACATTAAAAGTCCATAGACTTGGCTGGCGTATGACGTAATTTCAGAAAGCCATGCATTGGAGCGGAAAAGGTTCTTCAAAGAACACAGAATCATGCGGATCGAATGGTGTAAGCAAAAGGTATACGAGGCGGGTCTATGAAATGAAAACTGTTAATAAGCAATGCAGTTTATAATATTGTGCCAGTCCACTGATCAGCAGCACTCCCATAGTAGAGGAAAGGCCAAATGAAGTGGGTCTGGACTCGTTCTGTAGCAAAGCTCAAAATGAGTCACATCACTGTCCTGGTGGACGACTGACACAGAGTGTAGCCTGCAGGTCGTTCAGCCTCAAGTCTCGTTTACGGTGTCCATTTGGTAGCTATATAAATAAATATACTGACAATTTCGTCAAACAAATATAAAAACTAGACTAAAATGTAGGGGTGCACGATTATGAAATTATGACCGATATCCGATCTCCGATTATTTGCAGGGTCATAGGAAGACCACAATGAAAACAATCCTAGGCTGTAGGGGCTTGGCCCAAAGCCTGTTAATAAAGTATTCAATCAATCAATAAATAGCCTATACTCTTTTCAAAGTGTCTGTTTTCACAACTGAATGACTACTGAATGAGATGAGCAAACAAATGAAATGTAGAAAAATGTAAAGTTTATTTTTAATTAAGATTTTCATATTCATATCATATTTGATTTGCCTTTTGTTTTAGACTAGAGGTACTAGACACTTTTGATTTATATTGAACTCATTGATGATTTTTTACATTTTTCATTTAAAAAACAATTTGTTGGTGAAAACCGATTAAATAATCTGTATTATTTTGAGACCGATCCGATACGGCATTTTTATGGCCGATCTGGCCGATTCCGATTATGCTACCGATTAATCGTGCATCCCTACTAAAATTTTAGGGAGGGACCAACTGGTTGTGTGCAGGCATCACTCCCAGACAATAGCCCATCGACAAGCTCAAAATCAACACTGGGGGGCCCCAGTGGGTGTTGGGCGTACCTTGATGAGTCTAGCAGGGTGCTGGAAGGAGTCTCTCTGCTCCTGGGCGTCCTCGGCCAGAGCACAGGACTTGTGGTACAGCTCTTCTAGGCTGGGGTTGGCCAGCAGCATCACCTGAAAAAAAACACACACACACACACACACACACACACACACAAATTCACCGATCCGCAAATCCGATAAAAAAAGGCTAAAAGCTGCACAGTTTACATCCAAAATAATGTGTCACTCTCTCGGTTCTTCACCGCGTACTGGAGAAGTATATCACATCACTCTTTCGGTCGGGCAGCGCAACTAATCCCCCCCCCCACACACACACACACACACAGCCACAGAGAGAGAGAGAGAGAGAGAGAGAGAGGATGGGGTCGCGTTAGCAACAAGCCAAGCTCACACTCATTGTAAAAATAAACGCTAGATCTGCTACCGTCTGGGGGCTGTGAGACAGAGAGAGAGAGAGAGCTTAGTCTTCTCCTCATTCCTCAATGGTTTTACTAAACTTAGTATGTCTTAAAAAAAGCAAAACTATAATCCACATGGTTAGTGTGTCCAGACACAAAAATGTGCATAAGTATATTGCCAGCAGGCACATGGCAGCCAGCAGCTATGTAAGATGAGCCTGCCTGGGCATTTCACTCTATAGCTTTATTATTATTATTATGCTTTGCAGTTTGTATGATTGCGAGCAGCGTGATTCTTCTAATAGGTCACCACTTTTGGTGTGACACACGGCACACTTCTGTTTACATGCTGTTCTCAACACATGCTGAACAACAAAGATATGATAGTTTATCCTTTAGTAATTAGGCTGTGGAGGTATTCACACTACTTTTGGAATTATTGGGGAAATGAGGACGAGGAGTGTGGACATTGGGTAGGTAGACTGCATTTTTTTCCTTTTTTTTCTCTCTGAGGCTGTGAGCCCCCCCCAGCAGGCTAGGGAGCCCCGTTCAGGTCAGCGGTATATGACCGCGGGGCGCGGGTTGCCAAGTAATTAATATATAAAATATATTTAAAAAATACTAAAAAATATCGGTATCGGCCGATTAATTATTAAAATATCGGATATCGGTATCAGCCCCAAATAATTGTATCGGAGCATCCCTACCCCCATGGTGGCTCTATAATAGGCCAATGTGAAAAGGGTGCCATTTCTTCTTACGACTTGGACGGCAATTGGATGATTTGAGGCATTTTGTTCCAAAATAGGTTTTGCGCTATAACAGGCCAAAAAAACAGAATCATGCGGATCGAATGGTGTAAGCAAAAGGTATACGAGGCAGGTCTATGAAATGAAAACTGTTAATAAGCAATGCAGTTTATAATATGTGCCAGTCCACTGATCAGCAGCACTCCCATAGCAGAGGAAAGGCCAAATGAAGTGGGTCTGGACTCGTTCTGTAGCAAAGCTCAAAATGAGTCACATCACTGTCCTGGTGGACGACTGACACAGAGTGTAGCCTGCAGGTCGTTCAGTCTCAAGTCTCGTTTATGGTGTCCATTTGGTACTCTGGGTGTGTGTGTGTGTGTGTTTGGGGGGGTATGCGTGGTGGGATATATTCCTCAGCCTAGTAGGAAAGTCTGTGAAAGATTTCAAGTAAATTGCACGCTGCGTTCATGATTTGAGGCTTTTTGTTCATAACAGGCCAATCCTGCAAACTTTGAAGGCCAATGTTAGCCAATTAGGATGGAATATGAAATATCAGACAGATCCGTCTTGAACGCAAGACTATAGAGATAGTGTGTAACGATTTGCGGGATTTTTTTTAGACACAATCTGGAGGAGTAATATCCAAAAATGTGTTTTTCAAAAGTCAGCCTCCTGGTGGTGCTATAACAGGCTGTTCTGGAAAACTTTGGGCAGAGGTTCATCGTTGGCATCCAGGGAGTGTGTGTGCAAAATTTGGCATCAGCCGGAGATTAGCTTGTAACAGCCGGACGGACTCACTCACACACTCTTCCCCGGTTTTAATGATGTTAACATAGCTAGTTTGAAAAAACAACATTTTGTAGTTTTGAAAGAACTGATCCTTCATAAGCTAATTCTGTTAACCCATTTAGACCTTAGCTTTTACCATTATTTTAAACTTTAGCCGTTGAAAAATAGCAGATACACAAGCCCATAGCACGGCACCGAGTGCCGCGCTACGAGCTGGTAGATCTGCTATTTTTTGGGGGAAAAGAATTAACTCGTATCTTTGCTTCTGGGGGGTGCCTGGTACAAAAAAAATCCAATGTGGCCAATTACAGATAATTGTTGGGTCCTTGACATGAAACAGTTTTAGAACCACTGATATAGAACCAGTGTTCACATACTGTATAGAAACGTTTTTTTCCAGAAAACTGTTAGTATTTAGAAGACATCTTGTAGAATCTGGTCTCAGGTGTTTAACGGGTTATACAGTATATGACTTTGAATCAGCCGTGGGCCTACCTTGGCACTGTAGGTGTGATTGGCGTCGGGCGGGTCGAGCACGGCGGTGTTCTTCACCAGCGGGTCCACCTCCTTGTGCAGGATGTGGAAGTTGCAGTAGTTTCCAAAGTGGAAGGGCCGCTGCAGTGGGAAGCCGTCCACCCAGGTGAACACCGCGTCAAAGAAGTCGCTGGGGATGTAGAGGCTCTGGTAGCGCCGCCGCAGCTCCATCATGTCGCAGTTGGAGCTGCGGCGGAAAACATGGAAGACACACAGACACACACACACACACACACACACACACAGGTCAATGAGGAGGAGGGCCATTTACAAAATGGCTTTGTTTTATTTGGTTCAAATACTGTACAAATATGTATTCATGTATTTAATAATGCAGGATGTAATATGAACAGGAAGGACTGTAATGTCAGTTTTCAATTTATTCTGTCAAATATGTCATATAATCCCATATGGGATGGGCCAAAGTGGCGTTACACGAAAATAAATATTTCATTCATTCACATACGTTGGCATGATGCCACATTGCCACCACACCTGGTTATAATCATCGGCATCAGGTGGAAGCCTTGTATGAGCAATACAAGTTATACTAGGGCTGGAAAAAATAAATAAATAAATAGATTCGCTCAAATATCGTGGTTTTTAAATGCTACCATTCTTAAAATCAATTTTAAATGGATCTTCAGTGATTTCACTTCATTCAAATATCACATTTATTTTGTTTTAAAATGTTCTAGTATAATAAAAGAAATATCACACCTGTGTGAACTGAGCGGTGCAACTATAATTGTATTATGATAATTACTGTACTCCTGTACTGTACTATTGTAATAGTTATAGTGCAGTGTGAATGACACTCAACAGAGCCACTTGAAGGTAGGTCACCCATCGGTATTGCAGCTGTTCCTACTCCAAACGGACATACATACATAGGAAGTAGGAACTAGGCCAGTTATTGGAGTAAAAAAATCAGTCAAAAATATATATATATTTTTAACTCAAATGCTTCTGGGGGGGCTGGAATAACATGTTTTTAGATGGGGTCGGCGGCCAATTACATACAGTATAGTTTTGGGGGTCCTTGACAAAGGGATTTCAGAAAACCGTCGGGATTTTGAAGACATTTTTTAAATTTCGACGTCAGGCCTGAATGGGTTAAGCTATGATAGTTTCTACCTACCCGTCCAGGCTGAACTTGGAGAACTGCACGGTGTAGCGGGGAGCCACTCGACGGGGCCGGCGGGGGGAGCGCTCACGCCTCGGAGAGCGCTCTCTGGAACGCTTGCGAGTCGGCGAGCGCTCTCTAGACCGCCTGCGCTCACGGTCCCTCTCACGGCTACATGGCGGGTGAGGAGAGGAAGACAAGACGTTAAAACTTAAAAGCCACAGACGCTCGAAGAGGAACAAGCACATCACGGTCCTCTCTGAACCAGACACTTCCAGTTTTCTCAGTAAACAATCGCAGTTTAGGCAAGCTAGATTTAAGACTTTTAAGCCTATTATAAGAGAATTAAATGTTAACCACTTGAACCCTAAGCATCCATATTCTTCGCCAGACATAGCCGATGTACAGGCTCACAACGTGCCGCATCATGACGCGCTGTGAGCTTGTAAGATGGTACACTGGATGGATTTAGTATAGAAATTATGAATTCATAAAAATAACGAACTAAGTATATGTATGTATGTATATGTACGTTTTTCAGAAAACCGTAGAAGATTTTTTTTTTTAAATTAGCCTCAGCCTTGCACGCACGCACGCACGCACGGATTTAAGATCAGTAGAAACCCTGCATGGGTATGACCGCTGACCTTCGTTCTTCTTTAGTCCTGAGGATGAGCTCCGGGCCGCGGTCGTTGCGGTTGGGGAAGCGAGGCGGGGGTTCGATCCGTCGGACCGGCTGGGGCTGAGGCATCATTCTCACCGGGGGCTGGAGAAGACCGCCAGAGAACACATCTACGCACAAATGAACCCAGACAAAACACAACCGTTTGTGGGTGGATGAAAACACATCAACTGGTCAGACCCGCCTGAAAATGTATTTTCTGTTTATTTAAGAGCCGGAGCGATGGGGAGACCTCTGGTAATGAACAAATAAGTCAATGTTTACTCTCAGGATATAGATATAGCTTTACTGTTTTAACATCTCGCTTTAACCAAACAATATCACTTAAAGGGCCACTTCACCCCATTTGCAACCAGATCTTATCGAGTGGTGCAACCATAGGGTCACTCCAATGCCCAGCTTTGTCCGTCCCTCCCTCCCTATGTATGTTTAGGGTACCAACAGGGGGCACTGTTACACCACTCACTTCAGACAGGTCAGATTTTTTGAATGATGTTTTGGAGACAAGAAACAAGTGAAGTGTTAAAAGGCACTGATCCAAACAAGCACAGTGTGAAGAAAGAGTTCACCTTTGGGTTGTGGCAGCAGGGGCTGAGGAGGGTTCTGGAGCAGCGGGGCCAGGGAGGCGGCAGACAGCTGGGCCTGGAGCAAGGAGGGTGGAGGGCCCTGTGGCTGAACATTGAAGGTGGTGGGAGGGGGCAAGGACTGCAGCATGGCGGCCGTCGGCTTCATCATGTTGGGTGGAGGTACTTGAGACTGGTTCTGGTAAAACAAGAAAGAAAAGAAAGCAAGAGATCAGGATACCTTCAGTAAAAAAAAAAAGCCACAGTAGCAGAAGTTAGCTTTGTGTGCTGCTGATCTGTCTAATCTGCGTGGTGTGTTAAAAGTGTGGAACTCCTTTTACATCCAACTGAACAATATTTCCACCTGCAACTGCAATATTGGCTCCTTGAGAGAAACGAAGTGGGGGAAAACGTTTGGATGTCTGCATGAGTGAAGGAATGCATGGGGGGGGGGGGGCACCGTAGCAACAGACAACAGGGTCAATTGATGTTCTAATCAAAGAATATCCAGCGCATTCTCTGCAAAGCCTGATTTTCACCCATCCCTCGCTTATAGGACAAACGTCAATATCAATCTAGAGGGATTGAAGACGCTTTAGTTTTCACCACCTCAGAA
The DNA here is from genome assembly GCF_951216825.1 of Electrona antarctica. Classification (NCBI taxonomy): domain Eukaryota; kingdom Metazoa; phylum Chordata; class Actinopteri; order Myctophiformes; family Myctophidae; genus Electrona; species Electrona antarctica. The sequence goes on along the minus strand of NC_136791.1, from coordinate 25,363,235 downwards.
AACATCGTCACCAATTTACAAATTTGATTCATTTGTAAAGCAAAACACACAAAATGTGTTTGTGGATGTTCTTTGGATGAAAAAAGAAAAGTTAAGTATAATTGACTAAAATAAAAATAAAAAGTAAAGATTAAACGTGTGAAATAAGGGTGCACTCCCCAAGAAATCATTCTGCCAACCAACTCAAACCACAGAAATATAATTTAGACAAAAAACGAAAATCTGAAATGCATTCCACTTAACCACTTGAACCCTAGTGTCCCTATTCTGGGGGCGAACATTCACCATAAATAGCAAAGCTACAAGCTCGCCTTACAGAAGTTCCAACTATTTTCGGCAAGAAAATGACCTTTTCTTTATACCGTATTTTTATATGTATATATATTTCTTGGCATCACTCATCAGTTAAAAAGGTGTTGTGCAGGTAATCTTATGGATAGCACCATTAGAAACCTTCAAATGTCACTGTAAACTGCCATGTCCCCTGAAATATAAAGACATTTATCAATTTCCACAAAGTTTTGAAGCTCAAAGTTGAAAGAACAACCTATGAAATAAAAGCAACAGATCAGGCAACAGTCATTAAAGATAATAAATAACATTAGGAAAAGGCTAATAAACTACCAGAAATTGTGTTCTAGATCTATTGATTAGGCACAATTGGCGTTATAAATACATTTGTAAAAAGAATAGGATTATTTTGTTTCTTCTTGTATTGTGCGATCGGTTTGTATTCTGTATATGTGTTTTTCGTATCCTGATGACTGCTTGGCACAAAACAAATTTCCACAAAGACAAATAGATAGTCTGTCTATCTATCTAATTATGTCCATGCTAAATCCAAACAAGTCCTAGATCAAGGAACCCTAATTTACAAGCATTAACAGAACTGTGATGCCTCAGAAATGCAAACGACATTCTGAAGACTGGATCAAATATACTGCCTGCCTCTCTCTGCAACTCAAACTGACATTGCTTCCTGTCCCCAAAACTGCCTCTGTCAAGTGTCCGCATGGGCTGCAAACCAAATGAACACTCACTCCTTTACTAATGGTTAGACTTCTTTGAGAGAAAGAACCCGGGAAAACAAAGAGGATATATAAAATAAGAACAGGGAATAGAGGGGCGTGTGTTTGTGTGTGAGAGCCATGGTGTGAGGGGGTTACATTTTGTCTGTTGTCCACAGAGGAGTGCATGTCTGAGTAGCGCATCTGCATCCCTGGATCATTGTAAAAACTGCCCATCTGTGGAGAAGCTTGAGGTAAAGGCTGAGGCTGCTGTTGATGCTAGGAGGGGAATTGAGAACACAGCAATCAGTACATAAATCGAGAACAGAAAAGCAATACATAAAAAGAAAACATACTGAAGGATCATTTCAAATTTGATCACACTCACACACGTCACCAAAACACGCACAACACCACCACAGGAAATTGGAATGTGTAAATAATTGCCCAATGTAAAATATCAGAGCATGATGAAAGTTGCTCAGGATTCGGGTCCTGTCCACCAAAGCCATAACGCCACACATTTCACAATGCTCAGCGCGTCGTCGCAATGGCGTTGCCAAAAATGCGGCGCTCCGATTGTGAACATTTTAAAATGCAGCATGCGCCTTGGTGGACACAGCTCCTTAATTGACAATATAGGCTCATGTCCAGGAATAAATGTATGGCCAATGACTGAAATCAATGTCAGTTATAATGTTATACTGAATATAGGGACTCTACATTTCTTCGCTATGTAGGTAGTGTGTAATTCTGGTCCAGAATTCGTTCTCGTTTAATACTTTTATCATTGACATCAAGTTATCTAAAAAGGCCCATACTGGAGGTGTTCTAAAACATTTGGTAGCAAGACTTCAATGTTAAACTAGCGATGAATACACTGTGCTGGGACTGCTTGGGGGAGTGTTCTCTTCTCACCGACGGGTTGGATAGCTGAGGTAACGTCTGGATGCGTTGAGCGTTCCACTTGAAGGGCATGTTGGGGTTGTACACAGCCTCCACTAGGACCCTGTCACCCACCTGAGGAGTCTTGCCCTTCACAGCGCTGAACACAACAGAACACAAAGCAACATACCGGCTCAGTTTCCTGTTGTCAACTACAGCGTTTGAATGAAAATGTGATATGAACGTCAGCGCCACAATTGGACATTAACAGGACGAGAGGGTAAATCTACATAGGACCACAAAACTGCTTAACACGGCTAGACAAACTTCCTCATCTCAGAAACAGGCTCTGTCAATTCATGCCAAATTGTGGATAGGTACAGCAACATTACCAGTTATGGTTAGATATGTAAAGGTCCGTTCTATTGGGCAACGACTGACGCACCTAGTAATTCACCTAGTAAAACACTTTTTCGTGGGCGCAGTCCCGTGAAATTGTCACGCGCGTGGTCGTTTTGTGCACACGCCCACAGCACTAGACCTGGATTCTGTTTAGCTTTTTTTTATGCTATGCATCCCGTGTTCCTCATGAGCAGATCTGGAGCAGACCTGTCGTTGAGCCAGGTGACAACGCCTGCGTCACCGACTCCCCGCCTGGAAGGACCTTAAGTAAGTAGGTCTGGTTAGTGTGGTAAGTTACAGGCTACTGTAATTCCCTCACATCAATGTACCCCGCAAAATAATCATATTTGAACTGGGGACAAATGCATTCATTGATGCATTCAATTTAGTTTGACTCAGTTCCACAGGTAAATATTGTGATATTATAACCGATCTTTTTCATATTATTTGACAATTTGGTCAATGTTTCACCTTAATGTTATAGTAGTTTGTCGTCGATTACCTTTGATGCAGTAATTCTCTTTTTTTTCCTTTTTTGTGAGGTATTATAAAGTCCTTGGAATACTTTGGGGGAGACCCCGAAACCCATGCTGAGAACCACCGACTGGACCAATCTATCCATCCATCCATCCAGTCTATTGTTGTGGCCTTTCTTCTCACCTCAGCTGGAAGAAGACGTCCTCATCCACGAAGCCAAAGGTGTCGTGCAGCTTGTTGACCACCCCGGTGAAGACACGCTGCTTCTGGGGCTGGGGCTGCTGCTGGTGGCTGGAGCGCGGGGTCGGGTAGGAGACCGTGATCTGTGCCGTCTGCTGGGGATTCGACAGGCTCATACTTGTGGGCAAGTTGACGGGCGGCTGAGGAAAAGGAAGGAGCAGAGCCGAGGGGAGGTTTCAAAATAACTACCTCAACAGAGGACAGATAAAAAAAAGAGAGCAATAACTAATTTACAGTCATTTTAACAAGACACATTTTTCTCAGTATTGATCAGAAAACGGTGTGGTAGAACACAAATATGTCAGGAGGAGGCATGCCCTAGTAATGACAACAATGTATGCAGTGAAATGTCTACATACAGCCGTTGAAGCACAGCATTTGTTTACTAATTCTACATTAATAAGATATTACTTGAATGTATATAGTGCCTTTCATGAAACCCATAATTGTCACTACAATCTGTTGAGTGCTCCCTCTCTCTCTCACACACACACACACACACACACATTCATTGTCTAATCGCTATCCATCTTTCTCTCCGATGTCCGTCATTCAAATGCATCTGTTTTCTGCAGTCCTTATGACAGTTTGCCGGTCACAGCCAGTCAAAAGGCTGTGATTTGGCATGCAGTGCTTTGTTTTCTTTTTCAACGCGCCACATTATTTTGCGAGAGGAAGTAGTAAGCTCTGTAATGTCAATGGCATCTCATCTACACAAGCAGTACATGAAAGTGAACTGTCATGGCAGGCATGTAAGGGTGATATGTGCCAACAGTCTTAACGAAGAGATGTCAGACCTGACATGTCAGTGTGTGACACTCCGCATGGTCAGTGTGACACTCCACATGAGAGAGAAAGAGACAGATTGCTCTCCCACCACATACACACGCATGACCTTTAATGGTCAGTATGGCTGTCCCAATCAAACCAGCCAATACTGTTGATGTCTAAGGGCAGATTCACACTATGGTCCCGGGGTGCGCACTCGGGACCACTTGGCAGATGTTGTGGTTAGTGTGAATGCTGCGTACCGTTCCCGGGAGCGGATCACCCAACCGTTCTCGGGACCACATGGAGGTAGTCTCGGGACCGATTGAAGTGTAATCGGATACGGATCGCTGCAATGTGAAAGCATTGAATACAGTTGAACGAAGTGTACTCGGGTACAGAAGAATCAAGGCCAATGTGAATCATGGCCAGCGGGGACCAGGCAATCGTATTCGGGAACAGTTTGAATCTGCCCTAACTGTGGTTTGACATATTACCTGGGAAAGCAGTGCCTGTTGTGGTTGTGGAAGCTGTGGAGAAAGAGGGTAGTACACAGTCAATTTTTAAATACTGTAAAAAAAATACTCCTTTCTATTTTAACTCATCAGTTGTGTTGTGTACTTATTGAAAATGACAGTGTCATGGCAATACAGGATAGATAGGTTGGTTGAGAAGTCAACCAATGGAAAAAAAAAAGTCATCCAACTGGTGGTCATGCAATTAAAGTTAATAATTTTTAAGGATTTATAAAAGACAATGAAATTGAAGCACGGGACATTTTAAAATGGACTCATGTTGGTTTGCCAGAGGACTTTCTGTTTATGATTGTTCTACAACCTTGCTGGCTGAACGATTAATCGTTTTCAAACTGAAATTGCGATTTGAAACCACACGATTAGCAAATCGCAAAGGCTGCGATTTTTTTTATCATAATATTCAACCCGGAGCGCGTCTGATCCAGTATTTACAACAAGGCTGTACTGTGCTCTCTATTCTAACCAATCAGAAGTGTCCCTGCAGTGCATGTGACTGCAGTGCATGTGTACACGCTCCCCCAGTGCCAAAAACAAAGTAATCATTTACGTCTACTCTGCTCTGCGTTCAGTGCGTTGATGCTAATGCTACCATGCTAGAAGTCAGCAGCAGCTGAGGAGCAGATGCAAGCATAGCGTCTGCGGAGCCCGAATAAACTTTCTTAAGTCCGCACAATTTAATCTCAAAGAGATCAGGCACTTCGGGGATATGGCATTATTTTGGTTTTGACGTTACAGACGTCCAACAAGAGAGTTTTGTGCAAGACCTGTCATGGTGCAGCGACAGTAAAAACATCCCACGGCAACACCACAACTTCGCATGGCATGGCGCTGTCCTGTCTGTCCCCTGTTTATTTTAATGCTACATTGTCGTCGTCGTCCCCGATTCTGGTGAACCGATCTCCATTGTGGTGCATGTACATTTGTAATGATTTGTCTGAGCGAGGTCCGCGAAATTGTACCGAGATCCGAGTAGAGCCGTCATTGAAAAAGAGCTTACACCAGGACCCGTGGTGGGGAAATAGCCGGCCAACAAGCTAATAAACATTAAAGTTAAAGTTATGAGCTTGTCTTAAACCTCAGACAAAATTATCTCTAATAATTGATAGCCTAATTATGTCATCAGATCTGTCAAAATGTAGCCTACACGTATGCAATGCATATGCTTTTATTTGGTTAAAAAAATCCCACCCGTGTGAAGTGAGGGGCGCTCTTATCATCATCATGACGTAAAATAGACACTAGGCCTATGTCTTTGCTCAGACACTGACATAATGGGAATTTAATGTTTGTGTAGGACGTTTGTAACCATACACTAAAGGCTGGATATTGGAGGGGCTATAGTGCCCCTCAAAAACAAATAAATCAATTGAACATTACATAATATCTAAATGTGAATATTAAATGAGAATCACAATATTGTGCTCTGATGATTAGATAACTGTAGCCTAATAGCAATTGCACTTAAATAGAAAGTCTGGAAATTACATTGCATTTATGGTCTGTATCCAGAGAGCTGTTTACAATTATTTCTAACATTACAATTTTAACACACATTCTTATTGTAGTTAATTAAACACAGGTCAATTTGGTTAGCCTACATTATTTTGAGCTGTCTCACATCATGTGAATCCTGACATCACTGCCTGGTAAAGTAAATGAATGGTATGCCATTTGGTAATGTTTCATTACTTTTTAAATGGACACAGTGAATACTAAATTGAAGCTTTACTTTTTAAATGGTGCAACCACTTCATTACGGAGCTTTGTGTGTCTGTGGGTGGGTGGCTGGCTGGCTGGCTGGGTCTGTCTGAGCACGAAAATAGCATTTGGTTGGTTTTCACAACCAAGTGTCACTGTTGCGCAGCCTAACACACACACATACTAACTGTATAGGCCCTATATGATGATTTCGGGTGTGACATTACAGTACAGTGACTGTACAGTACAGTAATAACTCTGTCATTTCTCGACCGTTTCGGACACAGGGCGGCTCGCCTGAACCGGGCCGGCACCCTGGGCGTGTTCCTGTGGGTCTGGAAGGGGACGCCCACACGGAGTTGCACCACTTACTTCACATGGGTGTGATTTTAAAAATAAATATCGCGAGTCAAATCGCACTCGCAATATTGGTCAGAAAAATCGCAATTAGATTTTTTCTCAAAATCGTTCAGCCTTACGCCACAATGTGTTGTGCGAGCCAACATTCCGACTTAACATGGACCGACAAAAGTATGCGATAACGACACAACAGATAACAAATAAGTCGATGAAATACCGTAAAATGAAATGGGGGTGTCAATTGGTAGAAATGTGGTTGGAAATGCACCAAGAAATGGACATTGGCAGGTTCATGTTGTGCAACAGATGGAGGAGTTGGTGTGTCACCTGGTGAGGTACATTGTACAGTTGTTGGGGGGGTTGCTGCTGTTGTTGCTGTTGTTGCTGCTGCTGCTGCTGTTGTTGCTGCTGCTGCTGCTGCTGCTGCTGCTGCTGTTGTTGTTGCTGCTGTTGCTGCTGCTGCTGCTGCTGCTGCTGTTGCTGCTGCTGCTGCTGCTGCTGCTGCTGATACTGCTGGAGAGCTGAATTGATCTGCGACTAAACACACCACATAGAACATGATATTAGACGTGAGCTTTGATCAGACAAGATTACGCGTGACCATAAAACAGACAGACAGCCGTTTACTGTAGCCGACCTGTTGCAGTGCTGCGGCAGCGGCGGCCGCGGCCTGCTGCTGCAGGGCGGCCGTCTGCTGCTGAGAGAGCTGGTAGTTGGCGGCGGCAGACTGGTTGTTGAGCGAGGCCACCTGCTGGGAGTACATGGAGGGCGATCCCAACAGAGACGGCTGCTGCACTCCTAGAGCTGTAAGAGCCGAGAAGAGAGGCGTAGAAGGGGAATTATTTATTAACCGGGGTTGGGAATTTACAATTTAGGCATTTAGCAGACGCTCTTACATCCAGAGCGAGTTACAGTAAGCAAGAAGCAAGGTACATCAAGGTAAATCAAGTACACAGAAATAGTCATCCAGGATCATAAGAAAACTAAGAACCTAACATCCATCCAACATTAGAATATCTGTACAATGAAACTATAAGTAAACAGTGACAGTGTGACAATATTAGTGTTGTCGAAAATATCGATATCGATAAATATCGATTCTGAAAAATAAAAACGGTTCAATATGACTTTTCCATGGTATCGGTGTATCGATACTACAGTCCTCCCGTTGGTTGAGTGCTCCTGCCCAGCGTACACAGACAGCCAGCCCCCTCCCTCCTGAGTACTGAGGGAGGGGAGGGGCTGCCTGAGTCCTCCACTCTCTCACTCAGTCGCTCACCATACACTGTCGTGTTGGTCTGACACTTTTTCTCCTATGCTCCCGTTGTGTTCTTAACTTCTTTAACGTCGCTGGTCGCTCGTATTTCTTTATGTAAGATAAAGAATCTGATGAACACGGAGAGCCAAAGTTTCCAACAGTTGCCAAGCCCGCATACATAGCCTATGTGTTGTTGTCATCCTGTTAGCGATAGCAGCTAAAGCTATCAACACAACACAGCCATCAACACAACATAGCTAGGATAGCAACTTAGCAAGCTAGCTAACGTTGCAATATCAGAGAGATCCACAGAGATCGTTTGCACGACGTGTGTGTGTGTATGTGTGTGTGTGTGCGTGGGGGGGATTTCCGGATATAATAACAGTTTGCGTAGACTGGAAGCATTGAATAATACTACAAGTTATCAGAAACGGTATCGGGAAGGAAAGAATGGTATTCATTCTATGGTATACATCTCTCGTAGCTTTGTTTAGCAGTGCAATGGCTGCAGGTACAAAAGTATTTCTGTATTGTTTTGTAGAGTTCTCCTTTGCATTGCAGCTGTGAGAAGTAAAGAACGAACAGGCCGAGTTGGCCGCAAGCAACTTAGATCCTATTTTTAATATCTGGAATCTAGAGTTACAATACCAACCCTTGACAGACAAAATTGCAGCTTTATGGAAATCTTGAATTATCAAAGTTTACAAATTACAAAGTTTTTGTTTAATAAAAATCAACCATAGACATGTTATGTCAGTGTTAGGAGTTTAGAAGTGCTCGTTTTCAATAACGCAGCGTCCTGCTGCCTGTTGCATTTGGGTTTTTTTGTGGCTTTTTGCCTTTCTTGATAGTTACAAGTGAAGATAGACAGGAAAGAGGGAGAGAGAGAAGGGGAGAGACGTGCAGCAAAGGTCGTCATGAGTGGGACTCGAATACGCGACCCGCTGTCAGGCCAGAGCCTATATGTGGCATGCGCCTGGACCACTAGGCTAACGGACGCCCCTGCTGCCTACTGCATTGTGTGCAATTCCGAAACAGGTGACACGCAGGGCCGTCGAGTTATTTCCAACGAGTACTTCCAGACTGCTTCAAACACTTTCATTTAATTGACAGAAAGTAGGTCATGACATATCTATGGTGGATTTTTATGCACTGAAAACTTTGCAGATAGAAATAGGGAATTTCAATCTTTCTGTACAGCTGCAATGGTGAGTTTAACGTTTAATACAATCAGACGTTTCTTCTATTTGGATGTATGGTCTGTCAAGGGTTGGTATTGGAACTCTAGATCTAAGAGTTGCTTACGGCTAGGTTGAGTTGGGACTAACCTATGAGCTTTCTAGCATAGACACTTGACAAATATTCTCTTGACCCAAGTTAATATTTGCTAGACTGGCTGGCATCCTTTTTTTCTGAAACCAACTATGTTATCTTTTAAATTAATCTAAATATGACCCTACTGGCTGCACAGTGCACACAGGCACCCTGTTGACAGCTGAGATATCGCACATCGTCCACAGCTAGACCTCAACACAAGTCAAGTTAAGCAGAGTAGCAGACCACATGAGAATAACAACCACAAATTGCACAGCCTGTGTGTAGGGACATTAATTTCATTTCAACACAACAACACACAGCATGGACTTGGGACTCCCTCTAATGCAGTGGTTCCCAAACCTTTTAGCTCAAGACCCCCAAAAAATAAATTAGACGTTTGCCCAGGACTCAAACTAGTGAAAGTATTAGATATACAAGTTCACAACTCGTCACTTCGCACCGCATTGTGAACTTGTAGATCAGCTATTTTCACTACTTCTTAAACATTTGTTTTCTAATTTATTGAATTGTTTTGATTTCTTCCTGAAATTACTGAAGAACTCTATAATTACGGCTAGCTGTTAGCATAAACCCCAGTTCCCATTGCCACCATACGCGTTCACTTTAAAAGACGGAGTGTTTGCACGCCCCCCCCCCCCCCCCACACACACACACACACACACTCGCTAGTACACATTGGAACAAGCACACACTGTTTACCTTTCGAGTTAATTCATGAAAATCTTAGCTTTTTTGGGGAATGTTGGGGACCCATAAAAATGTGCCTCTAATGAACTCGAAAACAGCTCAGTGGCCTTCTGGTTAGAGTGTCCGCCCTGAGACTGGGAGGTCGGGGTTCAATCCCCGACCGGGTCGTACCAAACTAACCAAAGACTCTAAAAATGGGACCCAGTGCCTCCCTGCTTGGCACTCAGCATCAAGGGTTGGATTGGGGGTAAGTCCCTGCGACATACTGTACTAGCGTCATGTCCAGGGGGTGTACACTATGGGCCTCATGGCTCGGCAAGGCTACTACTACTTAATGAACTGCTACTCACAGTGTAGGCTGTTGAGGTCGAGGCCTGACTGCCCTGTGTGGCCTGGCTGAGACACCGCTGTGCTAGCGAACTGGGTGGCCCAGGGTGGGTTCTTCTGTCCCCCGAACTGAGCCATGACTCTGGCTGAAAGGGGCCGGGGGTCGGTCTTCTCTCGGCAGGTGGTGGGTTGTCAGTCACTCAGTCTGGTCTGACGACGAAAAGCAACGGTTAAAAAAACAGTTGTTGACGTGCATGATTGATTCCCACCACAGCTCTAGGATAGATTCGTCTGATTGGCTCCCACACAGGCATAGGTTTAGTCAGAGTAATCTAGTAAGAGAGTGACGATACTAGAGTTGACTCCCATGCTCATTCTATCTCAATGGGATAGTTCCAATGTTTGGATAGCCTCGGTAGTCGGTACTGTGACGGCCAGAGTCACAATGGACTCTTAATTGACTCTTAATTGACAAGCCATCACCACTCAACGATGATTGACACCTGGCGATCTCCTTGCTCACCACTGAAATTGCCACAGGTGTGTGAATCAGTGTGGAAAAAAGTGTTTGTATGCTGGCAGCAGCTCTTCATGACAGTTGTCCAGCACTCTACTCAACATTCTTTACCCAGTATACATTTTATTTTATCCTTGAAGTAGCTCAAGTTGGAGCAAACTACCTAAACAATATATAATTCACTAACTGGAGAAACCGGCCTGTAGATCTTCAAGCTCCACTGCGTTTGGAATCCAGGGAGAATTGGAGCGGAGGAGTGAATACAATTGTTTGGAGCAGGAGTTGTCCTTCAGGATTTTCTTGGATTTGCCTGGTTTGAGTTAACAATATTCATAAGGAACATACAGGTAACCCAACTCCATACATGGAAAGTAGGCCTACTTAACTGAGAGCAAGAGGAGTTTGCTCCCCATTGCCTAAACAGCAAGAGGATATTTCCCATTAACATTAAAAATTGAAGAGCATCGTTTATTTTGTTTTATTTGAAGTGGACTGGTATATTTCCTGAAGACTCATTTTGCTTTATTTTAAGGTTGAATTATTCCAATTTGGAAGGTTTTTTGAGTTGAACATTGAGTGAAAACTTTGAGTCTATTTTGGTAGGGGCTTATGATTGGCTCTGGAAGTGAATTGAGACAGAATTTTGATGCTATTTATGTTTGATGATTTTGTTATTTTATTTGAAATGCCAATGTAACCTAACCCACCCCTGGTTTCAATACAAAGACTGTTCCAATCCAACACTTAAGGGTTCTTTATCTTTTATTGAGTCCTTTGGTCGTTTCCTTGACACCACCTGGCTACACAAAAAAAGGAGAGGCTAAGTTCCTCTCTGGTAGGTACACGCCTGCCTGGCACCCCAATTAAGCCACTGAGGAAACCGTTACATAAAAATGGGAGTGGTGGTGGAGGTGGAGGCGGTGATTTGGACATTTTCGGTCATCGTTTTGTCTGCTCCGGTTTTTCTCTTTTGCAGCGTCAGTCGACCACGGGTAGGCGTGGCACTGCCACTGCTCTGAGACGGTACCGGGATAACATAGGTCCTGTTAATTTGTTTGCTTGCATCCACCGATGATCTGCTGTCGTCCGATGAGGAGTCTGTTGACCTTGTGTCATTTTTGCTCGTACCAGTTGCTTTTTGAGCCTGATGCTCTCTGGCTGCAGTCGTCGTTGCTGCCATGCCCAAGAGGTGGTCATAATAGGCTGTATGCTTCCTGGCAGGCAACGAAAATAATGACATGGCTTGGCTGCTAAAAACAATATTTAACTTAAAGAAAAGTGTCGAGCCCCTGGTGCGAACTCACGAGGTCCTGGGGCAGCAGCAGCACTCCCAGAACCTGGAGAACAGTGCAGTTACTGTAGCAGTCCGACTCCGTCCATTCAACAGGATGGAGAAGAAAGACAAAGCGGTGCAGGTTGTTTTCATGAAGAACAAAGAGACGGTTATCCACCACCCAGTCTCCAAACAGACCCACACCTTTGCTTATGACTTCTCCTTCTGCTCAGTGGACGAGAGCGACTCAGAGTTTGCCAGCCAACAGACTGTGTATGAAACTCTTGCTAGGCCTCTTCTGGAGAGAGCCTTTGAAGGCTTCAACACCTGCCTGTTTGCCTACGGGCAAACTGGCTCTGGAAAGTCCTACACCATGATGGGCTTTGGCGAACAGGCAGGTGTCATCCCCAGGTTCTGCGAAGAGCTCTTCTCCAGACTGTCCGCTATACAGAACCCAGAGGTGACATGTCACCTGGAGATGAGCTACTTCGAGGTCTACAATGAGAAGATCCATGACCTGCTGGTGGCCAGGGAGGAACAAAGCCAGAAGGGGATGCCTTTGAGGGTGAGGGAGCATCCTGTCCATGGACCCTACGTTGAGGAACTGTCTGCGCATGTGGTGAGCTCTTACAGGGACATTCAGGTTTGGCTGGAGCTGGGGAACAAGCAGAGAGCCACCGCTGCTACAGGCATGAATGACAAGAGTTCCAGATCTCACTCCGTCTTCACCCTCATCATGACCCAGACAAAGACGGAGTTTGTAGAGGGTGAAGAGCACGACCACCGGATCACCAGTCGGATCAACCTGGTGGATCTGGCAGGCAGCGAGCGCTGTAAGACGGCCAAGACCAGTGGAGACCGCCTCAGGGAGGGTTCCAGCATCAACAAGTCCCTGCTGACCCTGGGGAAGGTGATCTACGCGCTGTCGGAACAGGCCCTGACAAAGAGGAAATGCTTCATCCCGTACCGAGACTCTGTCCTCACTTGGCTGCTTAAGGAGAGTCTCGGCGGCAACTCGAAGACCACCATGATCGCCACGCTGAGTCCAGCCGCCAGCAACACGGAGGAGACCCTTAGCACGCTCCGTTACGCCCAGCAGGCCCGCATGATCATCAACCTCGCCAAGGTCAACGAGGACACAAACGCCAAGCTGATCCGAGACCTGAAGGCAGAGGTGGAGAAGCTGCGTTCGGCCCAGATGAGCTCCCAGGGTGTGGAGCCAGAGAGGGTCAGAGGCTACCAACAGGAGATAACCGCCCTGAGGAGCAGACTGCTCAGCCAGGAGAGACAGATGGCCGAGTCCAGCCGGGCGTGGCGAGAGAAGCTTGAACAGGCGGAGGTTCGCAAGCGGGAGGAGGCGGAGGAGCTGCAGAGGGCGGCCGTTACCTTCCAGGTGGACAACCGTCTTCCTAACCTGGTGAACCTGAACGAGGACCCCCAGCTGTCTGAGATGCTGCTCTACATGGTCCGAGAGGGACAGACCATGGTGGGCAAATGCAAGTCCCATCTGGGGTGCCATTTTTATGTAACGGTTTCCTCAGTGGCTTAATTGGGGTGCCAGGCAGGCGTGTACCTACCAGAGAGGAACTTAGCCTCTCCTTTTTTTGTGTAGCCAGGTGGTGTCAAGGAAACGACCAAAGGACTCAATAAAAGATAAAGAACCCTTAAGTGTTGGATTGGAACAGTCTTTGTATTGAAACCAGGGGTGGGTTAGGTTACATTGGCATTTCAAATAAAACAAAATCATCAAACATAAATAGCATCAAAATTCTGTCTCAATTCACTTCCAGAGCCAATCATACGCCCCTACCAAAATAGACTCAAAGTTTTCACTCAATGTTCAACTCAAAAAACCTTCCAAATTGGAATAATTCAACCTTAAAATAAAGCAAAATGAGTCTTCAGGAAATATACCAGTCCACTTCAAATAAAACAAAATAAACGATGCTCTTCAATTTTTAATGTTAATGGGAAATATCCTCTTGCTGTTTAGGCAATGGGGAGCAAACTCCTCTTGCTCTCAGTTAAGTAGGCCTACTTTCCATGTATGGAGTTGGGTTACCTGTATGTTCCTTATGAATATTGTTAACTCAAACCAGGCAAATCCAAGAAAATCCTGAAGGACAACTCCTGCTCCAAACAATTGAATTCACTCCTCCGCTCCAATTCTCCCTGGATTCCAAACGCAGTGGAGCTTGAAGATCTACAGGCCGGTTTCTCCAGTTAGTGAATTATATATTGTTTAGGTAGTTTGCTCCAACTTGAGCTACTTCAAGGATAAAATAAAATGTATACTGGGTAAAGAATGTTGAGTAGAGTGCTGGACAACTGTCATGAAGAGCTGCTGCCAGCATACAAACACTTTTTTCCACACTGATTCACACACACCTGTGGCAATTTCAGTGGTGAGCAAGGAGATCGCCAGGTGTCAATCATCGTTGAGTGGTGATGGCTTGTCAATTAGTCAATTAAGAGTCAATTAAGAGTCCATTGTGACTCTGGCCGTCACAGTACCCAGGCTTTTATTTTTGTTCGCCTCAAAAAGTTAAGGTTAGGTTTATTAGGTATAGTTTTACTGAAGTTAGGTTTAGGCATAGTTTTACTGAGGTTAGGTTTATGTATAGTTTTACTGAGGTTAGGTTTAAGCACAGTTTTACTGAGTGAGATTAGGGTTAAAGAGAACTGTCAAATGTCATTCACAGCGACTACTGGCCAATCACAGCGGGGTTTGCCTAGAGCTGCGGTGGGTGGGAATTCAATGCAAAATTGCAAATCAATGGAGCTTTATTGGCATGAGTAAACATACGTTTACATTGCCGAAGGAATTGTCAAAATATAATAAAAAACAGTTGAAAATGGGTTAAAGTATATACAGTTGGAAGGGGGTAGAGCATTTTGTAAACAGACATGTCACATTGCGTCGTTATATTATACATGCTATACACAGGGTATAACGCTTTTTTAAAAACAAATAGCAATTTATTGCAGTTACTTCCATAATAACGCGTTGATGACACAGCAGAGCTAATTATCAGCACTTTGGTCTAGTGGACAGCTAGCAGCTAGCTACGTATTAGCTTAGCCAGTATTAGCTAACGTGTTTTACAGCTAGACACAATGACATAAGCATTCCCAGAACTGTAACACCATACTAACGTGGTCACTGACGTTAGCTCGATCTTTTAAAAAACACCACGTCGTTCCGTAATAGTTGAGTTCAGCTCGGTTGGCTGATCATGCAAGCTAGCTTAGCTTCTCGTGATAAACACAAGCTAGTGTGGCTTTTTGTTATCAAATTCAACGTAAACTCGCGCGAGATTAAAGCTGCACGAGCTGATCAACACAACGAGGCCCAGTGGCTAGCGTTAGCATTAGCCAGCTAGCACTTCACTTGCTGCTGCTGCTCAGCCGATTCTAAAACGCCTAAATGAATGTTCTGGCAGCACGAGTTTCGAACCCCACTGCGAAACATATTTGGCACGACATGACAGATGTGATATTTATGCAAAATGCTCGCCGCAGTGAGCGACGTTCGCTTTTAGATTAATTAAAATACGAAAACGTCCTCATTCATCTCTGCTTGCTTACCCTACTGCTCTGCACCGGTGGAAGAAGAAATACACTGCGCATGCGCGGCAGGCAGTGAGGGAATACATTTACCACCAGTCCACCCGAGAGTCCACCACACGACCTCAAAGCACCCAAATGTCCTGTACGTCTGTCTGTAGCAAGAGTACTAACATTTTGTAGTTTGAGTATAAGTATAAGTATAGTATAAGTATCAATACTGCAATGTAGAAATACTCCATTACAAGCAAAAGTCCAGACTTTCAAAATGTACTTGAGTAAGAGTACAAAAGTGTTGGTATCAAAGTACCAAAAGTAAAAGTAGCTAATTGCGCAGGTTCCGCAGGATGTCCAATTTCAAGTTTTCAAATGTTTATTTTGAAAAAAGCAGACCTAGAATAGCAGAAGCTTGTAGATTGGCTATTTTCAAAATAGCTGAAATGTATATATACGGCTGAAGTGGTTATACTGTATGTAATAATCCAAATTTACAAATTAACTAGTCTGTCAAATAATTGTAGTGGAGTAAAAGTACAATATTTTGATCTGAGATGTAGTGGAGTAGAAGTGAAAGATTTGGAAATCGTGTACAAATACCTCAATTTTACTTAAGTACAGTACTTACATAAACGAACTTACTTTCCACCACTGTTATCCACAAATGAATACATAAATGCAAAAACAGTTAAAACAATCGAGCTACAAGCTTATATTTTGTGATTTGTTTATTAGTTTGTATTTTGGCATCATCTGTACATTTTTACCACTTTTTTCTCACACATGTAGTTTTCAGGCAAAAACAAGATCCTCAAGTATGTAAAAATAAAAACATTATTTCAGTGGGTCGCATAGCCGCATATGCTTAATTTATTGTTTCATGATGTAGTACAGCCATACATAACCTAATGATCTTATAGTGTATAACTACAGTGTACACTTTTTCCACAGTTAATAGTCTGGTTATATTAACAAATAGCATTCCATTGATTCCTAATTAGTCATTCTGGGCATTGTCAGCACACACCATCAGCTTCAAAAAGCCTCATGTGGGTGGCTGTGTGGGTGGGTGGCTGGGTGGGTGCGTCTGAGCACGAAAACAACATGGTTGTTTTTCACCACCTGTGCACAACCTAACACACACAAATTAACTATATATATATGGTGATTTTGGGTGTGCCAGTACAGTGACAGTACAGTACAGTAGAGGATACAGTAGAGGGACCCCCACACGGTAACTCTGTAATTTCTCATCTGTTTCGGACGTGGGGTGGCTCGCCGGAATCGGGCCGGCACCCTGGGTGCGTTCCTGTGGGTCTGCTGCCACCCCTCCCCCGGGACCCCCACACGGAGTTGCACCACTCACTTCACACAGGTTTTTTCTTACCGTACTCTAAAAGGGTATCTTTGAAAAACAAAGAAATGGACCCGCACACTGTCGGAAACTTGCCAAAAATGTTTTTTTTTGTTGTTGTTTTTTACAGCAACATTTTTGGATATTTTCGGAAAGTGTGCGGGTCCTTTTCTGTTTTTCACAGATAACCTTTTAATGCACTTTTGTCCTACGCACCTGTCACCAACCTGTTGAGGTGTGCATCGACCTTTTTCTATAAAGCTTTCCCCACCATACAAAATTATTAATTTCAAAACATACATTAGGAATATGAAAAGAGCAGTAAATACTAAATACAACATTTACAGTCATCAGCAGGGCAGAATATTCCATCTTATATCCTAGTTGCCGGCATTCGCAAATATCTCTCTTCCACTATAACAGCTTCATACAATATGTACATAAATTGACAGCTTGAACACTACATTTGCAAAGGTACACAGAAGGTTAGCTTCTCACAGAAATGACTGCACTACAGAATGGTACCAAGGGAAAGTAGTGCAAGACAGGTTTTTTGTTTATATATACAAGCATTTCCTATATTATGGGGATTATGTGGGTATTGGTATGTGGGTGAAGGCAGGTATTACTCCTTTAATTTGAGCTCCAGCTCAGAAAACACCTTTGCACTGATTTCATCCAATTCATCTTCCACCTGGAGGAAAATAAACACAATCAAATTAAGGTGTAGCTGATCTTGCACCCCATATAGTAGAAAATAAATCACACACCCATGTGAAGTGAGGGGCGATCTTATCATTGTACAATGTACATCATCATACATCATCTCAATCAGAATTTGCGTCCTCACCTTCGTCTTCAATGTTTGTGTTTACACTCAAAATTGTCCATTCATTGTTAATGGGATTTATTTAATGTTTGTGTAGGACAAAGTTTGTGCACAATGCACATACACCAAAAGCTGGACATAGGGAGGGTCTATCGCCCCTCAAAAATCTCCAATAGGTAGGTAGTAGTAATGGAATGAAAATAAATATATATACATACATAATATATACATGATCTTTGAATATATATATATTTAATTTGAACATTTTAACTCAAACTTTGCTTCTGGCTGTCCCTGACTCCCTGGCTGGCACAACATATTTTGAGATGGGGTCCACAGCCAAATATAATATAATTAAATAAAAGAGTTTGAGAACAACTGATTTTTCCCAGAACACTGTTAGGATTTAGAAGTCATTTTTAGAATCAACCTCAGGTCTTGATGTGTTAATAAGACTTGGGTGTGGACATAAAGAGTGTTGATATGTGACATTGTGAATCACCTGTTCCACATCGTCCACCTCCGGGATGTAAAACTGGAGCATGTTCTGGATGCCGCCCTTCAGTGTGACGGTGGAGCTGGGGCAGCCCGTGCAGGAGCCCACCAGCTTCAGCTTGACGGTGCCGTTCTCAAAGCCCTTGAAGATGACATCGCCACCGTCCTCTTGCACTGTGGGTCTGGAGGAGGGGAACGTTTACCAGGAAAGATCAGAGAGAGAGAGAGAGAGAGAGAGAGAGAGATAGATAGATAGAGAGAGAGAGAGAGAGTCAGAAAGAATGTAAGGTAAAATGGTAAATGGTGCATTTATATAGCACTTTTGTCCAAAGCGCTTTACATAGGTTGTGCATTACATTCACCCATTCATACACTGAGGAGAGGGAACCATGCAAGGAGGAAACCATGCAAGGCACGAACCTGCTCATCGGGAGCAATTAAAGGTTCAGCGTCTTGCTCAAGGACACTTCGACACTAACCCTGGGGGAGCCCGGGATCGAACTGAGCAGTTAACGGTTGAATCCATTATTCCACAGGCTCCATATGCTTTTGAATGATTGGCACCTTTATTGAAAGTTAAGTAAGCTCTGGTCGGAGTGGCTTATTCTTGGTGTCAGCTGAGAGTGAGGGCGTCTATCAGCTCGCTAGACACCTGGGAAATGGATTCTGAGGTGAAGCGCAAAACCTACCATCAGTTCCCAGTATTTATAGCACCAGGCTACTCAACGCAGAGTTGGTGGTGGAAGGAATCGAACCCAGAACCTTGTGGTCCAAAGGCGAGTGCTCTACCCAAACTCTTTATTGACAAAATGTACTTTGCAAATACATAGCTGATCTCAACAAGTACATCTTGTACCTGATTCTTGTATCCAGAAGTTCCTTGATCATAGATACAACTTCATCATCATCCTCAGAATAACCTACAGTACAATTGAGACAAAATACAATAATGTCTGTTAACAGGATGGGTAAATGAGGTACATGTCCAGTAGAGGGCGGCAACCGGACTGGGTGTCACTGCATGTTTCAGAGAAGCTTGGTATAGAGGGTATGTGCATGCTGAATGTGAATGGCACATTGAGTGGCAAAGCAACATGCAAAGTGAGTTTAACATTGTATAACGTTGTTTAATGCAATCAGATAGGACTTTTCTGTTTGGATGTATGGGCTATCAAGGCCAGAAAGTAGTTTTTTCCCACTCCGTAGGCATTCCTGCATAACTTCCGGGTTTGATGATGATGTCACGCGCATACCCTCTATAGTAGGCATGTTTCATACTCACTGCTTTCATGGTGCGCCACCCCGGTTGTTATAGGGTCTCCACTCTCAAAGAACTTGGAAATGGCCTCCACGGCATTACGTTTAATGTCAGTCCATTCCACATCCTCATCTGCCTAAAATGTATTAAAATATAAATGCAATGTTGAACCATGGGGTGTGTAGAAGGAAGAATCAAGAAGGTTGTATTTGTCACTGACTTAAACAAGTACAAGCAGTTGTTGGTAGTTGGTATAACTACCTAAGAGTGACATGATAAGCACATAATGTAAACAAACTCCAACAAACAGATTTATTTTTAACCACTTAAGCGGAATATCACATCAACTTCAACTTCAGATACAAAGCGACAAATATGCTGTGAATCTTTTCATCTTTTGCATCTGCCCGTGTGAATGCAGCACTAGGCTACAACTCCTGTCTTAACTTTGCAGAGAGAGAAAATGGCTACTCGTAAATAAGAAGCATCTGTTTATAAACTGACACTAGCCTACACTTTATTATGTGGTCGTAATGATATGATTTCAATAATCATCAATCAATATCATTTTATGTAGACATAGCATTTGACTCTGTAGTGTATACTCAAATAGTTTTATTGTACAGATATTCTACCGTTAGGTTCTTAGCTTGCTTATGATGACATATATTTATATGTATTTGATGTATTACCATGTGTTGTTCTTGCTGTAAATCGCACTGGATTAAGAGTGTCTGCTAAAAGCCTAAATTGTAAATTGTAATCCAGTTCCTCAATCCTAGAGCACAGTAGCAACACATAAAGACGAGCAACAATATTTTGACTCATATCATGGTTATAGGCAGAAGTTAAACATCGCTTTGAATATTGGGACAGATATGTTGCATATGAAATTAATCATGCAGGTATACCTTGTTGATTGTAATGAAGTCTGGGCCAAAGAAGACACTTTTTACTCCCTCAATTTCAAAGAGGTCCCTGTGGGTGGGAAACGTATAGTTATCAATATCATATGTTATTCGACACAAGTAAAAACATTCCACGGCAATGTTAGAGGATCATACCACCATCATACATCACTGTCTTTTCACAACTTCAATATATCATACATGAAGAGATACTGTATACAATTTATCCGTTAATGGTTTTATACATGTGCTTACCTAAATAAATGAGTCAATGTTGGCAAACCATCAGTGTGGTTGGGAAACCATCAGTGTGACAAAAGAGTCATGGATGTTTAAATTTCATTAGCAAATCAGGCTTTTCAAACCAAGCTTTGACAAAAAACTGTGAAATGAAATTTAGCCTGTTAGTCTCTGAAAGTGTGACTCTAACACACAGAATCCTTGACAATCTAGAAAACCACACTATGCTTTGGAAAATGGTCAATGCGACTCATTACTACAACACCTCAAGTATACCATTGAGTTGTAGTCAAAGAGCAAACATGCCAGACTAATGGTATGGTCCTTTAATTCTGTGTTAATTTTGTTTATTCGCATTTGTAACACATATCTGCACATTTCTGCGTAAGTAGAAATACTACATTCAGACACCAATATGACACACTGTGCCGTACTATCACTTACACACAGTCATTACGATTATGCACAGTTCAACCATCTCACATGCATCATTATCTCAGGCAGAATTCAAATTGAGTTGTGAAACATTCAAATGCAACGTTAAGGGCACAGCACCTGGCTAGAGATGAACATTCTGCAGTCTTCGGAGAAGGAAAGTCCAGCGTCCCAGTTCCTAAGACAGGTTTGCCAGGGAGAAACTTCAAGCTGCTAGGGTTTGGAGTATCCTGTGTCAGAATGGTCAAGTGCCGCCCTGAAACATTATTTGAACAAACAGGTATTTATTTGTAATGTTTTGTTTGTTTGTTTCTGTTTGTTTATTTTCTGAATGAAGGTAACAGCTAGAGGCCAACAATATTGAACATTAGATATCATTAGATATAACATAACATATTGAGACTCATCAGACTTTCTCACATGTGAAGTTTGTAGCTCCTATCACATGTAGAAGTTGATCTTTTGTACCAGCGCACTGCGTGTGGTATTGGTTTCTTGATTTGCCTGCAAACCTTATAGCATTATGGGGATAAGACATGTCAATTATCTCAGTGTATGGGTATATTTAAATAGAGTATGAGTAGTCTAGCACAATATTCGTTAATTCAAGTTTGACATTCTGCTAAATTCTGGAAACCAGTCAGTGATCTACTGAAGATTATCACTACAAATAATACAGCCAATGGGAAATTGTTCAGTATAGGGAATATCGTTTAAAATTAAATAAAATATGATGACTAGTATAATAACATTAACATAACAACTGAGTGGACATAACGCTAGCTTGAAACGTTAGCCTAGCTCTGATGATAACCTTGGCAATAATTGTTAACACCATACATGGTCGAACGGGTTGTTATATTGAGCGAAACACTCTAGATAGTTAAATGAGGTGCAATGTAACGGCTGCTGAAATTACAACCTAAATTGAGAAGGACTTGTTCTTGATCTTAGTAACTGGTGAAGACCCCATCTAATGTGCGCCGCCATTTTGTTTGTTTTGAAAACGAGGACCCCATGTGGTAGACACGGTATATCCTGATGTGATGATTATACTTTATTTAGAACAATTATAGTTTAGAACTTCTGGACTATATAATATAATTCCAAAATAGAAGTCATGTTTTTGAGAGAAATTATTTGAGTAAAAATGTCAAGTGTTAAAAAGTTTCATATTTTCTTTTGATAATGACAACAATTTCAATTTATATAATGAAATTAAATACATTGGTCTAAATTAGCATTTGCGAACATGGAACATGGAACGTGTGTGTGTGTGTGTGTGCGTGCGTGCGTGCGTGCGTGGCTGCATATAGTAGTACCATTCTTTGCTTCGAATGCTCTGCGAGTCCGGGAATCTTTAAATTCTCCATTAAAGTTGAAAGCAGACCTAAAAGCATGACTCCTGCAACCGCGGAGCGCCCCCTTGTGGCCCCTGGGGGGGAAAAAGTTTTTTGTTTTGTTTTGGGGGGGTGTCCCATATATAAATGGCATTAAATGGGGGTCAGTAGCCTATGCATGTCAAACTGGGCACCCCCTCAAGGACCACTGGTGGTCCCCGGACCACTGGTTGAGAACAATGTTTAATTAATTAATGAAAAAATAAAAAACCCAATTTTTCGCGCGTGCGGACTCGGCCCCCAGCCTGGTTCCCTAGTCAAAATATGGCCCTTGAGGAAAATTAATTGGGGAACCCTGTAATAGCACAATCGGTTCCCCGGCCTGCCTGCCTGCCCCCCCAGGGTTCTAAACACTCCTTCATGACCTCTTATGACTTATCTGCTAATGTCTGCTATGTCATTGTTGCTGTTGTAACACTTCAATTTCCCCTCGGGGATTAATAAAGTATCTATACATGTCTACGTCTGGTGAGGCCATGTATTCGTATGGCCTCACACCTACGGCCTCACACCTCCCACTGAGCAATAGCCGGCTATTAGACGTGCGTCTAAAAATGGGATAAAAAACGTCTAAAAATGAAAGTTTTTTAGACGTCCATTCTTAGATTAGACGTTGATTAGCGGTTGTTGTCTATATATAGACCGTCTATATATAGACGTCTATTCAACCGCTTAGACGTTTTTTATCCCATTTTTAGACGGCCCTTTAGACGAATATTAGACGTCTATTAGACCAAAAAATGCTCAGTGGGCTACGTTTTTATCATAACTGCCTATTTTGGTAATGGTATTTTATATATTATTTGATTCTATGTCTCATAACAATGTTTTAAACTGCTTTACCGTAAACATTGTCAATAAAATATTAAATCAATCAGTGGGTGGCAGTTCCAGGTCAGAGGAGACCAGACAGGTTTGAGCTGACAGCGAGGCGACAGTAACTACAAATACACTCGTTACAACCAAGGTATTCTGCGTATGCAGAAGAGCAGCCCTGGCGCTGGCTGAAACCTGTCAAACCTTACCTTGAGGCAGGTGGGCTACACGCAGTGGCAGTGGCGTTCAGACATTTATTGGGCAGGTGCAAGTGAAAAAAGGGCACCTTGTGCAGCGCGTGGAACCGGCCGGTTGCCTTAATATGTGAGATTTATAGATTTTGGGGCATAAATAATATATTAGAAGCTTTTTTTTAATCAAGAATTGATCAATGTCACCATGGTCCACATACTGTACACTGTGCCATTTTTTTCAAAAGGGCACATACATTGCTGTCCAGAGGGTAAGGGCAGGTGGTGCTCTAGCACCCCCTAGTGTCTATCTGTGCACGCCACTGCACAGTGGTTCTCAACCTGTGGGTTCAGGACCCCCAGCGGGATTCCCAGAATGACAGTGAAGTGATTTATTTATTATGTATTTATTTTTTATATTCACCTCCTAGTTAAAGCTTTTTCCTAGTTCTCCCGTGTCTTTGTTATATGCTTTGTGTAATTGGACCTTGCCTTTGTCTTCTCCTTTCCAGTTTTGTTTGACTAACTCCCTTTGTACATAACCAGCCAGTTAAGGCTGTTTTCTTTAAATCAAGATTTCTGTCTCTGAGTCATACATTACTTATTTATTTGTTTTACCAGTCACAGTACAAACCGGTCAAGACTATGAACTCAGCAGGCAGCTGTGTTTCAGGCCCTGGTGAATGACGTTCTTTGAGACATGCTGAACCTGTTTGTCTTCGTGGCAGCCCTCTCGCAGCTTGTTCCTGTCTCCAATCCTTCCCAGGCCATACATTTGTTTCACAGCTCCTGTTCCTCCTCTCATCTTGTGTACACCTGCCTCCTGATCTCCTGCGCCTGCTCCCTGTTCCCCATCGCCCCTGGCCTGACCTCGAAGATAATAACAATAGAGAACAGATTAATGGTTCATAAAAGAAGAGGATCCAAGGCACTCTGTTCCAGTGAGGTGAAAAAAAGCCTTTTTTATTGGGTTTAAGGCATGGCAAAGAGCATTACAAAAAGACCAACGCGTTTCGGCACTCAGCCTTCTTCAGGGTCCCATAGTTATGACATGCAGCAGGACGTCATTATATAGCGACCATCATGATTGAAAACACTTGACAGCAATCAGTGTCACTGTCAGTCTAATACATGTCAGCATAATAAATGTTAGAACATCAATGTCCGCATATTATGCATCATAACAGTTAAGTCCATATGGTTACAGATATGTGGGTATAGAAACGACTGGGAAGTTTTGTAAGAGAATACAAAAATAATAATAGAATAAAAATAAAAAGACAGAATCCCCCAAACAAATACCAAAAAAGGTTGTGAATATGTGTGCTGGGCTACTGTTACAAAAACCTGAATAAAACGATTTTGAAAAGAAAGAATAGTGTGTGAGGAGAAGGAAACCTTTAGAGAAAAGGGGAAAAATCAATTTCATCATTAAGACCAGGGAAGTTCGTAGCTTTCAGGGTAACAATCCAGAACGTTTCTCTCTGCAGCAACTGCTTTAATCTAACACCGCCTCTCACAGTTTTAGGGATGATTTCTATAGCAATGATTTTTAAAGAACTTGGGTTGGCATGATGAGCCTCTTTGTAATGTACCGCCATGGGATAATCAGGGTTTTCAGTCCGTATTGCATACTTGTGTTCTGCTAGCCTATCTTTTAGTCTGCGCTGCCGCTTAGTTCGTCCTATATAGAAGCAACCACAGTCACATTCTAATCTATAGACGTAGAGTAGAGTAGTGTTGCAGTTGGCAAAGCCTCTAATCTGATAGGTTTTCTGATTGAAGACATCCTCAAAGCTCTTTGTTTTAATTACGTTGGAGCAGTGGTTGCAGTTACCACACTTGAAATTGCCCTCTGGACATTGTAGCCAAGCAGACTGGTTGGGAGGGGTGGGTGGCAGGTAGCTCCTGACCAGCTTGTCTTTAAGGGTGGGGGCACGCCTAAAAGAGAAAGCAGACTGGCCAAGCAGACTGGTTGGGAGGGGTGGGTGGCAGGTAGCTCCTGACCAGCTTGTCTTTAAGGGTGGGGGCACGCCTAAAAGTGAAAGAAGGGGGGTGAGGAAAGATTAATGGTTCACTTCTTTCCTCTGCCTGCAGCCTAAGTTTCCCTCCACCAAAGAGAAGGCAGATTCCTTGGGGAATCCGAACAATAATGTCCTAGTTCTCGATTATTATCTATAATAATAATAATAATGGATTGCATTTTTATAGCGCTTTTCTATGCACTACGTGCCTACTCAAAGCACTTTACAATGGTCCATTCATTCATACATTGGGAGTTGAAGCGGCGAACAGTCAACGCCAGCGTCCTCACTTCCCACATTCACATACCAATGGTGGCAACCACTGGATGCAATGTGGGGTTCAGTGTCTTGCCCAAGGACACTTCGACATGTATAGACAGGAGGAGCCACTAGTGCCACTAGTGTGTCTCTCTTTCAGTGCACCTATACCAGCCACCTAAACTGGAGATGGAGGTCACCCCTTTTCCCTCTGAGCAGTGGCTCAGGGGTAGAGTGACCGGATGGGAACCGTAATGTTCCCAGTTCGAACCCGGGCTCCCCCAGAGTTAGTGTCGAAGTGTCCTTGAGCAAGACTCTGAACCCCTAATTGCTCCCGATGTTCAGGTTGGTGCTTTGCATGGTTTCCTCCGGCATCGGTGTGTGAATGGGTGAATGTAATGCACAATCTCTGTAAAGCGCGTTGGATAAAGGCCCTATATAAATGCATAATTTACGATAGGCTTCCTTTTTCCGGGCTGATCAGAAGCTTGGCCGGTTACAAAAGGATGCTGCATGGCGTATAGGCAGAGAGATTGGCCAATGAACTCCTCCCGCTGCTTGCGTGAGGAATCCTGCAAACTGGCTCTGTGGTTTGTGGCGCCTGTCCCAGTCTCTAAGCTCTAAGGTGATTCATCTGGTGGCCATGTGGCCCCAGATCCATGAGGATTCACCTCACGTTCCAAACCTGTGAGGGAGAGTCACTTGGTTCCTGCCTCTAGGCCCCTGGTCTGGTGGTTCATCATCTGGGACTTCTACCGACTACCAACAACATTATTTTTGACATACTCTCCTCCTTATCCCGTTTTGGATGCTTTTCTGACTTTGTGCGTTTCCCACCTGTGTTATTGTCTACCCCACCCGATTAGTTTCACCTCATCACCTGTCGACCTGTGTCTCATAATCCTTCCCTTCCTAGTCTGTGTTCCCTTCCAATGGCAGTTTTGTGTGCAGTGTCAATCGTTCCAGCCTTTTTCCATATATCTTCTTTTGGTGTTTTAGATCTCTGCTTACCTTGTTAACCTGGGTCTTTTCCTTGCCAGATTTGTTGACTGACTGTCTCCCTGTTCAAGGTCTTTATTAAGGTTCAAGGTCTTTATTAATGTCCCTGATGGGCAATTGTGTTTACAGCAACAGTAGTGGTTTCCTGTGGACCTTTACAAGTCAAAAAAAGATTTATGTCTCTGAGTCGTGACGCGTGTGTGTGTGTGATTGAGTTCTCGTACAAGTTACTATCCCCTTTTGTTAATAACTAACAACGTAAAAGATAAATGACAAATATATAGGAGTTACATTACATCAATAAATAAAAATCATTAGGTAAATTTAAAAAAATCAACATTTGAGACACACTGATTGATTGATTGATTGATTGATTGATTGATTGATTGTTTGATTGAAATTTGTATTTCACAGTTTATGCAGAATGGGTACATTTCAAACGACAGCCAATACAAAAACTGTTACTATGGATTAAGCATTACACTTACCATTTTCAATTCATAAGAACATTTAGAGACAAAACTACAAATCAAATTCACATATAATAGCTCAGCTGTTGGTAGGGCGTTCCACATTTTAGTAGCATAGGAGCAAATTTTATTGAATTCCTTGTTTGAGCCGAATCTGGGTTGCACATGGTTTGTTGAACTCCCTCTGGTGTTGTGAGTGTGGACTTCGTTGACATTGGGGCGACTGTGGCTCAAGAGGTAGAGCAGGTCGTCCAATGATCCATGGGTCGGCGGTTCGAATCCCGGCTCCTCCTGGCTACATGTCGAAGTGTCCTTGGGCAAGACACTGAACCCCAAATTGCTCCCGATGTGCTGGTTGGTGTATGAATGTGTGTGTGAATGGGTGAATGTAATGCACTGAATGTGAATGTGAATGTATGTAAAGCGCCTTGGATAAAGGCGCTATATAAATGCACCATTTACCATTTATTAAGGAAGTATTTATTTAGACAGGTACATGGGTAGGCCTATCTATATTGGTGGTGTAGCGAATCTTGTGGACCAGACCCATTGCAAGATGCTGTACTCTGTCGTCAACCCTAAGCCATTCCAGCCTGTCAAAGTGGGCAGGGGTGAGGTGGGTTCGGGGAGTGAGGTAAAGTAAGTAGCCTGACAAGTTTGTTTTGCGAAGTCTGGAGCCTTGTTTTTAGGGCCTTTGAGGTGCTGTGGTACCAAGATGGTACATGGATAGTCAAAGAACCTTGTACAAGGGCTCCTGTTAGGGTCTTCAAGGTGTTTTTGTTGACCAGTGAGGAGATCCTGTACAGTAATCTTGTTCTTTGGTTGATTTTGTCTGCCTTGCTAAGATTGCTATTTGATCCAAAGAGAATGGATTCAATTTATCCCAGGTGTTAAGACAGTTTGTTATAAGCGAGCCAGGTGCAGATTCTACTGAGTTCAGAGCTGAGGGTCAACCTGCAGTTCCAGTTCCTTTGTTCCAGTCTGTGACCAGCAGTGCCGAGTCATCCGCGAACAGGAACAAGTTGCAGTTTCAGGCTGATTACAGTTACAATGGCCATACAGAACTGCTATAGAGGGTATGCGTGTGACATCATCATCAAACCAGGTTATGCAGGAATGCCTACTGACTGGCAAAAAACTACTTTCTGGCCTTGACAACCCATGCATCCAAACAGATGCACATTTTGTTTGCCCAAATTCGTCAAAACAAACACAAGAAGTGGTGTGGCACAAAGACTGCAAGCGTGGACTTAAGATGCTTTAGAGTAAATCTGTGGAGCATATTAAGCAAACAGTGAGTCAAGAAAAAAATAGGGTCCACCCTGTGCAGTGTGTTTCCTCACATGTCACTTAACAAAACAAGGTGGTGCTGACGGCTCCATTATGAGTGGCTGAGAACGAAGACAGTGAGAGGAGGAGGAATGCCTACAGTGTGCCTAACCTCAGATAAAATGTATTCAGTGTGTGGGAGGGAGAAGACTCAGTAGAACTATGTAACTTTCTTCTATTGTGCTGCTGCTCCCGTGACTGATCACAGAGACTACATCTGAAGAAGTCTCCCAGAGCAGAGAATTCAAAAACACACTATCAACGTGTGGATATTTGACTTTTTTTGTTTGTTTGTTGCTGTTTTACATTCTCCAGCTGGACATGGTCGTCTGGATTGTCCTCCCCATCTCTCTGTCCCTGACTTCCTTCATTGGAACGTGGACCGTGTAAGTACTAAGACTGTGTGTGTGTGTGTGTGTGTGTGTGTGTGTGTGTGTGTGTGTGTGTGCACGTGTGTGTGTGTGTG
Organism: Electrona antarctica; assembly: GCF_951216825.1. Lineage (NCBI taxonomy): Eukaryota > Metazoa > Chordata > Actinopteri > Myctophiformes > Myctophidae > Electrona > Electrona antarctica. The sequence continues at coordinate 25,334,426 of NC_136791.1, read as the reverse complement.
TTCACGTGCATGTGTGTGTGTGGCTGTATGTTTGTCATAATTATGGAGTAGTACAAATAAGAAAGCCTTCATATACAAACAAACAATGATTTTTGGACTGCAGAGACTTGACAGACAGAGACTTGGCATGAATCAGTGGGATTCATCAATCGGGGGATGAAAAGTTTTGCTTGATAAAACATTATAAATTGGTAGAATAAAATTAAATAGATTAAAAAAATGTGGGGTCATCCCTATGTTCCCCAGGTTCTATGTTCCCCACTTACCTTAGGGTTTAGGGTTAGCGTTAGGTTTCTGGTTTAATGACTTCAGTGTTTTGTACTATACAATTGTATAAGTACAGAACAAAGAATGTTTGTTTTTGCCATCTTTGTTGAAGAGTCTGAGCAATTATGTTTTAGTGTATTTTATGCCAGTGTTAATTCGATAGTTTAAGTAGCCTAGGCAGGCCTAAAGTTCAATGGATTGTTCAAAGACTGAGCTTAAATCAGAATTTGCTACTAAAAGTAACACTAAGTTGCTAAAATACTTTTAGTCTTACTAGAATTACTAAAATTACTAGGTTAGGTTTCTGGTTTAGGTTTATTCTAAGTGGGGAACAAAGAACCTTTTTGCATGGTGGGGAACATAGAACCTGGGGAACATAGGTACGCTCCCACCGATTTTATTCTACCAATTTATAATGTTCATACTTTTATCGAACTTTTATCTTGACAAACATACAGCGTAAAGTGGTGTCTGAATTCTATTCATTTATTATTGTTGAATTCAGAGCATCAGAAGCTGACTTTATTTCTTGTTTTGGGGTTCTATTTTAATCATAATATTTTCCGTCATGGGTCTGACAGGATAGAGCAATCTGCCAACGCCTGTAACTGAATACACAGGGGAAGTTTACTGTCTGCATTCCAATAAGAACTATGAAAGCCAATTTCCACCACTGAATACAAACAGAAGGACCTGGCTTGGGAATTTGTTTCTCACAATTTTGACTATACAGAATATATTTTTTCTTTTCTTTTCTCAAAACAAATGTGAGAGGAAAAATCCTGGGAATTCAGAGAACCATCGACAAATTCAACCTATTTACAGGGGACAGTTGAACTGCCCCAATCTCACAGGTTTTGGAATGAATTTGGAAATGTGTAAGCCATGTGCAGTACTTTTGGGAACTGTAACCATAATTGTAAAGTTTTGATTCGTTATTTGACCTGTAAATTAGGTCCATGTGAAAATATGCTCTTGCATAACAAAACATGTTTGGCATGATGCACATTGCACAGAAGGGTGTGCGAATGATGACACAGCCTTATAGAAACAACTCTACAGACTTCTTCGAAACCTGGCTCTTATTTCAACACATAATCTGCATAGCCAACTTGAATTATACAGACAATAAATCCTGAACCAGTTCGTGATTATTATTGAATGACTGCCCAATAAACGAATTCCTTCCTTATTGCCTCCGGTTGGTTGCTTGTAAAGACAGATCCTGGTTTACTATGATGATAAAGTATAGGTAGTTAGGTGCTACTTTTCTTCATAGTTCTGCAATTGTGTTCTCTTGCTTGTCAACCACACCCATGCAGTTGCTTGTTTTTACACGCAGGTCCCGTGTTGTGTTGTGTTGTGTTGTGTTGTTGGGGTATTGTGTGCCTCAAGCTGCTGCTGCATAATGTTTTCCATGACTGGGGAAGATAATTTGTTGTGATTAAATCACTGGCACGCTCCACTATTGCTCCATAGTACTCTAGTTATAGTACACACATGGTTCCTCAACTTCTCAGCTCAAGACCCCAAAAAGAAATTAGACATACGTTTGCCCTGTCAGCTTCGCGCCACGTTGTGATCTTGTAGATCGGCTATTTTCGCAACTTAAAGGACAACTTTAGTTTTTTTCAACCAAGGTTCATGTTTTAGGTTGTTATTAGAGAAAGTAAAAGATGAGTGTTAATTTTTTTTTCATTTGCTGCTTTCTTTCATTTTAGGGATTTTAGCTGTTTTTGACAGGGGGGAGGGGGCATTCGAGCATGGGGCTAAATATGTATTTCTTTACAAAATATTATGGCGATTTCTTTTTTTATTATTTACTATAGTCTTACTAGATCCCAGGAAATTACATCTGGCCACAGAAGATCACAGGATCTACTGAATCTGAAGGAGGCCGACTGGGGGGGAGCCACACTGTGTGTCATAGGCTCAATATGCAGTTTGACACATTCAGTAGATCTCGTGATCTTTTGTGGCCAGATGTAATTTCTAGTAGGACTATAGTAAATAATAAAAAAAGAAATCGCCATAATATTTTGTAAAAAAATACATATTTAGCCCCATGCTCGAATGCCCCTGACAAAAACAGCTAAAATCCCTAAAACGAAAGAAAGCAGCAAATGAAAAAGAAATAACACTCATCTTTTACTTTCTCTAATAACAACCTAAAACATGAACCTTGGTTGAAAAAAACTAAAGTTGTCCTTTAAATTTCATAAAAAATCTTTTTGCTTTTTCTGGGAATGTTTTTGTCAAATGTTTTGAAATGATAATAATTAAAACAAAATGTAGGAAACACAAAATAAAGGGATCCATAAAAATTCATCCGCGGCCCACACATGGGTCCCGACCCAGTGTTTGGGAACCAGTGCACTATACTGTATGTATACCATATACAATACTTTAAGAGTCCACAGAAAGTCAATGGTAATTCCAGTTCAGTTCTGAGGTCCTACTTTTTTTTTTAAATTGCTCCATTGTTTAATTATAGGGAAGATGATGTTTTTTGTTTTGTTTTTCAAGAATCTGTTTCTGCATTATAATAAATATCCCAATGAAAAACACTAGGTTGAAATATTAGCTTTTTAATTTGCTGGATTTGTACTTCTGTTTCTCTCGTAGATATGGCCTGGCCGCCCAAAACAATCATGTGTGCTCCCTTGGTAACTGGTGAGTTCCAACTTCTTTCATGGGAAATCTAGTGGATAGTTAGTTGACTTTCAATGGACTAATGATGGGGTTGGGAGCTATTACCGAAAAAATAATAATAATACACATTTTTCTGTTTTAGGGACCTTTCTGCATATGACTGCAGAACAAATGCAACTGTGGGATGTTGCAAAGTCCCCACGATCAGGTAATTAGACTGTAAATTAGAAGTAAATAAGCACCAAAACATTTCACCTGCCACCTCACTTCCTCTTGGAATTGATCACTGTAACGTGGACATAATTGTTTTAATAAATTATCAAATTACTGGTTTCAGCTCAAGTGGAGAAAAAGCACCAGAGAATGCCCTCTTTACTGCTTCCATCAGTGCTGGCGCCTTCCTTTGTGAGTAAAAGACTAAAGATAATGTACAAAAAACAAAGACATATATGGGCTATATCTTGCGCCACCCCTTAACCCTTATCCCTAAACTTACTTTCCATTTTTTTACTATTTTAAAAAACATTTTAAAATAGTTCAAATGGCTGATCTACAAGCTCACAACATGTAGATGTAGATTGGCTAGTTGAACTATTTTAAAATGATTTTCAAAATAGTAATAAATGGCAAATAAGTTTAGGGTTAAGGGATAAGGGTGGCGCAAGATGGAGCCCCTAGGCTATACTCCATTATATGAATGATGTGCATTAAAACTAACTTTGATTCTATGTGTTAGTTCTGGTGTTCAGTATTTTCCACCATGCCCACATCATGGAGCGAAATGCTGCACATGGAATGCTGAGCAAGTTTGCGCTGGCCTTCGGAGTGGTGTCATCTATTGGGGCATTTGTAGCTGGAAACTGCAATGTGAGTAGCTCATATTTGAAATGGTTCAATCCACATACACACCGACTGACCTCAAACAGCCAAACCACCCACACACGCACGCACGCACGCACGCACGCACGCACGCACGCACGCACGCACGCACGCACGCACGCACGCACGCACGCACGCACACACGCACACACACACACACACACACACACACACACACACACACACACACACACACACACACACACACACACACACACACACACACACACACCACAATAGTAAAACAGCTCTCTAGCTTTTTTTTGTGTTTTATCCTTTTGGATACAGTATATGTACATATACGTGGTCATGTACATGGACGCTCTGTCAATAAAAAAATGTGAATGAATCGATCAAATAATAATAAGCATTTTTAAAGGATATGGGAAATCATAATTGCAGTTGCGAAACTGCAAGCAATTTCTGCTATCAAGGGGTAATCCTGTATCCTGTAAGATAAGCAATACAGTAAAGAGGCCTCCATTTGTACAGTACATGTCTGAAAAGCAAACAAAGGTGGAAACTGTTTGCTGAGGCCGAGAGCATGACCAAAGAAAGCAAGACCTTGTTTCAGAGTTACATGCACAGAAAGCTTAGATCAGATTTAACACCCTGAATGCCCAGGACGAAGTTTTTTGTCCTTTCTATTAGTAACGCCCGACGCTCAGGACGAAGTATTGTCCAAAAGACGAAGTTTATTGATACGAGAACAGAACGCATGGCTGTATAGCCCAGGCGCGCCTGCTGGGCAATCCTCGGTGACGCGCAAGAGTGAGACGTCATCGAAAAACTCCCTCCCCTTTTTAGCTGATGAAAACGAAAATCTTAAAACGTTCATAACTCGCGATCCAAATCATCCCGTCTTTTTATGAAAAAAGATCCTGTGTTAGACGGCGCTCCGCGGTCCAGTCGCTAGTCTCGATAGATTTATTCTTGTCTCCCGTTGTTGTCGATCGACTCTAGAGTGGTGTGGCTATTGTTAGCTGCTACACACACATCAACCACTTCCGCCGGTCCGTCCGGAAAAGAGGTCTGTGTTTATAAATCGACTGGGCGCATGAATGTAATGGATTAAATAACCCTGGCCGCTTTTGAAACAATTTAGACCTGGAAAGCATCTGTGTAGATTTTAGGTAGGCCTATATAACAACATAGGATTTCAACAAAACAGTTAGAAAATGGAGATAAGAGGTTTCTGCCTGACAGCAATGACATGCCTTCTAAATCCTAACTTTTTGTGTTTTTTCATAAATTGTTGCCCTAGTTAATCATACAACAGCGTCACACAAACATACCTAAAGTAGCAGATCTATAAGTTTGAAACGCTGCGTTTTGCCTAAATGGGCTAAAGAACGAGAAGGCTACAGATTCTCATCAACACACATCCCATTGTTCAAGTTCAAGTTCAAGTGAGATCTGATTTTGTCATTATGTCGTATTAACGTGATATTCCAGTTCATAGTCATCTTGTCTCGTCATCACATGACGTACATGCTTAACAAGTTGAGCAAGTTGACCTGACACACTCAATGACTTAATACCTTTAGAATTTCCCCAGCAAAGGCAATTATATTACACACGTACACAGTACTATGTATGGTATTTGGATAAGGAGGGTGTGGTAACAATAAAGAATTAAAGACACTCTTTAGGACACACCTGGGGTGCTATACTCTCAGCAGTACAAGTAGGAATTGTCAATACAATGAAACAACGTCATATACTATTTGGGAGGTCCATGATTGTTGAAGTCAATCTGGCTGCATATTTGCTTTGCTACCAAATAATGACAGTTTGCAACACAAAGAGACAGACACTGCAGCAGGCCCTGGCACCCTGAACGCGTCACTGTGAGCGCCTGACGCTGTCATCGTGTCAGCGCTTTCACCTTAGGAAGATAAAGGCATGCCATTGTTTAGCCATATGCCCATATTCAAACAGGAGGGACTGAAGAGTTACCATTGTTAGGAGGACTGCAATTCAAGCCCTAGTAAATGATCTGCTTGTTAACCTTATTACTGGCCAAGGCCTATAGTCAGAAATATTTTTTTTATTAATAAAGTCAAGTTAAGAAATAGTGGTATGTATGTGGTAATGTATTGGCCTGCATTTTCAGTGAAGGCACAAACAGGGAGTTTGTATAATTATGTACGTTAATATGTTTCCTGGTGCATTTTTGTAGGGTATCCATGACTGCAAAAACCCATAACTAGCCGACGGTCACTTCAAGGTGTACATATGTTACCCATTAAAATCAGGAAAGCATCTGTGTCATTTTAGATTTTAACCAGGGATGGTATGTGGTACTCACATTTTTTACTTAAGTAAAAGTATCAATACTGCAATGTAGAAAAGATTTTGAAACAATGTAGAAACAGTTACAAGTACAAGTCCGGAATTCAAAATGTGCAAGTATTGGCATCAAAATGTACTTAAAGTACCAAAAGTAGAAAGTACTCGTTTTCAAATCTACAAGATCTGACAAGATCTCACAATGCGATGCATTGTGAGCTAGATCGGCTATTTTTAAATGGCCCAAATGTGGCTGATGTGGTTAATGTATGTTTTGTAATAGGCTAATAATCAAAATCTACATAGTAACAAAAGTTGTCATAATTGTAGTGGAGTAAAAGTACAATATTTGACCCTGAAATGTAGTGGAGTAGAAATAAAATTACTTAAAATGTTACACTCAAGTAAAGTACAAATACCTCGCACCAAGTCTGTATGTACGTGTGTAGTCGTATGTCTGTAATCCACGTTACTCAAGAACAGTTCGCCCCACCGACTTCAAATTTGACACACCCGTTCCACACCCCCACAGGGAGTGCAGTGCCCGGTGTCGAGTCCGTCAGATACACCACTGTCGAGAACCAGCACAAAAGCCTCTGCCCGGGCTCCGGACCTGATCACCCCTATATCTCCATATATGGAGCTGGCCTGTTCTGACATCACAACACTTCATATTTGGGCATGCCTGACACAGAACTCCATGTATAGGAATAAAGGGACACAGAGAGACAGATACAGAAATCTCCATATATGGGCATTAAAGGGACACAGACAGATGGGTGGAACGGGTACTCTGACACGGGTACAACGGGTATTGCATAGCCGGGGTGGGGCATGGATCTCCAACTTCCATCGTTACCAGTCTAGTTGTACTAAAGTACAGTATACAAGTAAGTAAAAGTATTTACTTAACACCACTGCTTTGGCTAATGAAATGCTATTTGCCTCCTGTCCTCCACAGCCAGGCTACCTAGCCCTCCTGCACTACATGGGAGCTGCTCTCAGCTTCACGTGCGTCTGTTTCTACACCACCCTGCTCACCGCCCTGACCGGCAAGTGTGTGCTCACGGGATTCGAGAAGTACCTCTACCCGTTACGCATCGTTTCCACCATCCTCCAGGTCATCGTTACCTCCTGCTGTATCCTTCCTATAACAAGCCTATTAACCCATTTTGGTGTTTTAAGCATTATGTTGTTCTTTAGCTGTTGGAAAAATAGCAGATCTACAAGCTCGTAGCGCGGCACCGAGCTTGTAGGTCTGCTATTTTTGAAAAGTCTTGAAAATGTGGCGCAAATGCATGTTTGAATATATATTGTTTCAGAGCGAACGTTTTTAACTCAAATCTTTGCTTCTGGGGAGGTCCCTGGAACAACATATTTTCAGATGGGGGTCGGCGGCCAAATACATATAATTCTGGGGGTCCTTGACATGAAAATGTTTGAGAACAACTAACATAGAAACATGGGTTTTTCAGAAAACTGTCAGGATTTAGAAGGCATTTGTAGAATCGTCCTCAGGTCTAGGGCTAGTCAAGTAAGACACCCCTACCCACCATAAAATTAATTATCAATATTGTGCAATGGGGTCAGTGGCTAGAAAACATCAAGGCTGCCCACCACCTACTCGTAAGCTGCCATTCAATAAGTTGTTTGCACATTTGCATTGTTTTGAAGGCATGACACATGAAAGGTACAGGAAAGGTATATTCTAGACTGGGGGTCATTTTTCAGGCCAAGGACCCTTTAGCTGAGAGATCGGATGAAGCAGAGACCGCCAGTAATTGTATTGGAGCTTAAACCTTTAATTGGATTTTCATAGATAGCTGCATAGACTTGACAGCACTATCTATCATCAGTGTTTGTGTAATTATGTTTGTTTATTTCATACATTTAACCACGTAAATCCCTCAATACTGAGTAAACTTGACCTTTGGCTCTGTACTTGGTCTGCTCCTTTTCCCCTCTACACTCCAAACCACTTTTTGGCTAAAGTTCCTCTCAGAATAGGTATTCTAGCCAGGTACTTGTCTATAGGCTTGATGTCATCCATGTCGATCTATTCATCGGTTCAGGATATGTCTTCAGATTTGGTTTGCACCAACAGCTGTCGTATTACATCCTTAACCCGGTTCCCCCAGACTCTGTGCTGTTCTCTCAGGATGAATACTGGTACCAGCACATGTCGGCCGTGTTCGAATGGATGCTCAGCGTCAACCTGGAGCTGTTTGAGCTCACCTACAGTGTGGAGTTTTTTTTCTTTTCATCGGCCATGATTGCAAACCTTTTGGCGAGCCAAGAGGAAGACAAACCTTTGATATTGAATCAGCAGCCGATGGGAATATCCTGACATGAATCTACAAGAGCACATCAGTCGGCTGCAGGTTTGAGACATGTGAGAAGTAAATGGCTGGACCATGACTATGTTGGTGATGTCTGCATCTTCAACACCGGAAAGATAGCTGGGCCTGCGTCGTCAACGACATCGATGGATTTATGCGACACAAGTCCCAATACCGTTGACAATGAATATATTATTTGAATTGTTCAATGCACTCCTTTGGTGGTTCTGGGAAATCATGTTACTTTCTGCCTTGAAAGCACAGATACTGAAATCAAGGGAATTTAGATGGTAACTGTATGTAATATGTTGACATAAATTATTTAATGGCTAGATATTTTTTATATTTCCTCAAATACCTCCCGTCTACATTTTTATGGGCATACGATGCCAGCCATGATGCAGATGTTGTAACAATGATATATTTTTTTTAGTATAACAATTATATTCAAATTTTATTCAAAATGTCATTTGAATTTTTATGCCTTTTGTTCAAATTAAGTTAGATATTCTAGCTCAGGGTTTTTGCTTAACAGTCAACATACCGAATGGATTTTTAGTGTCCTCAAACGGTAGATACATAACATGTCACAGATAGTTGTCTCAAGCTGTTGAACTGGACGGATACATTACGTACAGCTTCCTCACTCTCATAAAACACATTACCGACATATTTTCACCCCGACTTTTAACGTCACTGGAACGTGAACCACCTTGAAAGGTGGTTCGTCTTATCTGATTTCGCAACCGTCGTTCATGTATGACGGCTGACGTGTTGAAATATTCAGGCGTGTCCAGCCACCTATACTTATTGGATCAGAGAATCCTGTTTCGCTGCCTGTTGTACAAGGACACAATGTCTTGACGCTAAAGCACTCACCAGCAACATACTGTTCCAGCTAAGTTCAGTAATACACATGGGTGGTGTTGGCTTTATGTTATCCATTATGAGGTTGCTAGGAGTCAAGTCAGCCCTATGGTTCTTTAGATTGTGTATTAATAGGAGGAACATGTCCTTTAAGTTAACACCTCGGTCATGGCACGGGGTCTTTGAAGTTTTCTCTTAGTCAGGGTGGTGGCGCCTGGGTCACAATCAGTTGAAACTCTTGATATGCATACAGGGCTGGACTGGGACAAAAATTCGGCCCGGGCATTTTCGCGTGAATTTGGCCCAGACCGGCCCACCACAACCAGCGCGCAGATAGGCAACATAATATTATGTGCCCCCCCCCTGCACTGCACCGCCGGGGGGGGTCAGGGGGGGCGCTACCCCAGAATGGCAGCACGCCCGGACCTTTTCTGGTGGCCTGCCGCCTATTGGCCTGCCTGCCTGTCAAAAAAAAAAAAAGAAAAAAATCATGGCGGCCCCCTACGGTCGCGGCCCACCGGGCAAATGCCCGGTATGCCCGGTGGCCAGTCCAGCCCTGTATGCATACTATGTTTATGCATCCCACTTTTTGTTCTCAACCAATGGTCTATGGTAAAATTAGGCCTGCAGATGGCCAATGGGGGGAATGCTTTGAAATGTAATACAAATAAATAAGACCTTTGTTAAATGTATTTAAACATTGTTAAATATTTCAAGTTCAAATGTAAAGAAATATATATATTTTAATTAATACCTGTGGTGTGGGGGAGAAAGCTTGAAATTAAATAATGACTGTTAATGGCTTGCTATATAGACTACTTGCAACAAATTGTTTACTAAACTGCACACTAGGCAGCAGTGACTCTGGAGGCCATCTTGGAATCATAAGGGTCCTGGGTTTGATTCCCAGCTCTTACCGTCTTTGTGTCAATGTGCCCTTGAGCAAGGCACTTAAACCTAACTGCCCCCCACCGAGCAGGGTGGTTGAACCGTGGTTCCTTGCATGTTTCCTCCACTGTTGGTGTAAAGGACTGAATATTTAAAACCATGTTACCACACTAACGTACAGATATCCATAGCTTTTTGTGCAAAACAAATGCTCCCAATGGGGGTGCATACTTAGTTTAGACTATAGTCATTGTAGTCCGTGAGCCAGGACCCCAAAGGGCTGAATAATTCTCAAAGTGATTTTTGGGAAGGTATACATCCCTAGTGCTAGGAAAAATGTGATAGCATTGCATCTGTGGTAGCTTTCTGTGTGTTTCACTCCATTTATAACCACATGCCAAAACACAATTTTCCAAATCCGAATGGAGCATTCTACTTCAAACTGATGGTTCTCTCCTATTATTGATCATATATCTTTGAAGAATGGTTGGGATACAGCTCAGACTATATATTTATCTGAAAAGTTGTTAAAATTAGCACATCTAGAAATGTTATCTATTACAGGAGACTAGAGACAACATATAGTGACTATATATTACATGAGACGTACTTCTGTTTTCATGAAAGATGTAACACAAATGTTCCTTCTGTAAATAACTGTAAATATTTAAAACCATCTTAGAACATAAATTCTAAGGAAATGTTTTATGAAATTCAATGAACTAAATATAGTGTACAGTGTAAGTAATGCATAAGATAACTTTCCGTTCACCATTACATTAATATCACCTTTTAGTCCATTTGACACTTCTATCTGTTCAATACCAAACCTAATAATGCTGTTTCATATGAAGTTTTTGTTGTTGATTTGTATTTGGGGACAATTTTAGCTTGGTTGCCCAAACTTTGGTAATTGGCATAATCCAAAAAGGCCACTGAGCGGCCGCAGCGGCGAGCTCATTGGATTTTCATATGTGTAGAATGCATTCCTGAAGCTATTTTTCTTTTATATCAGGTCAATCTCACATGTTAAAGGTCTGGTCAATGCTAAATTTCACCTATGGGAGAACAACAAATCAGAATCAAACTTTATTGTCACATCACATGGGTGAAATTCTTGTTGTGCAGGCTCATCATTGCAGTTAAAAGAAGACATAAAGTGCATAGTACATGACTAATCTACATGGTACAATATGTATGCATATATAAAAAATAAATAACAGTGATGTAGCCTGTGTATATATAAAGTAGTCTCTACTAAAAGGAGACCAATTCAGTTCAGTCTGTGCGGCGTCACCAGTCCTAGTTCTTGTTCAGCAGTCTAACTGTTGACAAGTAGAAACTGTTCAGAGTCTGGAGGTGCTGCTCTTGATGCTCATGTAGCGTTTGCCCGGCCGTGGGCGCGGCAGTGGCTTGAACAGGCTATGGCTGGGGTGATGGATGTCCCTGATAATGTTTTCAGCCTTAGCCACACAACATCTCTCGTGTATTTCCTGGAGTGGGGAAAGCTCCCCTCCCACGATGCGCTGTGCTGTTCGCACTACTCTCTGCAGTGCTTTCCGTTCTGCAGCGGTGCAGTTCCCGAACCAGGCAGTGGTGCCACTCGTCAGAATACTCTCGATGGTGCTCTTATAGAACGCTCTGAGGATGCGGGGGGGGGGGCTCACTCTGAACTTCTTCAGGCACCTCAGGCAGTAGAGCCGTTGTTGGGCTTTTTTCACCACTTTGGTTGTGTGTGTGGCCCACTTCAGGTCCCTCGAGATGTGTATCCCGAGGAATTTGAAGTCGCTGACCTGCTTCACTGCAGCACTCTCTCTCTGGCCTCCTGAAGTCCACGATCAGCTCCTTGGTTTTGCTGACGTTTAGAGCCAGGCACCACTGTGTCAGCGTTCGAACCTCTGCTCTGTAGGCCGTCTCGTCATCGTCGCCGATCAGGCCCATCACTGTTGTGTCGTCCGCGTATTTGATCACGACGTTGGAGCTGTGCGTGGCTGTACAGTCGTGTGTGTACAGTGAGTAGAGTAGAGGGCTCAGCACGCAGCCCTGGGGGGCTCCTGTGTTGAGGGTCAGGGGGTCCGACATGATGTTGCCCATCCTCACCACCTGACGGCGGCCGGACAGAAAGTCTGGCCGTCCGGCACTCGACCAGCTGCACATGGTCGAGTGCAGGCCTAGGTCCTTGAGCTTCGTGTCCAGTCTGGTTGGTTTGGTATGATGGTATTAAAGGCAGAACTGTAGTCCACAAAGAGCATCCGTACACATCTGTTCTTCCCCCTCTTGTCCAGGTGGGAGAGTGCAGAGTGTATATACGGCCAAGGCAACTGCATCGTCAGTTGATCGATTTTGACGATAAGAAAATTGCCATGGGTCCAGCGTGGCAGGCAGTATGGAGCAGATGTAGTCTCTCACCAGTCTCTCAAAACACTTACTGACAATCGTGTCAGTAACAACTTAAATTATAAAAAATAACTGTCAATAACATCACAAGAACTGGTGTTTGTAATAATAGCATAAGAAAATATGATAATATTTATCTTTTGCAACTACATTCAATATCTGTAAGCTTCAACTCATAATCAGGATCATAAAATCAACCCACCACATCCCCCTAGCCCTCTTGATTGGCAGCAATATCTTACCCAAATCCTGGTCTACCTCATCGTCAAAAGTATATCCTCTTTATTATCAACATCACTTCTCATTTGTAGCTTGAACATCTCATCAGCAAAATGTGGATCTCCCATCCAAATTGTGTGACATCACCCGAACTTTCAAATTGAGCTTGGTGGTCTGCCACATTCCACTTGTATACGAGTACAACTGTCGTGGTACAACAGGAGCAACAGATTGTTACATTGTGACACCCAACTCACCCAGCACATCAGGGTAGTCTGGGGAGTTCCCTGCCAGTATTTTGTGCTCCGATCTTGCCTTTGCACATGGATATGAGGTTGCACAGGACTGTCCCATTCTAATGCTCTGTACTGTATACTGTAGGTCCACCCGATACACCTCAATACACCAACAAGGCAAGCACATCAGTTTATTCACGGAGCATGCGTCGGGGACATATGATGCCTGCCTGCCTCATCATGACCAAATGCAGTATCCATCATTGACACTGAAGGTGTTTTTTTTCCTTTCTTCCTTGCTAATGAAAGTTACAGGTATGGTGTGTGCAATATTAAGTGTGAGATTACCATAATGACAGTAATCCTGAATCATATTCCATCATATTCAAGGGATTTTGGAGAGAAATTACTCAAATGAGACAGTCACTTTAGACTAGAGTACTGCAGAGGGGGTGGGTGGGGCAGAAGGGGTGTGTGTTGCTCATTGAAGGTCGTTAATGTCAAGGCAATTATATGTATGCACTGTCAAATAGGTCTACATATATCTTAGCTAGCATATAGCTGTATAGACATATTATCCTGCTCATTACTGTGCACAAATGTATACATCTTTGTGTTTGAGCACAAAATGTATTTTGAGAACCCCCACATTTTCAGTAAAGCGTGCACGCTGTGCGGCCCCCCACACACCATCATTCTACAGTTCAATCTAGTTGAATACCCCTGCTGTAGGTTACAACAAAAAATAGGTGCATATCAATGGTAAGGTGAATACTGTGCAACCAGTGACCATACTGTATCTGCTGCATGCTTGGACACACCTGCTTATGAGATAGACATTAACCTGACCTTTAGCACATGAGATTAACAGCAATTAATTATATCGGATATCGATATCGGCCAAAATGTCTCATCGGCACATCCCTATAATCAACTGATCACTTTCACTGATTCAGCCACATTCCTTTAGCCCTAAAACCCCAAATAATGATGAATTAGTATTAGTTAGCCATTTTAAGCTCCTGGCAGCCATATTGGACGCCATCTTGAAAATGACGCCTTTCCGGAACATATATTTTCCTAGATTTTCAGTATATTGTTAAACATGCCTAGAGGTACCAGAACCAATTGGAAAAACCTTTTCTATAATTTTTGGGAGGGTGTATTACTATGTTTTTTCATATTGATCCATGCAATTTTCGCCTAGTGTTATAAAATAAAATGCATGATAGCACTCATAAAGCTACCACTGGTGCAATGCTATCACATATTTTCTAACTCTAGACATGTATACCTTCACAAAAATCACTATGAGCCTTATTCAGCCAGATGGTACAGACCAACCCCCCTGGCTCACGGTCTATTGGTTAGACATGGGTTAAGGTTAGGTTTAGGTGTGCTGCCCTGTGGGAGGTTAGGTTTAGGGTGAGGGTTTGAAATAGGTTGTAGTTGTAGGACTAATGACTGGTCTAACCAATGACTAGTCTAAACCAGTTTCCCTTACAATGGATTCAGAATCAAGAAAAACTAGTTTGAGTTTGCCTGCATATACGTTTTCACTTTCAGCTTCTGTCACAAAGTTTTCCAATGGAGTTGGGTTGGAACAAACAGAGGTGATCGTAGACCACAGGTCACAAATTTGGCCAACTATTAATCATGAACATTAGGACCATGAATATGAGGACCAATTATCACTAAACTACTTGGAGTTTTACTGGACAGTGAATTATCATGGTCGGACCATATTGATGGCATTGTAACTAAAATGGGTAGAGGTATAGCCATGGTCAGGAAGTGCTCCACATACTTGACATCCTCAGTCATGGGTCAAGTGTTGCAGTCATTGGTGTTTTGTCACTGTGACCGACTAGTCACTACCCAGGGCAAGGAAGGACACAACACAGGGCAGCTTCCTTAAGTTGACCTTTTTATTCCTCCATGTGCCAGGAATAACACAACATATGACACTTTACACAGGAAAGCAGATAGCTCCCCACTGTCCGGACAGAAGCTCTTTTCTCAGTGTTTGTGGAGATGACTGATTTATCCTGTTGTGCCTTGATCAAGTCCATGCACAACAGGTGCGCAGCCACACCCAGCTCTGAGTCCAGTTCTAGTTTGACTCAGGCCAGGTGTGACTGCTTAACTCAGTCATCCTCCCTCTCACATACCCCCCTCGTTAAACTGAGGCTGAATCCCCAGCCGAAACCTACTCCCCCCCCCCCCCCCCCCATACCAAGCAAAACAAAAATCTTAACACCAGACTCTGACACAGGGTTACCATTCCTAACATAAACAACAACAGACTCTGAAACAGGGTTGCTATACCTAAAATAATAAAACCCCTCAAACAACATTGTCCCACACACTTCCCCAATGTCCAGCCCCACCCTCCCCAATGTCCAGCCCCACCCTCCCCCTCACTCCCGGAGACCAGAGGCATGGGCTGCCGACCAGGTTTGCAGAGGTGGTTCTGGGCTTATGCTGCTGCAGGGGCTGCTTGGACAGGCTGGGAGGAGGCTCACCAGTGGAGTCACGATCGTGGCTTGTTGGTGGGTTCTCCAGCTGGAGGCCGTTGTCCACGGTGGCTGATGCTCTGCTTCCCCACCCTCAGGTGGACTACACTGTTGCCTACAACTTGTTCAGAACCGAGCTGCTAGACTGGCACTTCATTGTTCTACTCGCACAAATATTGAATATATGCATAAACGCCTGTCCTGGTTATCTGTTAAAAACAAACTCCATTGTAGTGTTCTCATGTTTGTTAGAAACATAATTTCTAAACAAACACCAGATTACTTCTTCAAACAGTTATTAAAATCAAGTGACAGACGTAATCATAACACCAGAATTGCCAGCCTCGGTCATTTAACACTCCCTGCTCCAAAAACGAACCTCCTTAAACAAAGTTATGTATCGATCAATATCATTTTGGAACATGTTACCGCCTCACATTAATATAATACAAAATAAATTATCTTTCAAATATGCTTTAAAGGAACACTTGTTACAGCTGACCACATGACCATAATGTTATTCTTATTATGTTGCATTTAATTTTATAGAATAAATTGTAATTATGTATTTTCGTGTATTTAATCTTGTTGAATGTATTTGTAATTATGTATTTATGTACTTTTTGTATGTATTTTATATGGACCCCAGGAAGACTAGCTGTCGCCCCGGCGTCAGCTAATGGGGATCCATTCAATAAACAATAAACAATTATATGAACGATAGGTTGAAAAGTGGTGAAGTCGGCCATGTACATGAGATGCAAACAGAAGAATACGTGACCGCAGGTTTTAATGCAAAGCACTTACCCTTTAATTGAAAGAAGGTAATATACATCCTGGAATTACAGATAATAAAGATACATTATGAGAGAAAAAAAAATCATTTCACAATGAATATCATCTCTTTTTCGCGGACACCCGGAGGAGTGGCGCGACAATATCTACAGTTTTTGTTAGGGTGAAAACGGTGAGAACACCTAATGGAAACCCCAAATCACAGCAGAGCCGAAAACACAGCAGAAGGTGGTCATATTCAATTGCTGGGTGTGGACACTTAACTTCATATAATGGGTACACAAAAACAACTAAATGAAAACACACCCACAATTAAACCCCTTTACCTTCAGCTGTGTTCTACCAAAATATCTGCTGTATAAAGGGTCTGTTCGGGCATCTTTAATGCATTAAACTGTAAAAAACATAATATATATAATAATAAAAGAAAATAAAATAAAGAAAGAAAGGAAAATAAAACAAATGTTCTATATTAAGCAGTAGTCCACATTATTCTCCACATTTATTTATTTTTAAAAAGGGGAAAAGTTGAGAAACAAAATGTGAAGAAACGTGTCTCATGGTAGTAGTTCAACTGCAATGCATACATTATAAATAAAAGTAAAGGGGGCAGAGAGAGAGTGAGAAAGGCGGTAGGGGGGATAATTTCAAAAAAATAGTACTACAAGCAATATTCCACAATTCCAGCATAGCTGAAACAATAAGTGGCATTTCTCCCCCCCACCCCAGATCCCATATTTTTGTGGAGTGTGGCCACACCTAATCCTTTACAAGCCATTTAAGATACTTCAGAGTTTAAGCAGGCATTAGCCCACCTAACCTGGATCCAGCAAGTTAAAAATTGCCCTTAAAATCTTGCTCTGTGAATTAATTAAATTGCCTATCATCTTTTTGCCATGAGGCTACTAACACTTTTCATATGGAGTGACAACTTTGCATGAAAAGAACGCAGGGTCTTACATTTAAGAAAACGTTATTGTATTTATTGACTTTTTTTTTTTTTTTAATTCTTCGCATCTCCGAGCCTTACGTAATGCAAAACGGTCCTCCTCAGCTAAGCTAGGGGCAGTAACTGGTATTAATCACAGACGTCAAATTCTAAAATAAATCATGTCTATCTCGGATGCAACAGCTTCAGCTAACGCTGTTCTCTCCCATTGTACCCCTACTCCCCCCCGTTAGTAACTGAAGTCGCTCCATGGTCTCTTCTCCATGGTCCCCCCCCCTCTTTCCCCCTGTTAGTAACTGAAGACGCTCCATGGTCACTTCTCCATGGTACCCCCCTATTTCCCCCCCGTTAGTAACTGAAGACGCTCCATGGTCACTTCTCCATGGTACCCCCCTATTTCCCCCCGTTAGTAACTGAAGACGCTCTATGGTACCCCTCTCCCCCCCCCGTTAGTAACTGAAGGTCATTTCATGATTCGGGGGTTCAGAGCGGGAAGCCTTGTTTGTACTCGACCGCACGACGGGTGTCGTCACTTGCCAAAACAAAAAACAAAAACAAAAAAAAAACAGATTTTCAAGTTATTAAGTTAACACGGAAAATCCATTCTTTTCAGCCAAGTGACGCTATCGTGTGATTTTTAAGCGTTTAAACCCCAACTTTATACACTTTAAGTAACAATTCTCTTTTCAATAAAAAAGGAAAAGACTCTACAGTAGCAAAAAAGAAAAAAAAATCCAGGTGGGTAATTGTTGAAATCTATAAGATATTAAGTAGGGGGGGCCGGGGGGACACTGTTCAAACGGTGTACATGTTCTTGGTGGTGGATCCGCTCTTGCTGGACGTGTCGTCATGTGACTGGTAGCCGAGCAAGGCTTTGATATTCAGGCTCAGGCGCTCTTTATACTGTTGCCTGTAGGAAGAGGAAGATGTACTTTACTTTATTACGTTTATATTTTCAACGGGACAGTGCATATAAATTGGGGGTGAACCGAATATTCGGCTACTGAAACTATTTGGCCGAATAGTGGCAAAAAAATGCATGTTCGGTCATGGCAGCAATGGTACAAAGACTGGTAAAAAATAATAATAAACGTTATATAATATTAATCATATTCTGCTATTCGGCCAACTGTTTCCCATATTCGGTATTGGCCAAGAAACGTTTTTGCAGAAAACTTGAGTCAGGATTTAGGTGTTTCAAATAATTTATGTTTTGTTGCCAACAGAGAGAGAGAGAGAGAGAGAGATAGAGAGGCTGTTAAGAGTGAGATTCTGGTTCTAGTATCATACGCAAATTGTTTCAAAGTATCAAACTTCAGAATGCTGAAGTGCTAAATTACATTTTTCAAAGTGACTTTGTGGCGCCATCCAGTGGTCAAAATGATGTAACAGTACAACTTATAACAGCCTTCTATGCATAACTGTAGTCCCAGGTTTCTAGAAGTTTCTGTTCCGGTTCATTTTC
Source organism: Electrona antarctica (assembly GCF_951216825.1). Classification (NCBI taxonomy): domain Eukaryota; kingdom Metazoa; phylum Chordata; class Actinopteri; order Myctophiformes; family Myctophidae; genus Electrona; species Electrona antarctica. The sequence goes on along the minus strand of NC_136791.1, from coordinate 25,315,665 downwards.
TGATAGCTTTGTCTGATTGGCTCGGCTTGAACCACAGACACACGTGACAACTTCACATGTCATGTGTTCAAATCTGCTTCTGAGCCAATCACAACAAAGCTGCAGGAAAATCAACTTGAACAGGAAACTCACAGAGCACTATTTTTATTTATAAAAAGTACATTTTTATTTATAAAGCACCTTTAAAAACAAAGTTACAAAGTGCTGTACAGTGAGTGAACAATATAAAACAATAAAAAACATTAACATGCCGAAAGGGGTCAGATAACATTTTTAGATGATAAACGACGTTAAAAACATGAGGTACACCTACCCTATCGTCATGATGGAGTCCCTGTTTTGGCACTGGCTGGTCCAGATGGATATTTTATCGCCTTTAGGTCGAACGTTGACCACGGCGCCGCACACGTCTTCACTGGCCTCGTCAAACGACTCTCCGACTAAACACAACAGCTACGAAAACACACCAGGTGACATTGGCGTTGCGTTCCGCCAAAAACTGACTATAATAATAATAATAGGCGAGTGAGTGCCATTGTGAAGCAGCGTGTGCATGGTAGCCTTACCGTCTCCATCCAGTAGCGGTCGAGGTCGTTGTGTCTCTGCTGTTTACTGAGGGTCATCAGCCATCGTCCTCCCAGCTTGTTCCTGTCGTCCTCCCACATGGGCTTGATCCCATCCTGAAGCACAACGCACACACACAAGCACTACCACTTAACACTTTTCGGGTCACGGACCACCCGAGGCATGAGTTATTTTACCGAGACTAGCTAGCGACGTGACCGGCCGTCAATAAAGGTTGTTTTGATTCGAATCTGAATCTGGGATTAGATTCAGAGATAAAAGGGTGGGAAGATTTCGGCTAACGTTGGGAGTCAGTGATGGGGGAACCAATATACTGACGGACTAGAAACTGCAGGTTTCTAGTCTAAAACAAAGGAAAACTGGCAGAAAAAGACTTGCTCGCTGCATGACAAATTAAGGAGACATGGCCAAAGCATTTCCAGGGGTCTCCAGCCAAAAACGTTGAGAACCCCTGGTCGAAGGAGTCTAAAACAAAATGGCATGTCTTTTTCTGCCAGTTTTCCCATAAGTCAAATCATAAATGTCTTGTCGAAAATAAGTATCCAACCCCTTCTACTTAAACATTTTAATTTCAAGGACCACCATAACTCTGAGTGTACAAATGGAAACAAATGGGCCCGTGAGGGATCCATTTGGTTCCATGTGTACACTTTCAAGAGTTACAGACCTGTTAAGGGTCCATTTTGGAACCCCCTGAAGTAACCCAGAGGGTCCACTGTACGTGGGGTACAGTGGACCCTCTGGGTTACTGTAAGAACTAGCGAGGAATATATAAAGGAACACACAGGAATCGTTAGAAGGGAACCGCTAAGGAATCAGACCTTTAAACATTATACTTGCCCTCTATAACAATATCAAATGTAAAACACATGCCACATCTTCTTTGCTTTAAAAATAGTTAATATTTCATCCTAAGAGGGGCGCCATTTTACAGTGTCTGGTGCATGTATGACGTCACTCGTCTCGTTGACTTGTCGTCAACAAATAGCATAGCGATAGCGTGTCTGTCTGTTCAGCCTTTAGATTAGCGTTTGAGTGGTTTGTCCGAGCGCAGACAGAGTTTAATTGCTGCTGCATGGTGGTGTACTAGGACAAGACTGAGCTTGGTGGTGGACACTGGACAGCGAGTGAGAACCGGGAAGACACCGGCTGCCTGCGGGTTGACCAGCAGTAGGCTACCAGCCTGGAGCCTGAGGCTGCCTGCGGGTTGACCAGCAGTAGGCTACCAGCCAGGAGCCTGAGGCTGCCTGCGGGTTGACCAGCAGTAGGCTACCAGCCAGGAGCCTGAGGGTTGACCAGCAGTAGGATACCAGCCAGGAGCCTGAGGGTTGACCAGCAGTAGGCTACCAGCCAGGAGCCTGAGGCTGCCTGCGGGTTGACCAGCAGTAGGCTACCAGCCAGGAGCCTGAGGGTTGACCAGCAGTAGGATACCAGCCAGGAGCCTGAGGGTTGACCAGCAGTAGGCTACCAGCCAGGAGCCTGAGGGTTGACCAGTAGTAGGCTACCAGCCAGGAGCCTGAGGAGAGCATCTTTCGTCTGCAGTGCTTGCGGTTCTCACTCGCTGTCCTTCTCGTTTTAGGTCGTTTTACCACCATGTAGCAGCAATGTCTCTGTCTGGGCTGCGCTCGGCCAAACCACTCAAACCCTAATCTAAAAAAGCTGAACAGACACGCTATCGCTATGCTATTTGTTCAGAGAAACAAACAACCAAATTACCCAGTAGTGCATTGCAACGTATACAAAGTTGTATATGCTACTACAGTTTCTAATGAAAAAGGAGACCCCCGCTGGTCAAATAAGGCACTATAAAATGTCCCCCATGAACAGGGGAAAAGTTTTGGTGGAAACGTTATGAATTCAACTCGTCTCTTCATATGCACGACGTCGTCACAAACGGAAAAGCGAGTTGCTTTTCTGTCTTACTTGACCAGCGGGGGTCAAGTCTTATCAACCAGGGTTCCATTTAAGGAACCGGAATCGTTCAAATCCTAAAGGGTCCCAAGCTTTAGCTCAACACCAGTGAACACTAGGACATAGTATACTGGGCTCAGGTTGGTGGAAGGCCCTTACCTTAAATAAGCAATAGTCACAGCCAAAGCCAAGTTTACTTGGTTGCTGTATGTGGTTGTATAACCTGGAAGAAGAAGGAGAAAGATTATGTTACTCACTACTAGTGTATAGAACATTTTAATCTGTGGGAAAAGGACAAATAATTTGTGACAGCCGTCCTGTATTTCAATCCTACTGCTGACACCTGCATTTCCCACCAGGGATCAATAAAGATTATTTCATAATAACAATGTCTATCCCTGGCGGAGATAATTCAATAATGACAACGTAAAGCATAGTGGAATTTGCCCCCGCCAAGTTGCCATGTTATTACACCACAACAATTAGATTATTGACATTCACAGATACAGTGCTGGTCGGCAGCCAAAATCATTTGCACCTAATTTATAAAACAATGTAAATTGTGTGTTCCAGTGTTTTATTCAGTTATTGAGAAGTGACCCGTTTCTGTTTCTAGTATATTGGCCTATGAAGGGGCGACAGTGGCTCAGGGAATTTAGCGGCTGATTAGGAATCGCGAGGTTCCTGGTTCCATGCCGGGCTCCCCCTGTGTTACTGTCAAAGTGTCCTTAACCCATATTTCGAATGAAGTCGATAAAAAAAAAAGGCTTCTAAATCCTAAAATGTTTCTGAAAAACCCATGTTTCTATGTCAGTGGTGCTCAACCTTTTTCATGTCAAGGACCCGCAGAATTATCTCTATTGGGCCACGGACCCCCATCTCAAAATATGTAGTTCCAGGGACCCCCCAGAAGCCAATATTTTAGTTGTTGAAATGTTCGCTCTGACTGAAATATATATTCAAAGATTTGCGCCACATTTTCACGACTTTTAAAAAATAGCAGACCTACAAGCTCGTAGCGTGCCACTTGGTGGCACGCTATGAGCTTGTAGATCTGCTATTTTTCAATAGCTGAAGTAGAACAGAATTATTAAAATACCAAAAGGGGTTCCCGCCCAAAATGGGTTAAGCAAGACACTGAACCCGTCGGTGTGTGAATGGGTGAATGTAATGCACATTGTAAACTGCTGGGAAAAAAAGCTCTGTATAAATGCACCATTTACCCATTCTGAAAGCGCCAAGCTCCGATTGTGGGGGAAATATGAAAATGCTACCTGTGATTATTCACCTACTTCAGGACCTACTTCGGTGACCTGGCTGTAACCTTGTTAAATGTGATATAATATGAGGTAGGTGTACAGTACCAATTACTCCCATTCACACTCTGGTGAAGCCCACCCTCCACTGTAGTCACAGACGTTCACACAGACATTCTGAGTCGTTGGGCATATGTTCTCTCGTGGTCTACTACCAGAGTATAAACGCGCTTGCAGACTCAGCTGCTGGAGGAGCCCCGGGGGGTCTGTTCTGTTCCCGTCTGCCCTCCCCTGCGTTTGAATGGGAGGGCAGTTATGGACCGTCCATGGTCTTTGCTTTTCCATTCAGCATATTGATAATAAAGCCACGGTTACAACATTGTACCGATCATTACAGAGTTGTTGAGAAACACTTACGCCCAGAAGTCTTCTACTGTGTCAAACTTGGAGATGAGACGCAAGTTCTCCGTCCAGCTTTTGCTCTTGTCATTTTTGAAATACCACAGGGCCCATCTAAGAAATAAATAAATAAAAAGAACAGTTAATACAATTCTTTTAAAGCATTTGTTAAATACAAAAGTCAGAATAACTAATGTATTCTGCCTTAGAAAATAATCTCTCATTTAAATAATAATAAATAATGTTACAAGAGCAGGAGATGTACATAATAAATATACACTTGTGTTAAGTGAGCAGATAAAAATGAAATATATTTATAATCAGCGTATAATCATGTATAATCAGCGATGCCTTACCATAATTTACCCTAAACATTATATTTACTGTAAACAAACGCCCAGACATTGGCTGGGACGGGTAATTTATAATTACTCTAAACAAACATTAGAAGTCCATAGAATAGCCTGGCCTATGATGTAATTTCGGAAAGCCATGCATTGAGCGCCCCTCAAAAAAAAAACAACAGAACACATTTAGAGTTGAGACCATAAAACATAAATACACCAAATAAGCTAGGTCATGAATCATGTTTCACCACAGTACAACATCCAGTCAGAGTGGCGTGCATATCAGTAGGAGCCAGGCAGCCATCTGCCCTACACACACACACATCCATTGTTTTTGAGGGGTGGCATTTGTCTTCAGTTCTCAGGAAGGGTATGTCTAGAACATTAAAACCAAATGAAAAATCTTGAAAGCATTTGAATTTTTTTAAATAATTTTCTTTTTTAAATCACACAAATCTTCTCTTCTTCATTTTCAGATGGAGGGGGATCTGTGGCCCTTCCTTGGAACAAAAAACGTTTTTCCAACTACTGATTTTCAGAAGGCATTTGTAGAATTGGCCTCAGGTCTTAATGGGCTAATAAGGGAGGGATTATGAGGGCATAAGGGGGCATGAACTGACTCCCTCTTTTAGCCAGTGCATAATGCCCTAAAAAGACTGGTGTACTTATCACCACTACCATATGAGCAGCACATCATAGCCAAGCACAGGGTGGGGGTCTGCTGCCACCAGTGTGTGACACAAGATATTACACAACGGTGGTGCAGAGCGGCGTGACTCCTCTGATGAACCCAGCCCGAGGGCAGACACACAGACAGCCATGCGTGTGAACATATATGTCAGCCGACGTAAAGCCAATGAATGGCAGACCCATTTTGGGATTAATCACTACTATTTGGAGATGCCAAAAGGAAACACTGACACGAGATTAGTTATGACACACATTTGTAAACCAGTTTCGCAACACACTGCGACTCAAGGCAATTCTAGGCCATCTGGAACCCCCTCCCCCAAGACTTCCTTCAGGTGAAACCACAATGCAGACAAAAGGCACACACACACAAGAGTGGATTCAACATTTCCCTTTCCCCACCCTCAGCCTGAGAGACAAGTTTCATGGTGCAACCTCCTCCACTAACACACACTAACACCCAATATGACCCCCCCCCCCCCACCAAAAGAAACTGAAAGAGCAGAAGCTCTAATGCTAGGATTACACTGTGAAGGCTAGAACAGTTGAGGACAACCTTCATCTGAGAGGCTGAACAAGCAGAAAGGCCCAGAAGTGTCCCACTGAAGCAGGGCTCCGTCCACTCAGCATTTCCCTTCCAGCTCCACTACAGTACTGCTGAATTGGTTGTCAGTTGTCACCAACACAGGATTATAGTTAACATTATTTTAAAGGACTCCTGTGAACGGCAACAGTGTGTAAATCGATCAGTAGGCCATGAACTTTTATACTGACCCCTCTTTGAAATGTTACCACCAGAAATGCAACCTTCTCTCAGATGAGCATATGCATCTTTTTTTTTTAGTAGCTGTCGCCTGTCAGTCTTTTCTGTGCCACATTTCAACAAGACAATAATATCCACCATGTGGCAAATAATCAATTGCTTGTAAGTTGCATTTTAAAGCCCCAATCTGGAATTTATTTAACAGTGCATTTTATCTGTGTCATGGCGTGTGGTAATATGATAAAAACAGGCCCATTTGCTGTGGTTGGAGACAATCTCCATACTCTGCTATTGGTAAATGTTGGATCAGGCTGGCCAATCACACATTATATACACAGCTAGAAGTCTACATGACCGTTAGCCTGTTGTCACATTACAATATGCTATTTTAGTGTCTAATAATGTCATCACTTCAGTAAATAATATATACAGGGTCACATCACCAGATCCGTTGAGGAGGCGTGTAGAAATACAGGATTGGAGCTTTAAGCTTAAATAATCACAGGAAGTCGTAAATCAAATAAAACCTGTTTACTGACCATTGCTACTTTACAGTGCTACTTTACACGTAATACGCGGATACGCGAGCCCTAGTGCATACGCAGACTTTACATTTGGTATCTAAAAGTATGTATACACACACACACTTTGAAAGGCCTGGTGCAGCACAGGCCGTTAGAGAGGTGTGCTCCACAGCGCATATGTAAAGAGCCACTACGTTAGCATGACAAAGTCCTTTTTCAGTGACAATGAGGATGAATTTTATGCCAACAGTGAGATAACTATCAGGTGTGGCAACTAACCGACTAGCAAAGCCAGCAGTTCCCCCCCCCCCCCCCCCCCCCCCATGTTAATTAAGTTCCTGTGGCAATACTATAACAATACTAGTATGGCAAACTGATCTGCCTGTATGTATGCAAGCAGCACCACAGGCTAGATGAGGGGTGTCCAAAAGGTAGATCACAATCTACCAGTAGATCACAAATAAAGGCTGTGCAGGTAGAACACAAGATATTCCACACAACATTTGTAATTAAAATATTAAATAAATTAGAAACAAAAAACCCCCCACAAAACTCTGTCTTTTTGGCATCTGCCACTTGAATTAAGGTGACTTGATTGACATCAAGAAGGGCCTTCAGCTCCCTTTACAGCTTGATTGACATCAAGAAGGGCCTTCAGCTCCCTTTACAGCTTGATTGACATCAAGAAGGGCCTTCAGCTCCTTTACAGCCATGGGTGAGTCTTAACCGGCTATGAATGAATCTTAACCGGCCACGCATGTCTTAAACAGCCAAGCATGTGGGGAGCCACGGGTGATTCTTAACCGGCCACACAAAAACCTACCACGGTTAAGACTCACCCCGTGGTTAGTTAGGGATAGGGTTAGTATGGGTCGGGCTAATGAGCGGTCGGAAGTCGGAAACAATGACACGTTACCGAGTCTGGGGACCAACAGGGGTCCAAATGGACTCGTATGGGTCTGTAACTCTACAACATGGAAACAAACAGACCTGGGGTACTTGAAACAAAAAAAAGGCTGTGAATCCCAGATCCGTACCTGTTTTGCAACGGGTGTTTAACATAATCCTCAGAACTAGCGACCACAGGTGGGGGGGCCACGGGGTCAGGGCCAGGGGGGGTGTCGTCTACGTCTATGGTTGGGGCTTCTTCAGTGTCAGCTGCTGCTTTCTGTTGGGGAGAAAATTAAATGTTAACAGCAGCCAGTGGCCATCTGATTCATCGTCACGTTAGAGACAGCAAAGAAAATCATAACAAAAAGACTATTCAAATGGATATAGAGCAGTGGTTTTCAACAGATTTTGACCCAGGGACCACCATCCCGACTGACGATTGTGTTGGGTGGGTCCATAGATCCACCCAACACAATAGTGTGTGTGTGTGTGTGTGTGTGTGTGTGTAGGGGGGGGGGGGGGTTCATGCGACATTCCATTGTTATTTTTGATCAACGTTTGCCTGTTATCTTTCCTAGGATAGATAACAGGCAAATGTTGGCACATTCTTCAACATTCTCTAATTGTGTCAGTGTTCATTTTGTTGACTAAGGTTTTTGACATTTAGTCGTCTTAAGACTAGACAAAACAATGTCAGAAGACTAAATAGGACTCAGACTAAATCTGCTGAAAGAATTAACACTGAATTGTGTAGACTTCTTGTAAATTAAAGTAATGAAGTCTGTTTAACCATAATGTAACTCTTGAGAGCCATTTCACACACTCAAGAGTTAAAGCTCTACATGTACAAGGGTCGATTTGGTCTCCATCATTTAATTTGAATTGAACTGGGGACCACCTGGAACCCCCTCAAGGACCACTGGTTGAAATGAAAACCACTGAATTATAGAGTAACCCATCCATCTCTTCTCCTGTTGATGACTACAGTCACCTATTTCAGTCTCACTGCTTTTAAGGATTCGCCCAAAAAGTGCAGTGTCAATCAGTAAAGTCAACTGTTAAGGCAGTGGCTTCTCCAGTTACTAAATTCATCCACGTAACGTTTCAGCGCCCCCCGATTAGATAGATCACGAAGGATGGCAATAAATACATTACATTTATAATGTAAGCTAACCAACCGGCAACCACAACCAAGAAAATACATAGCTGTGCTAGCTGACGCTAGCTAGCGCAGAGAGACAGACACACACACACACACACGTGTCCTCCCAGGTATCACAATTTATTTGATTTCGTGATATCGATATCAATCGTTCATTTTTTTAAGCCACCGGGCGGGGTGTGTTGTTTTGTAAAATCAACATCAAAGGGTTCACACACAAAGCGAGAGATAAGAGTAAAAAAATCAATCAATGAATGGAGATACGCTCAGACGATGCCCAGCAGTCCCTCCCTTCCAACAAAGTCAAGCAATAAAATCCATCCACCCCCCCATCCATCACATTGCTGTGCTAACGGTAGCTAAGCTAACCCATCCACATTAAAGTGACACAACAGCAGCCAAAACGCGCGACAATTCGCCCCCGAATATCACATATATGACTCCAGTCAGTCACGCGGCGTTTATCTATCGAACTGGTCAAATGTGGGTTTTTTTGGTTCTCTCCGTGTGTGTTGTTGGCAGATATGTGAGGTGTGAGCAGCGGCTGGCTCTCTTACCGGCTCCGATGTCGCCATCTTGACTGTTAAGAGATTCTCTCTTCTCTGTGTGGTTCTGGTGTGTTCGCTCGCCTGCGCGTCGCTCAGTGTGCGCTGCCTGGCCCAGAGGGCCTGGCCTGGCCTGCTGCGTCACCAGCCAGCCACTCACGCATCTACGGAAGCCCCAAGGTTCACACACACACACCCAAAAAAACGCGAACGCAAAAAATGAAAACTCACTTGGGCCCAGTGGCCAGCCAACTGGTACCCAAACCTTTACTTTGCCCAACGCAAAGGGTGTGTGTAACATTAGTCATGTTAATGACTAATTTTACCTCGCCTTCTGACGTTTGGCAAATACTTCAATTACCTCAATTCTTGACGTATTTCGGAAAAATATTACGTCATGGCGTGACTTTAATGTAAAAAGGTCACGCTCTGACGTTTTTTATTTTTCAATAAATAAAGTCGCTTATAATAAGAGGACTTGGCAACCCTCGCTACAGGAAGTTAAGTCATTTGACACTACTCGGTGAATACTATATACTCTATGGGTGAATATAAATAATAATAAAAACATGTAGAACCAACTTCCTGTAGCGAGGGTTGCCAAGTCCTCTTATTATAAGCGACTTTGAGCTTATTGGTAGTTGCAGCCTTGCAGGTTGCATTTTTGGCAATCTGAGAATCCCATCGTCAGATATTCGGGAAAACAGCGGTCTTGAGAGACTACGTTTTTGGGGGGCTTGGGCTTGTTTTCATATACCGGGCGGGTTGCTTATTTCTCTCGCAGAAACTGGCAACGCCGCAACGATAGCCGTTAGCTACATTTAGCTATATCAATCCTGTAGCTGCCTAAAACAAGTACATTATCGCACTATATTACATATCGATGCGATCTGCGTTATTATGACCTTAATTTTCATGGCAGGTACATTCCAAAGCAACTAATAATAACCACGTTATGGTGACATAATGTTACAATGTTTACACTAAATTCGTTCGAGTCTTCTTCTTCTGCTATTGGAAATAGGAAGCCATTTCCGCATTTTCCACCAGTGCCCCCAGCTGGAACATTAGCATGAATTAGCTTTAGGCGGACCAAAATAAACACACTTTTTACAAACCATCAGTGTTAATACTTCTTTATCTGCTATTTCTGTTAGCCAGTTAATAAAAGACTAGTATTATCTTCCAAAACGATTGTGTACAAAAAGGCGGATTTTAGCGGAATTTGCATACTTTAGCAGGGAAGCTGTTAGCATTGGTTAACCCTTATGGTTATAACATTAGACATAGTGACATGTTTAAGCATTTATTTCATATTTATATGTCGATATCAGCTCTGACATTTATTTCAGACCTGCTCTAACATGACATGAATAATAATATAGCTTCAGATTATTTTAGACAGAAAAATAAAAAACGTCAGAGCGTGACCTTTTTACACTTAAGTCACGCCATGACGTAATATTTTTCCGAAATACGTCAAGAATTGAGGTAATTGAAGTATTTGCCAAACGTCAGAAGGTGAGGTAATCATGATGAGACAATGTTGGTGTGTGTGTGTGACATCACATCTTCATATGGTCACACCTTGTGACATCACACCTCCATATATGGTCACGCCTCATGATGACGCCACCATATATGGCCATCTTCATATATGAAGAGAGACTATCACCTATCCATGGGATTTCTTTTTTGCTTGCAATGTGTCACAATACGTTCTTCAAAATCTCCCACAAAATGTCAGATTTGTTTTTGTTCTTGTCTTTATTCATCACTGAAACAATACAATCATGTATTAATTATACTGTATGAATAGATGCGTCATGAATTAAAAAATGGCACGCAGCCACGTAATATAGACGTTATAAAGAGGTTGTAATATAGAGGATTAAGCTAATTGTTGTTGTATGTCATTCTTTTACTTGGTTTCTGCATCTTCCTGAGTTGTCCTCCTCCGCGCAGGAGGTAGACCATGACGTATGTGTCATACGTCATGATACGTCACTGTGGCGGTGCATATAAAGAAAACTGTAAGATTCTGAGAGTTCATTCAGGAAACAGGTCGGCTAGGCAGCGACGTAGAGTAGTTAAGAGCAAATCCATTTTCTCGGACTTCCAACAATGAGGAAACCTGAATACACAAAGCAAATATCTGCATGGGAATTAGCATGGAAGCCTCACACAGGGCAGACCTTCAGAGAACACATGGAGGATCAACCCATCCCCAGGTTCTCCCAGAAGCAGCGTCTGTACTCTGACCCTTATGCCGCCGGAGAGATCGGAAACCGCCCTGTCCACCCAGCTCAGGGCCACGGCGTGCACGCAGCCTCACAGGATTGGCCAAAGGTGGCCGCCAAGGTGGAGGTGATGGGGCCGGAGGCACGCACATGGAGACTTTGAGAGTTCAGTGGTGCGCAAACCATAGGCAATGACTACTACAGAGACGTGGAAGAAAGTCATCTTGTCAGATGAGCCATCCTACCCGCATGGCATACACCACAGGCCTGAAAAGCCTGACTCCCACAGCCAGCGAGGGCCACTGGTGGCTCCATGTGGCTCCAACGTGTGGCTTTGTGTGTTTGTGTGTCTATGCATTATTATTCCACCCCCTGTGATGTCATGTGGGTCAATGCATCATCATCATACATACATCATAAAAGGCGGCGCTCACTTTGCACGAGTGTGATCTTTCTAGGATGGTTTGTGTCCACCTGCAACGGGCTGACCATACACTGGTCAGGCAATCACCACTATTATATCCTACGATGGAACATAATGCTATCCTGATGGGAACAGGGCCCCATGTAGGGCATCTCTCTAGGTCGTCCTCAGACGAGCCCTCCATCGTTGCTTCCAGTCATCCCGGTTCTAATCTCTATACATCTGGCCAGCTCGTTGGTGCTTTGCACTCCTGCGTCGTTCTTGAATACATCCAGTGTGGGACGTCCTCGTGACCATGTGTTGGTTCCCACAGCACCACTTTGCTGGCTGGCAGCTCTTGGTGTCTTTGGCAGTGTCCTGCTAGTCTCATTCTCCTGGCTGCTATTTTCTGGCTCACCCTTGGCATTCCATTATACTGAGGTGTGTTGGTAACATGTGTGTTCTTACTGATGTTGAGTGCCGCACGCAGCATTCTGGTGTAGCACCCGTCTAGAGACTTCTGCAGGGTTGGCTTCAGGGTCCAGCACTCACTGCCGTATAGGAGAACAGACTCTACCGTTGCGTAGAATTGGCACATGAAAATGTGCCTATGTGCCAATGTTAAGTACTGCACGCAACATTCTGGTGTAGCTTCCAGGTCCAACATGCCATATAGTATGTACCGTTAGCCGCTGAGTTTGACTTGACGGGGGTGGTTGGAGTTCCATACACTGGTCATGCTGTTCAGGGCCTCAGCTTACATGATTACATTATTGTTATTAGTTAGTTATTAAGAAACTATACCTTTCAAGACGGGAACCCATGTTTGGCTTGTTTTTGCCATGTACAATAGCAACGTATGTTTTTTTTTTGTAATTTTTGAGGGGCGCTATGCACAGCGTTGTGTGTTTGTAGCATGGAATGTGATGATTTGATTGGCTGATGAGTTTTTCAAAACCGTAACTGGTAAGGATTTAGAAGGCATTTTTAGAATTGGCCTCATGTCTAAATTGGTAAAAGTCAGCCGTACCAGCCCTGAAAAAATAAAAATCACACCTGTGTGTCTCATCATCATACATCATCTCATTCCGGCCAATCACAATTCACGTCCTCACTGATGGTGAACACAATGTTGATGTAGACACAAAACACTGCTGACCCCTGCTGGTGAGTCGTGGTGACACATCAGCTTTTCAATGCAGACACTGACAACTATAAGAAATGCAATTAAATAAAATACACATTAAAAAGGTTGTGGCAAATCGTGCATTTTTAATTATTTTTTCATTATAAAAGTTTAGTTTGGTAAAAACATAAACAGTTCAGTTTAATTTGACTAAATAACCCAAAACATCACAAATTACAGCATTTTCAGAGTAGAAACATTACTATGCTCTGATCAGATATCACCATTTACAAATGGAACCATTTGTACACTCTCAGAGTTAAAAATCACACCCGTGTGAACTGAGTGGTGTAAGGTTTTATATAGCATGATCAGCTGTGGTCTGACGTAATGTCTGACGTTAAAGATCTTTGGCTAGGTAGACTCGTCTTCTGATGTGATGATTTGTGACCATGAAGTTGATTCAGCTGGAGTTTTTGTCCGATGTGAGGTATTATATAAGGCAAGGTATTATATAGCCTGATCAGCTCTGATCTGACGTAATGAAATCACACCTGGATGTGATTTCACAACTGGCTTGTTTTGTGCAGAGAAAATGACCATGGTTGCTACGGTCATCCAGTTCACCCGGGTGTGATTTAATTACGTCAGAAATTATTTTGAACATAGCAACCATGCTCATTTTTTTCTGCACACAAAAGCCAGTTGTAGGAGTGGTTTACACCACTCAAAAATAACTTTTACAATATACATTGGGAGCCCAGAGATAGAAACGCCTTTAAATAGGGGACCGTAGGCTAATCCAAGTCAAACCGATGGTTGAAAATCACTGCTAGAGCCATACAAATCCTCTCTTATGGGGGTCCTTGGCTTATATTTTCAAATGGGGGGTCTGTAGGCTAATGAGTATTATTTTGGGGGTCCTTGACATGAGAAGGTTTGGGAACCACTGACTTAGATAATGTGCTTTTATCTGGTATGTTATATGTACAGTATGTGATTGTTTAAATTATTATTCTTATTCTCGGGATGAGAGCGTCTGCTAAATGCCTAAATTGTACTCCATTTACTGGTTGTGGAATGATTGGCAGGCTGTGGTCCCCGCCTCCTGTGGGCTAACCAGCGAATGAGTTTGGAGGAAATCCGTTAACACCCAAACCTGTCACCTGTAGAGAAAACACACGCATGTCATGTCAGTAACATGTTTGAAATATTTATTTATTAAACCATATCGTTTATGTGGAAAATATTATCCACATAAACAGAGGTACAAGAACGCCTTGTGGAGGACATAAAACACTGCCAATGCACTGAATGTAGCCAGGCAGACGCAGCGACGGTTCCAGAAACTGGGGGTGCTATGGGGGGCTGGCTATTTAGAGCTGGGGCTAATGAATTTTGCCCCCCTTGCCCAACACAAACACACACACACACACACCTCACCTTAAACACACAGCCAGCCTGGGGTTGTTGGCCTTTCTCGGCGGCGGTGAGACCCAGGGAGGCAGAGGTCACATAGAGGTCACTGTAGGACGCGCCCCCAAAGCAACAGGAAGTGGTCTTCGTTACGGGAAGCAGGACTGTACTGAGACGCACACCTGGAGAGACAATTTACAATTTACAATTTAGGCATTTAGCAGACGCTCTTAATCCAGAGCGATTTACATTAAGCAAGAACAAAAAGCATGGGAATACATCACATATGTAAAATGCATTTATCGCGAAACATGCGTAAGCTAAGAACGTGACTAGAACATATCTATATAATGACACTATACATATAAACTATAACTAGAACATATCTATATAATGACACTATACATATAAACTATACATATATGCTATACTATGCTGTACATATATACTATGAAGTGCTATGACTACATACAATGCACTTATTGTGCTGTCTACATGACATGCTATAAGTCTGTTTCAAATGCTATATAAGTCTAAGAAGTGCTGTCTAAGGGGGGTAGGGTAAGTGCTATGGGCCATGATGGAGTCTGAAAAGGTGGGTTTTCAGACTACGGCGGAAGATCGGGAGTGATGCTGCAGTTCTGATTGCAACGGGAAGTGCATTCCACAGTTTTGGGGCCAGAAGGGAGAAGAGTTTGGGACGTGTGGAGCGTTGTCCCGGCGTTTTTATTGAGGGTACTTCCAGCTTCCCTGCGTTGGCTGATCAGACGAACACAAATCATCATCAAACATCAATTTGTGGGTCTTGACATTGACAACATGTTTGAGAACCACTAATATAGAGTAAGGTTGTTCGAACGTCTGAGGTGCGACAAAGATTTTGACAAAAATCCAAGAATGCAGCATACAGTATGTACATGCTGGCCTAGGACGAGTTGAACTACTAGACCTGTGCCCGTCGACCACCGGCCTACTTGGGAACAATGCAAGTTGGGAACCTACAGTAGTCAATGTTCCCTCTAATTTCTCATCGGTCTGAGCAAACACTCAATTATGTTGCTGAGCAACATAATTATATGATGAGCGCACTTTGTACATTACGCTCATGTCATGTTATGGCTTATTCAAACCTATAGAATAACAGTTGCATTACTTTTGATAAAATGTAGTGGCAGTTACATAAACAATAAAAAAGCATATCCATTATTATTCAGTATTATAGTTATTTGAACACATGTAGAGGAATAAATGTTGACAAAATGGTGTGTACATAAACAACAGGCCTAAATGAGTCAACAAAACAATGCATTAACATACTGATTGACAGATGCCTAAAAAAGGTTAGCCCTGGCTGACAGGCATTATGATTAATACAAGACATTATGCATGCATTATGATGTCTATATGATGTGAGCATTTATAGGCCTACCATTTGTAGCCTTACTAGCCTACACTCCGAGTTAAATTAACAGATTGGGCTTGATTTATTGAAGTATTTAACAGTTTGCAGAATTACAGTACATTTCAAGCACAACTCTATAGGGCTACAAAAACTGTCTATGGACGACACCATTACACTTGTTTACAATAGGGTCCACCATTTTCAATTCATCAGAGGGTCCCAGTCCAAAGATGAAAATCATAATGAAATGGCCTAGGCTAATTTATATCAATTTAATTTCCGGGGGTCCTTGAAATTAAAATGGCTGAGAAGCACTTGGTTAAACTGTAGACTATAACAACAGGTCTTGGTTTAGAAGTAATATATTGAATAACATAAATATAGGTTTTTATAGGCTAGACTGGCATTGTAGTGATCAAGGTGAACTACAGTGAGAAATGAGATTATCTCTCCTTCATTGTCTGTCGATATGTCAACACAACAAATACAATGTGAATTGAGGATGTTCAGCTTCAGTCAGTTTTTTAGTTTGTACCTGGAGGAGTACGTGCGTTATCTCTGCTGTGCACAGCCAGGGGAACCATGTGTTTAATTATATCCATGGTCTTTTTTCAGTCGCTTTCCATGTGCGACACAATGTGTTTGTTTTGTTAGTAGCCTACAGCAGGTGCAACCTGCTGTAGGTCCAGCTGCCGTTGGTCCAGCGGCAGCTGGACCAACGGCAGCGAGTGCGTTGGTGAAAATCATAACTCGCGAGTGCGTTGGTCCAGCGGCAGCTGGACCAACGCACTCGCAACAGAAGCAACCCAACTACAATTACAATACACAAATAGATCTCTGGTGTGGTTAATGTGCGCTCTGTGTGCTACACAGATTTGTTCTGCGCGGGACGTTCCCAAGCCGTGCACGTGCGTTAGGAGGAACATTGACAGTAGTATGCAATACATGTTGTCATAGCACCCGTTTTAACCGTCTGAATGATGAGATCTCTGTATCTGTCTGTCTGCCCGTGTGTGCAAAGAGTGAAAACTGATTGTGAAAAGTGGACTGGTTATCAAATGGCAGGTGTGGAGTTGCCATGGAAATCAATTGGCCGAGACAGAGGCTGGGAATTCCACAGGTGAGGGGGCACGGCTCATTAGGTGCAGTGGCAGGGGCTGACCAGAGCCTTGCGTGGTGATTCTGGACAACCGTGTATTTATGTGGTTACAGACGAACATACGTACATACACACGTGCAGAGACGTGGTGCATTTATTGTAAGATAACGAAAGGAAGCAAGGCATGACATGGCATAGTATAATTGCATGACATATGGCATGGCGTATGGCAGTGTTTCTCCGACCTGTGTGCCGCGGCACTTTAGCGTGCCGCCTGAAATGCCCAAGTGTGCCGTCAAAGAAATGGAATGAATGTAATGCCTCCCCCGACAACAATAGCTGGGCTGCAGTCCATTGAACACTCGTCCATCACGGACACACAGACAATCGCCTGTCTGCATAATACGCCGTATGCCGGACCGGTATATGTGGCATGCCATGTCATGTTCAGTAAATAGATCAGGACACTGACCAGTGTTGGGGTCAATGTTCAGAACCCGTCCTCCGTTGTAGCAGGCCACCCACAGGTTGCCCTTCACGTCCACAGACATTCCATCTGGGATGCCTTCATCCTCCTGAAGCTTGTATACCACACGGCGCTCACCTGCACGCACACACACACGCACGCACGCACACGCACAGCCAACACACAAATTAGTAGTATTGAATAAGAGAGTTAAGAATCCTCTCACGATTGATGCTACCAACTGACATGATATGGCTACTACTATGCAGGTGTATCTTGGTCACTCGTTCTCATTGTTTGGTTTCATAGATTTGTTTTTTTCTTGACCAATAAGGTACATTTATAATAATGTAATTTAGATACCAACTGTAAGAGCCATTTATTTTCTATCCATTTCTTTTCTATGCATTTTATTTCTATAATTGACGTCACGGTCAAGGCCAAGGTGTTGGCCTTGTCTAGGCTATATGAGGGAGTGGCTTACAAGGCACAAGTGCTACTGAAGTGAAAGAGGCAACAGTTTGTTGACTGTATCATGAGAACAAAGGCTGTTGATAATCTCATTGTTTAACCTGCTGGAGTGACGTAACCAGTCCGTGGTGTCAGTTCAGGACTGACGCTACATTTGGTCAACAAACTGCCTCGGTTCCGGACCGCTTGCCATTGGGAAGCAAGTCGAACCGGCGAGGCTCGTTTGGAAGGAGGAGGAGGACACATCACACGGGCCGCAGAGCAGCGTGTGTTTGTGAAGGCGGACGGGACGGGATCATCTTCCACGGCGGACACAGCAGCGCGGTGTCAACCCAAGCTACAGGGGTGCTACGGGGACATCGGCAGCCACGACCGCCGCAGCTGTCCGCTGACAGCAGCGGACTGGACCGGACCGGACCGCGGCGCACGGCGATCGGGATCGCATGATTCGCATCTCATCAACGCTGACGGCGTTCAGCAACGTGCATGTGGTAGGCTAAATGCTTTAGCGGCACAGCACCGACACTTAAAAACAAGTTGAACAACAAGTACATTATTGAACAACAAACAAGGTCGAATTAACATGGATCAAGTGGAGGCGCTAAAGAGCGCTGGTGATGACAATGAAGTTGAAATTGAACTTGAGTCTGGGGAAATGGCCATGGGAAAACGGGTGGTCAAAATGACTCCTAAGGCTTTGTGTGAGAAACTTGAAAGCTTGCACAGGGAAAAGTCGTCTCCACACCATAGCGCAAAACTTTCTTAAGCTGCGCACTTCTTAAGCTGCGCGCAGCTTAAAGCTTGAGTTTTTAGACAGCTGGTGGATGGAAATTAAGCTCCACCTCCGCGGAAGACTTGAGCGGAGGAGAGCGTTTCCGGGAATCTGGCCGTCGCGCAAGTATTCGGCGGAGGTGGAGCTTAATTTCCATCCACCAGCTGTCTAAAAACTCAAGCTTTAAGCTACGCGCAGCCGAGAACGTGCGCAGCTCTTTTGACCGTGTGGCAGCACCTAAAGAAAGGCCAAATTGAGCAAGCTGACAACTCTGAGGGAAAATGTTACTGCCTTGTGGGATGAGACACGTGAAAACGAGGCAAAAGATGCATTTCATATTTTCAAAGTGTTATATGATGAAACAATTGGTGTTCACACAAAACTGTTGGGGCTTGTTCCGGCTGATGAAGCCATAAGACAACAAACCTGGTATGATGCAAAAATGCTTAATTTTGATAAATTTATGAAGAAAATGGGTGAGAGGTTTTATGTTCCAGGTGATGATGATGATAATGATAACAATGATGATGTTGATGATGATGAAAATGTAAATGCTGGGAGTGAGGGTTTTGTTGCCACAGGCGACAATAAAGGTGATGATATTAACATTGAAACTGAGAGTTCTGTTGCTGCCCGTGACAGTGATGTGGTTGATGTTGAGCCACATGACAGTATTTCAAATGTCACTTCCAATGTGTCAGATGGTCATAAAAGCAGTGCTTCAAAGTCCAGCAAAAGATCCTCAACCTCATCTGCACGCATCAAAGCAGAGGCGGATAAGGCCGCACTTGTGGCTCATGCTGCAGCACTAAAAGAGCTACATGCTTTGGAGGAACAGGGCGAGGCTATAAGGAGGAAAAAAGAGCAAGTGGAGTTGAATGCCAAAATAGCAGCCTCTACTGCCAAAATAGCAGTCCTACAGGAGGCTGGCAGCAGTGTCACTAGCAAAAAGTCAAATGGAATGGAGTCCTATTTCAGACAAGGTGCTAAACCAAAAAGCCAACCTATCGTCACACAGCAATCCTCAACTCAACAGCGTCAATCAATGAAAAACCCAGTCACTTCTCAACATCACAAGCATCATAAACAATCAGTGCACACAGCCACTCTGGATCCTGTCAAAACACAAGCAAGGCAAAAATTACCTCAACCAGTTTTGCCATCTCAAGTCCATAACCAGGTATCAGGGGATGTGTACAACATATTACAGAGGCAAAATGAAATAACATCACTCCTGGTTCAAACCCAAACCTCTCACTACTTGCCTCACAGGGAAATTCCATTTTTTGATGGTGACCCACTAAAGTTCCAATCATTCATTAAGGCTTTTCAGCACTGTGTGGAGGCTAAAACTGGTGATTTTGGTGATTGTTTGTACTATCTTGAGCAGTTCACTAGGGGGCAGCCAAGGGACCTAGTGCGCAGTTGCCTTCATATGCCACCTGAAGAGGGTTATCCTTCTGCCAAAGCACTTCTCAGGGAACATTTTGGGCACCCATTAAAAATAACAGCAGCGTACATGGAAAAAATCAGGACATGGCCCAATGTCAAAACGGAGGATCTTAAAGGTCTCAAATCCTATGCACTTTATTTGAGAGAGTGTGCAAATGCTATGGGGGAGTTACAGTACTTGGAGGAGCTTAACATGCCTGCTAACATGAAGGCCCTCATACAGAAACTCCCATACAAGCTCAGAGACCAGTGGAGAGGGAAGGCATGTGACATCCTTGACAGACATGACCGAAGAGCTTGTTTCCCAGACATTGTGACATTTATCGAACAGCAGGTCAGAATTGCCTCCGACCCTGTTTTCGGTGATATCCAGGACAGTCCTCTGGGTAAACCAATTATCAAACCCAAACCTCAACCTCAAACAAAATCACTGTATAGAAACAGTTTTGCAACTCATGTTGAACTTTCTGATGAATCTGAAACAGACTCTCGCCCATCCTGTCTTTATTGTGAACGTGATCATGCTTTGGAGCAGTGTCCGCAACTGAAGAAGAAGGCACATCAAGAAAGGCTTGACTTTCTAAGGGAGAAAGGCCTGTGTTTTGGATGCCTGTGCCCAGGGCACTTGAACAAGACTTGTGGCAGCCGCATGAATTGCTCCCACTGCAACAAGAGACATCCCAGTGTTCTGCATATGGAGAGACATGAAATGGGGAGTTTTGGAGCTACCAATGAGCAGCAAACTATAAAATCTGAGAATTGCATTATAACTACTTGTGGACATACAGGGGCTGGCAACAGTAACGGCATTCTTCCCATCTTGCCTGTACAAGTGAGATGCTCAGAGGGCAGCAAGGTCATCCAGACCTATGCTTTTCTGGATCCAGGAAGCACCGGTACTTTCTGTTCAGAACATCTGGTGAACAAACTGAACACAGAAGGCCAAAGAACCAAAGTCCATTTGCGCACCATGGGTCATAGCAAGATGGTACCCAGCTGCATGGTTAATGGCCTGGAAGTATCTGAATTTACCGGCAAGCTATTTTTCGAACTTCCTGATGTGTTCACCCAAAAGGAAATGCCTGTGTCTACTGCTAACCTGATCAGTAAAGAGGAGCTGGATAAGTGGCATTACCTCCAAGATATCCAGATCCCTAGAATTGCAGCTAATGTGGACCTGTTAATTGGTACCAATACCTCAAAGTTAATGGAACCGAGGGAGGTGATTAACAGCCATGGAAAGGGACCTTATGCTGTCAGAACCCTACTGGGATGGGTAATCAATGGTCCTTTACAAACCAATGGCATGCATAGTGGGAGTGGCCCCACAGTTACTGCTAATTGCACAGTGGTAAACCAAGAGTCTACAAAAGATGGTGGTGAACCAGCAGCAGACTCTACTGTCACCAAAAGGAAGAAGAAAAGGAAACGGAAGGCAGTGACTGTCAGTGAGGTCAAGGATCAAAGTGATGCAGATGAGGTACCACCTGTTGAAGTGCTCTATTCCTCTGTGGAAAAAGGCCAGAGGAAGAAGGAAAGGAAGAGCCCAGTGGCGATCAAATCTGAGTCTAAGGAGATGCAAGCAAGGCAGCAGGATACTGCAGAAGCGGCTGTTGCTAAAAGGCTGCATAGAGTGGTAAAAGAAAGGCATCACCCAAAGGAAACAACATCCGACCATGATGGCAAGAGAGAACTGCCGCTGGAGAAAAAAGAAAGATGGAAGACCTCAAGAAAGAGGAAGAAAGGAAAATGGCTGAGAAAGAAAAGGCTCAAAGGCCAGACAAAAGGGAAATGAAGGAACAAAGTCTAATTTGGAAAAGGATTCCAATCTAAAGAGACTGAGAAGAAAATAATAGTGGACTGAAGAGGAGGGCCCTTAACTAAAATCTGCCTTATGTGAGGGTACGGATTAAACTTTTGAGTTTTGTTATGGCAATAATGAATATGGAATATTGCCCTGGTATTGGATACTTAAAGGTTTTTTATTTTGGGTTGATTTATGGCTCTTTTGTATTTTTTTGTCTTTGAATTGCTCTGTTTTGTCCTACCAGTAGCAATTAGGGGCTGGTGTGTAAGAGCCATTTATTTTCTATCCATTTCTTTTCTATGCATTTTATTTCTATAATTGACGTCACGGTCAAGGCCAAGGTGTTGGCCTTGTCTAGGCTATATGAGGGAGTGGCTTACAAGGCACAAGTGCTACTGAAGTGAAAGAGGCAACAGTTTGTTGACTGTATCATGAGAACAAAGGCTGTTGATAATCTCATTGTTTAACCTGCTGGAGTGACGGTAAATAAATGAATTCAAACGAAGTCAACGTTTATTTGGTCATCAGTTTTTGGTTTTTATTATATACACGTCTAAACTAGATCTCGCTTTCAGTAACCAGTCCGTGGTGTCAGTTCAGGACTGACGCTACACCAACATTATTTTAAAGACATATGCTAGGTTCATGGTTATAGATCATGGTTAGTTTCAATGCAAAGATTGTTATTTAGATATTGTTTAGACTAGCCTCATTGTTTACCTGCCGTCCTACAGTTTCAATGTACAGATTAGATAGCATGCTGTTTAGCCAGATGCTACGTTCATGGTTGACCAGGTATCCTACACACACAGCATTCTATGCACTGCATATGATTATTTACCGTGCTGATTGTAAGTCTCCCTGCATATGAATGTCTGCCAAATAACTACATTGAAAAATCACACCTGTGTGAAGTGAGGGGCGCTCTTATCATCATACATCATCATGACGTAAAATAGACACTATGCCAATTTGCTCAGACACTATGACGTAAAATGCTTTGTTTGTAGGACAAAAATAGACACTAAGCCAATTTGCTCAGACACTATGATATAGGAGGGGCTAGAGCCCCTTAAAATGAAAGGGGTGTGTGTGTGTGTGTGTGTGTGTGTGTGTGTGTGTGTGTGTCTTACTTATAGTTCCAGTGTGTATGTCGTAGTGGAAGGCATCCACAGAGAACCTCAGACTGTCGATGTAATAGAATGTTGTGTGGTCTGGGGACCAGTCTAACCCATTGGAAATGGATACCTTGCAACACGACAACACAGCAATTTACAAGACAAATTTAACAGACACTCTTTTCCAGAGGGACTTGCAATAATGCACAGAGACAGTCTACTGTAGTGTCTCTTGGAACCCAGGTAAACCAAGAACAAGACCCTACAGTAGTATCCGTCTACAATATACAATGGAAACAACAAACAATACGTACATTGAAACTATAGGATACAGGTAAACAATAAACCACCTGTTTATAGACAACACGAAATAAGTGACCACTTATTAATATATCTTTGCCAGTGCTAGCGTCATTGAAACAGAAGGTGGCAGGCAGTGTTGATTTCTATTTAGTTGTAGTCATAGTCTTTTGAATGAAAAATAATTACATTTTTGTCATAAATTGACTAATAATAATAATAATCACCATGATTCAGGAGAGGAGAGAAGAGGAGAGGAGGTGTGTACCTGGTCAAAGTGTTTGACCACTTTGAGGTCAGAGGTCAGGGAGAACAAGGATCCCTGGTTCTTCTCCAGAACAGCAGGACTCGTCTCTGTGGCCATCGTACCTATTGGCAAGGCACGTTTATTTGTATAGACAATTTCAACTGCAGGGCAATTCACAATTAAACAGTAGGCAAAGAAAACACATTATAAAAGGACATTTGGATTGAGTAAAACAAAACAAAAGAATAAATACCTTTTAAATTACATTTGATGATAAAAGCAGGGGTATGTTTTCAGGGCTTGTGACAGTGTATTCAAAAGACTAGTAGGACTAAATTAAACTAGATTCAAATGTTCCTGTCAAAATCAACACTGCTACGCTGCTAAACGAGGCCCATGGTAGCAGAGGTACCTGCGAACAGGCGACCGACGGGGTCCACCTTCCCATCGTTGAAACGGTTGGTGGGCTTGTCCTGGTCCACCTCGGCCAATGATGACATCACACTCTGAGCCAACCAATCGACTGCCACGAAGTGGCGCCCCACCCCCGCCACGTAACCACCCGATCGCCGCGGCAACACACAGCCCACCATGTCACCTGACGAGGAAGATGGCGAGTGAGAGAGAGAGATATGTCTGCGAACAAGAAGGTACTGGAGCAGCTCAGACGATTTAGGCCCTTAGTTTATTATAACAGGGTGCAAATAAAAGTGACAAGAGAGATATGTCGGTTTATTGACAGTGTAAAGTGAGGATCTTGTGACATTAGTGACACTTTATTGTCCCCTCATGTTGAAATTGAATGAGCCAACGGGTTTTCTGTGTCTGTGTCAAAACATTACAGACAGACAGACAGACAGACAATAGGCTCTATTGTCCTTTATAACTTTATTTACTTTATATTGTCCTTTGTAACTGTTATGCTGCCTTTATAACTCTTTGAGTTAGTGAGTTATAAAGGATAGAGGGCGGACCGGGAGCGACAGCCCCACCCCCCCCGCTATTCATTTCAATGGAAGTTGCTCAGTGGCGTTTTGAAGCACCCGGAAGAACGCTCTACTTGCGGAAGTGCAAACGAGCGCTCAATGTTAGTTGTGCTAAATGCACAAGCCCGCCTGCAGTGCCACCTTTGACCAGTAGGGCTGACGACTTCAACGTTGGCGAGCCGTTCTGGGGGCTTGCTCTATGCACACAGAATAACTCTTCCTACTTCCGGGCGCCCTCCCTACTGTGTTACCGATGATGATACTAATGAAGGATCTGTTCCATTCTGGTCAAACTGAGTCCGGGTGCTGATATTGTGCATGTTGGCTCACTGGAAACACTCTGCTACACCAGTGGCTCTCAAATGTGTCCTTGAGTGGGTTCCAAATGGGTGTGAAACTCTGAGTGTACAAATGGAACCAAATGGACGGTCACGGGTCCATTTGTACACTCTCAGAGTTAGGGGGTCCTTGAAATTAAAAAGGTTGAGAACCACTGTACACCAAATAGAACAGAGACTTCATTAATAGTATCGTCGATAACACCTGTGAAGGAAGCAGGGAAGGGAGAAGAGTTATTCATGTGCGCATAGCCATAGAGCCTATTTGCGGGCTCCCTAAAACTACACAGCAGATGATAAAGAATAATAACGTAAATTAAGAATAATAAAACACAAAAATAAGAGCAGTCGCTACTTTTGTGAATAGCTTCTGATTGGCTGACCTGTGTCCATGGACCGGATGCTATTGGCTGCAGAGTTCCAGCGGTGGATCTTCTTCTTTGTGATGTCCACAAAGAGCAGCGATTGGTCGGATTCCTCCCACACTGGCCCCTCCCCTACCTCACAGCTCTCCTTCACCACACACTCAACCTTGACGGAAGACATGCTGTGTGTGTGTGTGTGTAAGAGGGGATTGAAAGACAAGCACATATTTCATGCAAATGTACTATGCATATTACACTATGTATGAGTGTACAGGGTTTGATGAGGTCAGATCAACATATGGAATGTCAGAACAGGTCAGCTCCATATATGGAGATCTAAGGATGTCAGCGGGGGCAGTGTCTTGAGTGTACAGGGTTTGATGAGTGCCCAGGTAGGGCCGGGCCTTAATTCTCGGGCCTGTTGAGAATTCTAGTTTTCGCCGGCTGCTGGGCGTAGCTGCACTAATAACTTTGGGGCAGGCCTGTGACCGTCTACAGTTTAAATGGACAGGTATCAGTCAAAAGGGAGACATCGAAGAGGAAGGATGGATGGGGAAGGATCAACATATGGAATGTCAGAAGTTTAGAACAGGTCAGCTCCATGTGGAGATCTAAGGGTTTGAGGTCAGATCAGATGTAGAGTTTCTGGCCAATATTGATGACATCCTGTACTCAATTATTACTGTTGTTGTTTTTATATTGTTTTAATGATGACGATAACTGTGGGGGGAGAAAATGGGAAAAAAATGGTATGTTCAAACTAAACTTAAATTGTTGAAACCTGCTAACAATAAACATATATTTAAAAATGGGATCTCCATATAATAATAATAATAATAATTTATTTTTAATATCATTAGATTATTCAATTTTGAGTAATATATTTTTTTAAATCTTGAAAATAAATGAAAAATATTGAAAATAAAAACAATACAAAAATAACACGAATATTCCCCTGTGGGGGTCCCCTGGCACAGCATCTTTTCAACCAAATACATATTAATGAGGGGCCCTTGACATGAAAAAGTTTGAAAACCACTGGATTATAAAACTATTTTGTTCTAATTATTACAATCCAACTCCAGTAACATTACATTGAAATACTACTACTATGCAAACACCAATAAGCTACAAGTCTTTGACTTGTTCGATGTTGGTGTGTTGTCTGAAGCTATTGTTTAAATTTTACAACATTATTGTTTATGTTAGTTCTACGGACTTTAACTTATATGAGAGACTCGATGATGTCCTACCTTAACCGCAGATGTCAGCTCAACAAGTTGCAACTAATATAAGTAGGCCTACTTGAATTTAGGAAACGAAATGAAAGTTCAGGCGGAGTCACTTGAGTGTCGGACTGGCTAACAATCTGTGGTGTCAATAAAATAATGACCAGTCAGTCGCTGGTCATTATTTTGACTTGATCACGCGTTACCAGTACCACCAAAGAGCTATAAAGGAGGTTACCACCCCCAAACGGTTACTTCCTGGTGTTTCACCAACATTGCTACTCTATCGAATTCCGTGACGCACCTGTGGTTAAAGAGAATGGCATTTTATTTCATTCATTCGTTCACTCATTCATGATTAATCCATCATCATCATCATCATCATCATCACCACCATTATAAAAGGAACATTGCAACACACAAAAGGGATCGTCACTCTTTCAATCTAGACTCTGTGGGGAATCAAAATGACTAGTCCAGCAAGCCTGGGAATTTGGGAAACCAGACAAACACAGGACTAAAAATAGTGATAAGCAGTGATAATGTTAGTCTGGTCATGCCAGGCTACAATTTTGTCCTGTCCGTCCTGACACATTAGTTTAATAGAAATCAGACAGTGTAGGGCGGCCTATCCCATTCAAAAGTCCCGGAATTCCACAGGTCACAGATTTCGGTGTATCCGTCGATCCCCTCTGCTCTGGACACAGAGGGTGCGTTCGGAATTGCGCACCGGGAGCGCACTCGCCTATTAGTTTGCATTGCACAGTGCGCTCAGTGCGCTATTTCCGAACGCGCCCAGAGTTTACTGGGTCACTGATTTCAGTTCAACACCGTCAGCACAAAGCATAAAGAGCAGAGACACTGACAGCCGCTGAGCCGCATGAAGGACTGAATGAATAATAAATGCAGCCATAAATGCATGCTTGCTTACCGTATACTAGTTTTTCCATTTAGAAGTTCTTAATAGAAACTCTAGTAGTAGTTTAAAATGGTTAATATTAACAAGACGTAAAGACAAGACAGTAAAACTGATTGTGTATATTATTTCCAAGTTTAAAAAAAAAAAACAAGAATTCATACATTATGAATTAATAACGAGCTGCTGCCAGAATTGTGCTATGAAATGTAAATATCTGTGACCATCTGTATTTAATGTGTGTGGAAACAACATCAGGATGCGTCCAGAGAGAGAGAGAGATTGTGCGATTTCCACAGTGCGATTTCCACAGCACAGCATAGGGACATTACATTCTCCTCAGACATATTCATATATCTTGGTAAAGAGTGTAGCCTATAAAGTAACCAAAACTGAGTATCCTACCTTTCCATCTACAAAAGGCTCAAATGTCATGTGAAAAAATACAATTACGTGTATGGCATCAATGTAAAATGTGCATAGCCTATAAGCATGTGACGGTTTTTGGTTCAACCGGTACAATCCGGTTTCAACTAGTAAACCGTTTTAATGTATTTAAACCGACCAAACCGCTTTTTTTGGTTTACCGACGGAAGCGGTCGCAACGCTCGCCGTGGTGCTCAAGCTTGACTGCTGCTGCTGTATGCAGTGCTGGCTGCTGCTTGTAGCCTGAAGAGCGGAGCCCAGCACACACACGAGGACCCCCTTTCCACCGGTTGGTTTCCAATGGGAACCGGTTCAGTTCTTTTTGGTTCTTAGTCCATGAGCCAGAGCTCCAAAATCGGTGGAAAAACTAGACCTATATTAAATTGTTCATCGGATCATTGGATCAATACAAGTAAATTAATATAGCTGCAAGCAGCGATAAAGCGGGACCAAGATAGAAGAAGAACAATGCGCAATAAGAACAACATGCACAAATGAGACTGACGAGCTGAGTTGTCGGTACCGGGATTTGAACTCACAACCTTGTGGACCGAAGGCGGGAGCTCTACTGACTGACCTACACAGAGACAATCAGTGACTATATTGTAAACAGTAAAACCATTCAGTGATTTGGTAAAAAGAAGGTGTGTCCTCATTTTGGACATGTCTTTATCCATTACTACAGTGTGTTTTCACGCACAGTTAAAGTGTGTGTGTGTGTGTGTGTGTGTGTGTATGTGTGTGTGTGTGTGTGTGTGTGTGTGTGTGTGTGTGTGTGTGTGCGTGCGTGCGTGCGTGCGTGCGTGCGTGCGCGCAAACTTCTCTTTGTACGCTTTCAGTGCTATTTGGCATGACCCTCTACTATACTGTAAAGTGACATAAGCATATGTGTGTATTAGAGGCAGAAGAATAATTTTCACAAACCAGCAATTTTCATTGGCTCATAATCACTTAACAAAAATGTGCTACGATTATTTGTCCGTATAGGTCCAAAGTTCACGTGTACAAGTTTTCGTGCATTTTGATCAAAGATCCTGGGAGCGGATACACTTTAACTGTTTTTCATATAATTCAAAATGGCGGGTGATCTAAAGGTCAGAGGTCAAAAGTCAGAACACAAAAGTTGTTCAGCATGAG
Source organism: Electrona antarctica (assembly GCF_951216825.1). Classification (NCBI taxonomy): domain Eukaryota; kingdom Metazoa; phylum Chordata; class Actinopteri; order Myctophiformes; family Myctophidae; genus Electrona; species Electrona antarctica. The sequence goes on along the minus strand of NC_136791.1, from coordinate 25,286,876 downwards.
GAGACACATATGTGTATCAAAGTCATTGCCAACGGTCAAACGGTTCATGAGATATGCACGTTCAAAGTTTGCAAGTTTGCAAGTTTTGCATCAATTGAGTGCTATAGCGCCACCATTTGGCCAATCATGATGGGCTTTGCATAGTCACCGTTTGGCATGGTCCTCTATCATGTTGACAAGTTTTGCGAAAACCGACTGCACGGTTCAGTCAGAACAGCTATTTTTGGCGGAAGGAGAAGGAGAAGAAGTACTGCTCATATAATTCAAAATGGCGGGTGATCTAAAGGTCAGAGGTCAAAAGTCAGAACACGAAAGTTGTTCAGCATGAGGAGACGCATATGGGTATCAAAGTGTCATTGCCAACGGTCAAACGGTTCATGAGCTATGCACGTTCAAAGTTAGCATTTTCAATTGAGCGCTATAGCGCCACCATTTGGCCAATCATCTTGGGCTTCGCATATTCACCGTTTGGCATGGCCCTCTACCAGATTACCGCGTTTCGCGAAAACCGACTGCACCATTCAGTCAGAACAGCTATTTTTGGCGGAAGGAGAAGAAGGAGAAGAAGAAAAATAAACACAAAAACAAATATAGCTGCAAGCAGCGATAAAGCGGGACCAAGATGGAAGAAGAACAATGCGCAATAAGAACAATATGCACAAATGAGACTGACGAGCTGAGTTGTCTGTACCCGGGTTTGAAACAACAACCTTGCGGTCCAAGGGCAAGAGCTCTACTGACTATAGGCTACACGGAGACAATCAGTTACTCCATTGTTAACAGGAAAATCATTCAGTGTTAGTTCAGCAGTACTCAAACTTTTAGAAATTAGCAGATCTACATGCTCATAACATGTCCCGGTACAGTACAGTACAGTACAGTACAGTACAGTACAGTACAGTACAGTACAGTACAGTACAGTACAGTACAGTACAGTACAGTACCATATGGTACAGTACGGTACAGCACAGTGTGGTACAGTACAGTACGGTATTACACATTGCACTTATTACACTATTACACTATTACACTATTACACTACTATTAAACTATTACACTACTATTACACTATTACACTTATTACACCTATTACACTATTACACTACTATTACACTATTACACTAAATACACTTATTACACTATTACAACATTTGACTCAATACACTATTTCAATATTACACTATTACACTTATTACACTATTACACTATTACACTACTATTACATTATTATACTATTACACTATTGCACTACTATTACACTATTACACTTATTACACTATTACACTACTATTACACTATTACACTATTCCACTATTATACTATTACACTATTACACTACTATTACACTTATTACACTATTACACTACTATTACACTATTACACTAAACACACTTATTACACTATTAAAAAATTTGACTCAATACACTATTTCAATATTACACAATTACACTATTACACTTATTACACTATTTCAGTTACTAGTATCTCTATTATTGTGATGCCATGTCCTAGTGCCTGATGGGTCAAATGTAATCTACTTCAATATTTATATAGTTGAGTCATCACAAATCTTGCAGCACACAATGGATACACTGAGTTGTCTTTACCGGGATTTGAACACACAACCTTGTGGTCCAACGGCGAGAGCTCTACCAACTGAGCTATGCAGACACAGTCAGTTGACTCATTCTAAACAGTAACATCATTCAGTATAAACTTTAGTGTGTGTGTGTGTGTGTGTGCGTGCGCGCGCAATTTTCATTGGCTCATAAAAACTTCATTTTTTCACTTAGAAAAAATGTGCTACGATTATTTGTCCGTATATGTCCAAAGTTCACGTGTAGAAGTTTTCGTGCATTTTGAGCAAAGATTCTGGGAGACGTTACATTTGAACTGTTTTTCATATAATTCAAAATGGCGGGTGATCTAAAGGTCAGAGGTCAAAAGTCAGAACACGAAAGTTGTTCGGCATGAGGAGACACATATGTGTATCAAAGTGTCATTGCCAACGGTCAAACGGTTCATGAGATATGCACGTTCAAAGTTTGCAAGTTTGCAAGTTTTGCATCAATTGAGTGTTATAGCGCCACCATTTGGCCAATCATGATGGGATTCGCATAGTAAAGTGACATAAGCATGTGTGTGTATTAGAGGCAGAAGAATAATTTTCACAAAACAGCAATTTTCATTGGCTCATAAAAACTTCATTTTTTCACTTAACAAAAATGTGCTACGATTATTTGTCCGTATAGGTCCAAAGTTCACGTGTAGAAGTTTTCGTGCATTTTGAGCAAAGATTCTGGGAGGAGTTACATTTGAACTGTTTTTCAAATAATTCAAAATGGCGGGTGATCTAAAGGTCAGAGGTCAAAAGTCAGAACTCGGAAGTTGTTCGGCATGAGGAGACACATATGTGTATCAAAGTGTCATTGCCAACGGTCAAACGGTTCATGAGATATGCACGTTCAAAGTTTGCAAGTTTTGCAAGTTTTGCATCAATTGAGTGCTATAGCGCCACCATTTGGCCAATCATGATGGGCTTCACATAGTCACCGTTTGGCATGGTCCTCTATCATGTTGACAAGTTTTGCGCAAACCGACTGCACGGTTCAGTCAGAACAGCTATTTTTGGCAGAAGGAGAATAAAATAAAGTACTGATCATATAATTCAAAATGGCGGGTGATCTAAAGGTCAGAGGTCAAAAGTCAGAACACGAAAGTTGTTCAGCACGAGGATACGCATATGGGTATCAAAGTGTCATTGCCAACGGTCAAACGGTTCATGAGCTATGCACGTTCAAAGTTAGCATTTTCAATTGAGCGCTATAGCGCCACCATTTGGCCAATCGTCTTGGGCGTCGCATATTCACCGTTTGGCATGGCCCTCTACCAGATTACCGCGTTTCGCGAAAACCGACTGCACCATTCAGTCAGAACAGCTATTTTTGGCGGAAGAAGAAGAAGGAGAAGAAGAAGAAAAATAAACACAAAAACAAAGAGTGACCAAAGTCACTGCGTGACTTCTTGGTCCCTAATAAGTGACCTAAGTGACCAAAGTCACTGCGTGACTTCTTGGTCCCTAATAATAATAATAATAATAATAATGGCTTATAGAGGCCTCTAAATACAGAGACATTAAAGTGTATTGTGCAATGAGGGTTTTCACAGGAAACCCTCAGCAGAATGTCATGCTAAAGATTGAGGAACTGACTTCGACCACAACACTACTGTCCCAATAGACTGGTTTATACACAACACCTACTGCCTGCATGTTTCCATCCTCACTGACACACTGAGAGAGAGACAGACAGACAGACAGAGATACCGCTCAGAGAGACAGACAGACAGAGATACCGCTCAGAGACAGACAGACAGAGATACCGCTCAGAGAGACAGACAGACAGAGATACCGCTCAGAGAGACAGACAGACAGACAGAGATACCGCTCAGAGAGACATTTACAGAGACATTCAGAGAAACAGCCCAGACAGAGAGACAGCTCAGAGACAGACAGACAGACAGACAGACAGACAGACGCCAAAATAGACAAAGTTCAGATCAGAATGTCTGGGATCAAATGGATTCAAGTGGTTTTCATTCTGCTGAGAGTGGACAACTCTCTACAGTACTCTAAGATCTACACACAATCTGGAAACACCGTCAACCTGCCATGTAACCAGTTACCTGGAGAGCCTGGCTGTTTGAAAACCCAGTGGCTTCACTCAAATCAAGGTTCCGATACTGTTCTTGTGGCTGAGCGTGGTGTGATTCATTTGAGTATACTAGCTAAATCTACAGCAGTCAGATTGGAGTCTGACTGCTCTCTGACTGTTAAAGATGTCACGGCTGAAGATTTTGGTTTATATACCTGTCGAAAAAACGGAAACATTCAAGTTCAACAGAGTATGCTGTTTGTACTGGACGTCACCACAATAAACAGTGGGACAGAACAGAAATGTCATCTGCATGACTACTATAATAGTTGTGCACTTCTCACTGTGAGCTGGATAAAGGACAGCACTGCCCTGGTAGAAAACCCTCAGGATACCCCATGTTCTAGCACTCTGACCATCGACAGACACGACCAGAGCACGAAGTTTACATGTCAGGTTAAGACGACCAACGGAGAGCTGAGTCTGCTGACATCCATCGACTTTGTGAAGATACCGAGCCAACCGCCCAGGCCTCCAGCTGATGCCTCCACCTCCTCCTCCTCCACCTCCACCTCCACCTCCACCTCCTCCTCCTCCCTGCAGCCAGCCTGCTCTGATGGTCTCTACGTGGGGGTGACGGTGGTGCGAGTGGTGGGGACGGTGGCCATCTTCCTCATGCTCCTCGCCGTGATTCTCGTCGGCAGGCGAACGGCCACCGAGACCCCGACCATCGATCCCAACGCCGTGATAGACGACTGAAGCAGCGGTTCCCAGGCTTTTTACCAACGGCCCCCCCAACCTTTTTACCAGCGGTCCCCCCAACCTTTTTACCAGCAGTCCCCCCAACCTTTTTACCAGCGGTCCCCCCAACCTTTTTACCAGCGGTCCCCCCAACATTATTCCCTCTACACTAGCGTTTCCCAACCTTTTTCCCCCCTCGACACCAGCTGCCCTTGACCTTTTGACCCTGGACACCAGAGAATCTCAACCGTGTTCCGGATCAAGGCCCACTGACTGGACAATCTGAGAAGCGTTCTCGGCCCACCCATCTTAACCCCTTAAAGATCTAATTGTGCTCCAGTGTAACTTGTAGATCAGTTATTTTTGGCCATAGGGACACCCTCATGGAAACGAGCATTAATTCAGCTTAGAGGAGAACTTCACGTCAGTAGACAGACATGGTGTCGTCTTATAATGAGCGTTAGTGACGACTAACCCTTTACATTTGGTTCCTTATAAGCTGTTGGAAATATTATTCAAGCAATCAAACATATTTTAATCATGCTTATTATTCATTTAATCAATTTTAATCTTTCTGCATATTATTCATGTAATCAAACATATTTTAATTAAATATTATTCATGTAATGATGCTAACATGATGTCTTGATGAGTCTTCATGGTTTATTATGATGGATTAGTACTTATATGTTAATTAATCATGCAGTTTATTATCTTGCTAATTCATGTAAAACAATTATACAACTTGAATTTGTGAATATGTTGACTTTTCAATGAATAAAAACTTAACTTGAAAAGGTTGTCATAATATTCTATTTCTAGATATTCCATGTTGATCATATGGATCAAATCATGTTGTAAATTATTACACAGAAGAATATGAATATTATTATTGACTGGTATGCACAGGACCATAAAAGTGAACATATAGCGAGTGAAAACAAGCATAAAAATATAATCTAAATTGTCTTTTCATATTATTTTATTGCTTAATTTACAGAGAATACAATCCATTGAGACAGAGCATGTTGTGCGTATAGGCACGCGTGCGTGCGAGCGCGTGCGTGCGTGCGAGCGCGTGCGTGCGTGCGTGCGTGCGTGCGTGCGTGCGTTTAGATTTGGTATTTTCACAATATGCTAAATGTAATGCCTCAACTCTTACAATTCAAAGTGCTCGTCAGGGTGGGCGGGGCCCCTGCAGTTCAAATATGACTGTATTTTGGGTGGTTGGAGCCTGAAAAGGTTTGGAACCCTGGCTTTACAAATCTGTCAGATATAATTAAATACAGTACAGTAACTCGGTTCGTCTGCGTGTGGTACATTTTGAAGTCGGGGCGTTCGAGCAGTTCTCGAGATACGTGGAATACAGACGTACGTACATACGTATACAGAGATACATTTTACTTAGTACCCCTCCCCCTCCCCTCTCCCCCTCCCCCACAACACAAGAGAGAGGCAGAATGTCAAATGTTTTCTGAAGAGGAACCAACAACCACTACAGCTCTGCAAGTCACAGCATCACGTAGAAAGGTAGACGCCTCTTCCGGCTCTGAGGCGAATGCTCTCAAGTCAGGGCAAGATTTTAATTTAAGCTTTATAAATATTTTTGGAAAATGAAAATGATTAAGTGAAATGATCAAATTAAATAAATGAAAAAAAAAACACAACACCCTCACATGTTAGGAGGACGACCAGAACCAAGAACGGGTGTTTTATCAATAAACCTATCATGGTTAAAATGGAGTTTGACGTTACAATGGGTTTGTATAGGAAGGGGGCGTGTCTGATGAAAAATAATATCAAACAATTCTGAATCGAGCAACTTAAAACCTGTGAAACACAAAAGCCTGAGCATGTGTGTGCAGTGAACTATCCCTTTAAATGACGTAAAAAAAAAAGAAAGAAAAAGTATTCTGAAAGAATATATATTCAAAGATTTGTGCCACAATTTCACGATTTAAAAATAATAGCAGACCTACAAGCTCGTAGCGCGCCACTCGGTGGCGCGCTATGAGCTTGTAGATCTGCTATTTTTCAATAGCTAAAGTACAACATAATGCTTTGTTAAAACACCAACAGGGGTTCCCACCCAGAATGGGTTAAGACACAGAGTGGTGGGAGGAAGAGGCTATAGAATAATATGATGAAACATTAAACATTATGTTTAAAAAATAAATAATAATAATAATAAAGAGGATGGAGGGTTGGGTCTGTACTGTACAAAGCTTATATACAGTACAAATACCTACTGTACAGATCCTGTACAGTATACAATAACAACAACAATAATAATAATAAATATAGCTGCAAGCAGCGATAAAGCGGGACCAAGATAGAAGAAGAACAATGCGCAATAAGAACAACATGCACAAATGAGACTGACGAGCTGAGTTGTCGGTACCGGGATTTGAACTCACAACCTTGTGGACCGAAGGCGGGAGCTCTACTGATTGAGCTACACAGAGACAATCAGTGACTATATTGTAAACAGTAAAACCATTCAGTGATTTGGTAAAAAGAAGGTGTGTCCTCATTTTGGACATGTCTTTATCCATTACTACAGTGTGTTTTCACGCACAGTTAAAGTGTGTGTGTGTGTGTGTGTGTGTGTGTGTGTGTGTGTGTGTGTGCGTGCGTGCGTGCGTGCGTGCGTGCGTGCGTGCGTGCGTGCGTGCGTGCGTGCGTGCGTGCGTGCGCGCAAACTTCTCTTTGTACGCTTTCAGTGCTATTTGGCATGACCCTCTACTATACTGTAAAGTGACATAAGCATATGTGTGTATTAGAGGCAGAAGAATAATTTTCACAAACCAGCAATTTTCATTGGCTCATAATCACTTAACAAAAATGTGCTACGATTATTTGTCCGTATAGGTCCAAAGTTCACGTGTACAAGTTTTCGTGCATTTTGATCAAAGATCCTGGGAGCGGATACACTTTAACTGTTTTTCATATAATTCAAAATGGCGGGTGATCTAAAGGTCAGAGGTCAAAAGTCAGAACACAAAAGTTGTTCAGCATGAGGAGACACATATGTGTATCAAAGTCATTGCCAACGGTCAAACGGTTCATGAGATATGCACGTTCAAAGTTTGCAAGTTTGCAAGTTTTGCATCAATTGAGTGCTATAGCGCCACCATTTGGCCAATCATGATGGGCTTTGCATAGTCACCGTTTGGCATGGTCCTCTATCATGTTGACAAGTTTTGCGAAAACCGACTGCACGGTTCAGTCAGAACAGCTATTTTTGGCGGAAGGAGAAGGAGAAGAAGTACTGCTCATATAATTCAAAATGGCGGGTGATCTAAAGGTCAGAGGTCAAAAGTCAGAACACGAAAGTTGTTCAGCATGAGGAGACGCATATGGGTATCAAAGTGTCATTGCCAACGGTCAAACGGTTCATGAGCTATGCACGTTCAAAGTTAGCATTTTCAATTGAGCGCTATAGCGCCACCATTTGGCCAATCGTCTTGGGCTTCGCATATTCACCGTTTGGCATGGCCCTCTACCAGATTACCGCGTTTCGCGAAAACCGACTGCACCATTCAGTCAGAACAGCTATTTTTGGCGGAAGGAGAAGAAGGAGAAGAAGAAAAATAAACACAAAAACAAATATAGCTGCAAGCAGCGATAAAGCGGGACCAAGATAGAAGAAGAACAATGCGCAATAAGAACAACACGCACAAATGAGACTGACGAGCCGAGTTGTCGCTACCGGGATTTGAACTCACAACCTTGTGGACCGAAGGCGGGAGCTCTACTAACTGAGCTACACAGAGACAATCAGTGACTACATTGTAAACAGTAAAAACATTCAGTGATTTGCTAACAAGAAGGTGTGTCCTCATTTTGGGCATGTCTTTATCCATTACTACAGTGTGTTTTCACGCACAGTTAAAGTGTGCGTGCGTGCGTGCGTGCGTGCATGCGTGCGTGCCTGCCTGCCTGCCTGCCTGCGTGCGTGCGTACAAACTTCTCTTTGTGTGTGTGTGTGTGTGTGTGTGTGTGTGTGTGCGTGCGTGCGTGCGTGCTTGCGTGCGTGCGTGCGTGCGTGCGTGCGTGCGTGCGTACAAACTTCTCTTTGTGTGTGTGTGTGTGTGTGTGCGTGCGTGCCTGCGTGCCTGCCTGCCTGCCTGCCTGCCTGCCTGCCTGCCTGCCTGTCGGCCTGCCTGCGTGCGTGCGTGCGTGCGTGCGTGCGTGGCTGCATGCGTGTGTGTGTTAGGCAGACAATCGTTCATAACCATGGATTTGGATTGAAGATCATCTCTTTAGTTTTTGTGGTGTTTAACATAAGGTGGCTATTATCACACCAGTCTTTAAAGTTATTGATCTCACTGATATAGCCCACAGGGCGTTCAACAATATGTACAAATAAGACTGACAAGCTGAGTTGTCAGTAGCTGGATTTGAACACACAACCTTGCGGTCCAAGGGCAAGAGCTCGACTGACTGAGCTACACGGAGACAATCAGTTACTCCATTGTTAACAGGAAAATCATTCAGTGTTAGTTCAGCAAAAGTACTCAAACTTTAGTGTGTGTGTGCATGCGCGCGCGCGCAATTTTCATTGGCTCATAAAAACTTCATTTTTTCACTTAGAAAAAATGTGCTACGATTATTTGTCCGTATAGGTCCAAAGTTCACGTGTAGAAGTTTTCGTGCATTTTGAGCAAAGATTCTGGGAGGAGTTACATTTTAACTGTTTTTCATATAATTCAAAATGGCGGGTGATCTAAAGGTCAGAGGTCAAAAGTCAGAACACGAAAGTTGTTGGGCATGAGGAGACACATATGTGTATCAAAGTGTCATTGCCAACGGTCAAACGGTTCATGAGATATGCACGTTCAAAGTTTGCAAGTTTGCAAGTTTTGCATCAATTGAGTGCTATAGTGCCACCATTTGGCCAATCGTGATGGGCTTCGCATAGTAAAGTGACATAAGCATGTGTGTGTATTAGAGGCAGAAGAATAATTTTCACAAAACAGCAATTTTCATTGGCTCATAAAAACTTCATTTTTTCACTTAACAAAAATGTGCTACGATTATTTGTCCGTATAGGTCCAAAGTTCACGTGTAGAAGTTTTCGTGCATTTTGAGCAAAGATTCTGGGAGGAGTTACATTTGAACTGTTTTTCAAATAATTCAAAATGGCGGGTGATCTAAAGGTCAGAGGTCAAAAGTCAGAACAAGGAAGTTGTTCGGCATGAGGAGACACATATGTGTATCAAAGTGTCATTGCCAACGGTCAAACGGTTCATGAGATATGCACGTTCAAAGTTTGCAAGTTTTGCAAGTTTTGCATCAATTGAGTGCTATAGCGCCACCATTTGGCCAATCATGATGGGCTTCGCATAGTCACCGTTTGGCATGGTCCTCTATCATGTTGACAAGTTTTGCGCAAACCGACTGCACGGTTCAGTCAGAACAGCTATTTTTGGCAGAAGGAGAATAAAATAAAGTACTGATCATATAATTCAAAATGGCGGGTGATCTAAAGGTCAGAGGTCAAAAGTCAGAACACGAAAGTTGTTCAGCACGAGGAGACGCATATGGGTATCAAAGTGTCATTGCCAACGGTCAAACGGTTCATGAGCTATGCACGTTCAAAGTTAGCATTTTAAATTGAGCGCTATAGCGCCACCATTTGGCCAATCGTCTTGGGCGTCGCATATTCACCGTTTGGCATGGCCCTCTACCAGATTACCGCGTTTCGCGAAAACCGACTGCACCATTCAGTCAGAACAGCTATTTTTGGCGGAAGAAGAAGAAGGAGAAGGAGAAGGAGAAGGAGAAGAAAAATAAACACAAAAACAAAGAGTGACCAAAGTCACTGCGTGACTTCTTGGTCCCTAATAAGTGACCTAAGTGACCAAAGTCACTGCGTGACTTCTTGGTCCCTAATAATAATAATAATAATAATGGCTTATAGAGGCCTCTAAATACAGAGACATTAAAGTGTATTGTGCAATGAGGGTTTTCACAGGAAACCCTCAGCAGAATGTCATGCTAAAGATTGAGGAACTGACTTCGACCACAACACTACTGTCCCAATAGACTGGTTTATACACAACACCTACTGCCTGCATGTTTTTTCATATTATTTTATTGCTTAATTTACAGAGAATACAATCCATTGAGACAGAGCATGTTGTGCGTATAGGCACGCGTGCGTGCGAGCGCGTGCGTTCGAGCGCGTGCGTGCGTGCGTGCGTGCGTGCGTGCGTGCGTGCGTGCGTGCGTGCGTGCGTGCGTGCGTGCGTTTAGATTTGGTATTTTCACAATATGCTAAATGTAATGCCTCAACTCTTACAATTCAAAGTGCTCGTCAGGGTGGGCGGGGCCCCTGCAGTTCAAATATGACTGTATTTTGGGTGGTTGGAGCCTGAAAAGGTTTGGAACCCTGGCTTTACAAATCTGTCAGATATAATTAAATACAGTACAGTAACTCGGTTCGTCTGCGTGTGGTACATTTTGAAGTCGGGGCGTTCGAGCAGTTCTCGAGATACGTGGAATACAGACGTACGTACATACGTATACAGAGATACATTTTACTTAGTACCCCTCCCCCTCCCCTCTCCCCCTCCCCCACAACACAAGAGAGAGGCAGAATGTCAAATGTTTTCTGAAGAGGAACCAACAACCACTACAGCTCTGCAAGTCACAGCATCACGTAGAAAGGTAGACGCCTCTTCCGGCTCTGAGGCGAATGCTCTCAAGTCAGGGCAAGATTTTAATTTAAGCTTTATAAATATTTTTGGAAAATGAAAATGATTAAGTGAAATGATCAAATTAAATAAATGAAAAAAAAACCACAACACCCTCACATGTTAGGAGGACGACCAGAACCAAGAACGGGTGTTTTATCAATAAACCTATCATGGTTAAAATGGAGTTTGACGTTACAATGGGTTTGTATAGGAAGGGGGCGTGTCTGATGAAAAATAATATCAAACCATTCTGAATCGAGCAACTTAAAACCTGTGAAACACAAAAGCCTGAGCATGTGTGTGCAGTGAACTATCCCTTTAAATGACGTAAAAAAAAAAGAAAGAAAAAGTATTCTGAAAGAATATATATTCAAAGATTTGTGCCACAATTTCACGATTTAAAAATAATAGCAGACCTACAAGCTCGTAGCGCGCCACTCGGTGGCGCGCTATGAGCTTGTAGATCTGCTATTTTTCAATAGCTAAAGTACAACATAATGCTTTGTTAAAACACCAACAGGGGTTCCCACCCAGAATGGGTTAAGACACAGAGTGGTGGGAGGAAGAGGCTATAGAATAATATGATGAAACATTAAACATTATGTTTAAAAAATAAATAATAATAATAATAAAGAGGATGGAGGGTTGGGTCTGTACTGTACAAAGCTTACATACAGTACAAATACCTACTGTACAGATCCTGTACAGTATACAATAACAACAACAATAATAATAATAAATATAGCTGCAAGCAGCGATAAAGCGGGACCAAGATAGAAGAAGAACAATGCGCAATAAGAACAACATGCACAAATGAGACTGACGAGCTGAGTTGTCGGTACCGGGATTTGAACTCACAACCTTGTGGACCGAAGGCGGGAGCTCTACTGATTGAGCTACACAGAGACAATCAGTGACAACATTGTAAACAGTAAAACCATTCAGTGATTTGGTAACAAGAAGGTGTGTCCTAATTTTGGGCATGTCTTTATCCATTACTACAGTGTGTTTTCACGCACAGTTAAAGTGTGTGCGTGTGCGTGTGCGTGCGCGCGTGCGTGGCTGCATGCGTGGCTGCATGCGTGCGTGGCTGCATGCGTGCGTGGCTGCATGCGTGGCTGCATGCGTGTTAGGCAGACAATCGTTCATAACCATGGATTTGGATTGAAGATCATCTCTTTAGTTTTTGTGGTGTTTAACATAAGGTGGCTATTATCACACCAGTCTTTAAAGTTATTGATACTGATATAGCCCACAGGGCGTTCAACAATATGTACAAATAAGACTGACGAGCTGAGTTGTCTGTACCCGGGTTTGAAACAACAACCTTGCGGTCCAAGGGCAAGAGCTCGACTGACTGAGCTACACGGAGACAATCAGTTACTCCATTGTTAACAGGAAAATCATTCAGTGTTAGTTCAGCATAAGTACTCAAACTTTTAGAAATTAGCAGATCTACATGCTCATAACATGTCCCAGTACAGTACAGTACAGTACAGTACAGTACGGTACATTATGGTACAGTATGGTACAGTACGGTACAGTACAGTACAGTATGGTGCAGTACAGTATGGTGCAGTACGGTACAGTACAGTACAGCACAGTATGGTACAGTACAGTACCATATGGTACAGTACGGTACAGCACAGTATGGTACAGTACAGTATTACACATTGCACTTATTACACTATTACACTACTATTACACTATTACACTATTACACTATTATACTATTTCACTACTATTCAGTCAGAACAGCTATTTTTGGCGGAAGGAGGAGAAGAAGTACTGATCATATAATTCAAAATGGCGGGTGATCTAAAGGTCAGAGGTCAAAAGTCAGAACACGAAAGTTGTTCAGCATGAGGAGACGCATATGGGTATCAAAGTGTCATTGCCAACAGGCAAACGGTTCATGAGCTATGCACGTTCAAAATTAGCATTTTCAATTGAGCGCTATAGCGCCACCATTTGGTCAATCATCATGGGCTTCGCATAGTCACCGTTTGGCATGGCCCTCTACCATGTTGACAAGTTTTGCGAAAACCGACTGCACGGTTCAGCCAGAACAGCTATTTTTGGCGGAAGGAGGAGGAGAAGGAGAAGAAGAAAAATAAACACAAAAACAATAAGTGACCAAAGCCACTGCGTGACTTCTTGGTCCCTAAATACATGATAACCCTTCCACAGTAGTAGCTTTTTCATATTTTAGATTATTTTGCATGTTTTCCTACATAATGCCTAATTTGCATATTTAAAAATGTAAAATTTGTAATATAATAAATCATTGTCTTCGTGTAAGTACTCAATTGGGGAAGTTTCATGGTGATAACAATCTAATATAGGTATGGTTTTGCCCACTCAATTCATAAATAACGTTCCAATTTTGGAGCATGGACTAAGAACCAAAAAGAACGGAACTTAACCGGTGGAAAAGGGGCAGAGGTGTCAGGTTTCAAGTGAATGGGGGCAGAGGGGTGGAGCTATGTGGTCCACGCAGTGTTGTTTGTTTACAATAAAGTTTCAATAGTTGTCACTGTAGTGACTGTACAATACTTTAAAACAGTTGCACACATGCCTGAATAACTGTAGACTTAATTGTCTCTGCTGTGTTCTTTACTACTAAATATGCAGCAAATCTGCAAATGATTCCTCTTTTCGTGTGAGATTACCTACGTAGGTTCCATCCTGGAGGCAAATCTTTCCGGTGATAAAATGGCCACCAACGTAATAAAAAAAAGTCAACCAAAGAACAAGATTCCTATACAGGATCTCCTCACTGGTCAACAAAAACAACTTGAAGACCAAGACCCTAACAGGAGCCCTATAGGTTTATTTGACTATGCATGCACCTCTTGGTACCACAGCACCTCAAAGGCCGTTAAAACAAGGCTCCAGACTTCCCAAAACAAACTGGTCTCGTTACGGTAACAAGACAACTCACCCTTTTTGCACCTCCAAGTGAGTTGTCCGGACAACTCACCAGACATCTCAGCTCGGTGAGATGTCTTCACTTTCAGGGGTGAGCTGTCTTCACTTTCGGGCACTTTCGGGGTGAGTTGTCTTCACTTTCGGGGAGAGTTGTCTGTGAGTGTTTGGCTGTTTGTTTCTGTGAATGAATATGTACCCTTTGAGCTCTTTTATACACTTTACTGAATATTTCACAATAATATAACACAAGAGTCAAATGTACGGTCAAATGTAAATATAGAAACAAGCACAACATACAAAATATTTTTTAGAAAAACATCAGTTTGTACAAAAATATGTATAATTATGCTGAATTCTTTATTTAATTTATCCTTAATATAATCTAGATTCATTCAACCTTATCTTCCTGAATTACGGCATAGATCCACTGTTCTTGATTTCTCTCTCTGTGTGTGTGTGTGTGTGTGTGTGTGTGTGTGTGTGTGTTTTAAACTTCTGAAGAAATGTGTAAAACTGTGTAAATTGGCCATAGATATGTTAATATTACCTGGACCCCTCCTAATTTGTTTACTCAAGATGGCTGAATGGTTATAGTCTAGTAGCCAGCCCATAGAGCCCCATTGTGAACCCGGACATGTTGAGTACAGTCTAGGGCATTCACTTCTAGTCATTTTTACTTGTTGACTAGTTGCCTAGTTTGTTTAACTACCTATTATGTCAAAAATAAAATAAATTAAAAAAAATAAACTTTTTTTTTTTTGGAAATAAATATTTGTACATTGATTTGTACATGGTGACTAGAACTATAATCTACCTGATCTTGAGGCCTACAAAATCGGGAAAAAAATAACCTTTTTTTTTTCTTCTTATCAACTAGTCAACTAGTACCAACAAGGTCGACTAGTTGCTTAAAACACAATCAGTGCCGGAAGTCCTTCAAAATAGGAGCTCTGGGGGGCCGGAACAACATGGCGGCTTTTACTCATGACCCGGAAACAATCCACTAAAAACGGTTTACTTTACATAGCTAGCTTACATTGCGATCATTTTAGTTTATACGATATATGATCCAAAAAGCGTTCATATTTTGCGGGAGAGACGGATGAGGAGCAGAAATGAAGCGCCAGTATATCGATCCGTTCCACACCACGGAGAGCGTGGATTAGGAGAGACGAGTCATTCTTTCCGCCGCGCTAACGGCTAAGTCAATGGTAAGCTAACATGGGGACAGAGCGGAGCATACGGTAACCGAAAGGCGAACTGACAAATTAAAAAAAAGGAAATAATTCCGAATATTCTTATCTCGCCCCGTATCATTGAGGATGCGCTAGGACGTCCACAGACGTCCTACGCACCCCTCGGTTCGAGTCCCTAAGACGTTTCCAGACGTCCTATGTACAGAATATGTTAATGCCCTAATGTCAGCACATTTGGGCAAGTGCGCCCAAGTGTGGGGAGCACATTAATCAATTGCGTAAGGAAACACATAAAAACACAGCAGTGTAGAGTATTCTGTCTGACTGCATCTGTGCGTAAACATGGAGGTCTGTCAATGTGCGGGGAAAGGGGATCCAAGTGCTGGAGACTTTAATTGTTTAAATATTTATACAAAATTAAACACATGCTTAAGCATGATCTATAAACTGTATGGCATATGCTAATTTAATATGATGATCATCGGATAGCCTAATCTATAGGAGTACAGTGTATTGTACACTCAGTACAGATTGTAAACTATTAAGGATAATTTTGCGCTCCCGTCTCCATGTGCCTCGGCCATGTGCCCAAAAGAACAGCGAGCACACACACACACACACACACACAATATTGCAACAATATTAATTTATTTGGAAATGGAGTTGTATGTTGTCAACATGAACTGGAATATGTACAGGAGACTTTTATATTGTTAATATGATCAGGGACATGTACTATAGACTGTAAAGTTTGTTAATATATATGAACTCATTTTCCATGTTAATGCTATCTTGCTATGCACAATATCATTGTATAATAAAGTGATGTGACTCATTGACAAAACGGATTGGGCAGAATGAACTGACTGGATGAAGACATTAACACTGCTGTATGTAACTTCTCAAAGCAAAAGCAGCTGACCTGATGGCTCTCAAAGTGGCATCCAGGGATCCTGCAGGGGTCCTTGAGGGGGTTCAATGGATAGATATTCCACTGTTAGGTTCTTAAGCTTACAAATGATGACTATTTTTTATGTATTTCATGTATTACCATGTTTTTTGTTCTTGCTTACTGTAAATCGCTCTGGATTAAGAGCGTCTGCTAAATGCCTAAATTGTAAATTGCCCCCCCCAGCAAACTTAACCCAGTGACTATTTGAAGATTTTCAAAAAGGAAATATTTGGAAAACAAAATCGGAATGTTTGAAACATTTTAACAACACAAACCTTATCAGGTGGTCTTTGGCAGAAAACAAACAAATATTTTAAGATAGGGGTCCACGCCACGGTCAAATACATGTATTCCATTCTGTACACTGTCAGAGTTAAGGGGAGACCTTGAAATGCAACCGTTTGAGAACCATTGCTCTATTTACATGTGTAATAACTGGGACACCATTTCAAGGCAGCTTCAGTGGGTTTGAGTTGGGCCAGACCACCTTTTGGCAGCAGCTTTGTCTCTGTTCAGATCTGTCTGCGAACAGCACAGCCCCGTCTGTGAATTTGAGCCGGGTCACTTTTTGGTGGCAGCAGCTTTGGCTCTGTTCAGTTTGTCTACGACGACTCTGTCGGTGACGGGAGAGCAGACGGACAGGACGGAATTCATCTCCACTTCACTCCTCCTCTCTATGGCTGCTTCTGCTGCCGCTTCCACATCCCTGGAGGAGGGGACGAGAGAGGAGACGCGGTGAAGATGGCACACTTCTAGTGATTTTTACTAGTTGCCTAGTTTACTAGTCGACTTACTAGTTGTCCAACTAGGCTTACCTAAAAACAAAAAATAATAATCTCTCTTTTAAAAAAAAATAATAGTTGTACATTTAAAAACTGTGTACATTGGTGACTATAACTATAATCTAGCTGATCTTGAGGCCTAGAAAAACGGGAAAATAAACTAGTCAACTAGTACCAACAAGGTTCATTAGTGGATTTACTAGTCGACTAGTTGCTTAAAGCCCTAGCACACACACACAGTATGTGGCACTGCAACGTCTTGCACGATGCCGGCACAGGTATAACGCCAACCCTAACCCCAAAAAGTGTCCGGCTTCGGGACGTTGTCCTTGTTTAATGTACATTGTCCTTGTTTAATGTATGCATGGATGTATTTGTTGTATTGTTTTTGTATACTGTATTTGCTGTTTTCTGTTGGACCCCCTCGAAAACGAGATGATACATCTCAAGGGGATATCCTTTCAATAAAGGTTCGTATCTAAAAACAAACATCTAAATGCCTAATCCTAATCAGATTATTTTCCATAATTGTAACTAAGCATTATGCTTTAGGAACAAAATAAGGTTAGGATGATTTAGTCGAAATCATTTTGTAATCGTAAAAACGTTCTTTTCCTTCATGAGGACCAGGAAAATGTCCTTACCACATGTGTTTCTCAAATTATACTAAACTTAGTGTAGTGGGGACATTTGGCCCTCACAAGTATAGTAATCCACGTGTACACACACTCACCCGACAGCCAGGTGAGCTTTGACCCTCTGTTCTGGAGACACCTTGGACACGTACTTCCTGGCTTCATATTTATTATGCTTCTTTACACACACCTCCACGAAGGGCTGGGGGGAGAGGGAGACACACACACTTGCTTATTGTCCAGACGCTCTGGATAAAAGTGTCTTCTAAATGCCTACATTATATTCGTCTTACATAGTTGCAGTTAGTCGGGACAAAACAGCTTGGTCTGTTCAGTCCTGCCAGGTAACCAGTACAAACGTAGATGTAATATATATTAAGTGTTAGTGAGACATTCATTTCAACCAAAGTAAATAATAGTAAAGTTTAAAGTGAACAAAGTGTGATGAGCGATGTTCAGTTTAGTCTTACCAGGTAACCAATAGGGGACTTCTTGCTCTTGGCAAATTTCTCCAGTTCCTCCCAATCCTCTTTATCTGCCACAGACTTTAACTTCAACCACCAGTACCTACAGGCACAAGGAACCTAAACTTTAGCTTGACAACCAGCAGTATCATGGCTGGGTATTGCCAACAACCTCACGATGGATAGGCATCACGATACGATATGTAATTATGGTATCAATGGTTGTCAAAGTGGGGACGGCGGTCCCTTAGGGGTACTTGAAGGGGTTCCATGCCATGGGGTCCCGAGCAAAATGAGTTAATATAGCGTCACAATCCGTTTAACCACTTTAACCCTATTCTATACTTCAGATGTTCAGAAATAGACGATTTTTTCTACATAATTATTTCCTTTTTGTATTGTTTTATAATTTGCTAAATAAATCAAATCAAATCAAATAGCTGATCTACAAGCACACATTCACTTTTTAGATGGCTAAAGGTTTGAAAAGCTTTGAAAAAAATAAATAGCTGGAATAATTTAGAATTTCTTTTGGAACACAAATCTTTTCTTTAGGGAACCCTGGCACAAAATCTCTTCAGATTTGGTGTCTGTGGCCAAAACCCAGGATGGTCATTTTGGGGGTCCTTGAGATGAAAATGTTTGCAGTATCTGGGATTTATTGTTATTATTTAAAAAAAATGTTTTGGCTTTTGTGCCTTTATTGATAGTTACAGTGAAGACGGACAGGAAAGAGGGAGAGACATGCAGCAAAGGTCGTCATGAATGGGACTCGAACACACGACACGCTGTCAGGCCAGAGCCTATATGTGGCATGCGCCTGCAGCGGGCGCCCCCAGTATTTTAATTAGAAAACTTCTGAAGAAGCATTTAACTAAAATACTGATAATACATCATAGACTTTGTTCAGGCAGTGGGAGTGTCTCTCAAGCAGTTACAACCAAGGCTGTATAATAGCATTAGCATCCTTGAGACGTTGGTACTTAAGCACCTTGGTAAGGAATGCCTCTTCCAGTCTCTCTCTCTCACACACACAGAGTACAGTTGTCTCTACCTCTTATCAGGGACTCTGAAGTCTCTGTACAGTTGTTCAGCCTGTTTATGAAGTCCAGCTGTCAACAGAGCCTCCATGGTAGCCTGCACACACACACACACACACACACACACACACACACACACACACACACACACACACACACACACACACACACACACACACACACACACACACACACACACACACACACACACACACACACACACACACACACACACACACACACACACACTTTTCAAACGTGCTGCAAAGCTACCGTTGATAATAAATGTTTGTCGCCATTTATACTACGCATTTATACATAATGTATATAGTTTAAATATATCTAGATTGAAATATATCCAATTACTTTCTAAAAACCTAATTGTGATCGGTTGTCACACTGACCTGCAGGGACAGACTCAGTAGCCCCTCCCCCTTCTCGTCATCCAACTTCTTCTGGAAGCGAAGGAGACGCATCTCCTCCTCTGTAGCCTGGAGAGGGGAGGAGGAGAGGATAGGAGAGAGGGGAGGATAGGAGAGGAGAGGAGAGAGGGGAGAGGAGAGGATAGGAGAGACAGGAGAGGAGGGAAGTTGAGGAGAGGGAATGAGAGGAGAGGATAGGAGAGGAGAGGAGAGAGGATAGGAGAGGAGAGAGGGGAGAGGAGAGGAGAGGATAGGAGAGGGGAGGGAAGTTGAGGATAGGGAATGGAAGGAGAGGAGAGGAGAGAGAAGGAGAGGGGAGAAGAGGAGAGATGGGGAGGGAAGGGGAGAGCTGAGGTTGAGAACAGGGAGAACAGAACTGCAATGGACACGCTGGCCGATGGTAGGTACTGCAGGGTATTGGCCAGAAACATGAGTAACGGTTTTGTTCAATAGGCTCGACTCACGGGTGTGACACAAACGCGTCACATGGGCCCCAAATAGGCCCCGCCCATCACATTATACCAACCAAGGGGTGGAAAAGAGAGTGAGCAACCCCATACAAGTGAATGGGAGGGGATTTACCAGTATCCTCTCTATTATTTTTAACTCTATGGGTTGAACAAAATTTGTTCAATTGTAATTGTAATTTTGTTACAAATGAGAGTAAAAACAAGTACATTAATTTACCTTTGCAGCAAACTCGTTCTTGGCCTTGTTGTATTCATCTACAGCACTCTGTAACTGAGACAGGCGAGCCTCCAACCTCTGCACGTGCACGCACGCACCCCCACACACACACGCACACACACACACACACACACACACACACACAC
Organism: Electrona antarctica; assembly: GCF_951216825.1. NCBI lineage: Eukaryota > Metazoa > Chordata > Actinopteri > Myctophiformes > Myctophidae > Electrona > Electrona antarctica. Next base: position 25,266,523 of record NC_136791.1, on the reverse strand, counting down.
AGTAGGGGTTATGTGTCCACAGAGAGACTTCTGGTGGTTGCTTGTGATAATGATCCAACGTCGGGGTTGTACATTATCGGGTTGTCAAATAGGCTGCCTATTACAGTCAATTAGTAGTACTAATGTAGTAACATAGTAATAGAGGTACTAGGTACTAATGTAGTAACATAGTAATAGAGGTACTAGTACTAATGTAGTAACATAGTAATAGAGGTACTAGTACCTTCTCTTTATAACTAGCTCTGACGTAGTAATTAGCCAGTTCCTGGTGGTCGTCATCTTGGTTGAACAAATCCTTCAGCGTGTCCTGCTCCTGAAGCCTACAGAACTGTACGCACGCGCACACGCACACGCACGCGCACACACGCACACACAATGCAAAACAAAGTTGCTTCAACATCTAATCTAAGTCTAGACCATTAAAACAACACTTTAATTTATTTAATTTATAATATAACCCATTTTTAGATGGCCATTTAGACGTACCGGTATTTTACACGTCTAATGGCCTAAGAAATGCCCAATGAGTTAAGTAAGGGATAATGTATGGCTGAGTGGTCAGTGTTTATAGATACATCACCAGGCAGGTTGATTAACCACCGACGCAGAGCTGGTTAATCAGCCTGTCGGGGATTTATATATAAACACTGACCACTCAGACATACATTATCCCACTTATTACACGGCTACTTAATACATAAATTAATAAATTGACCCAAAACACAACAAAACAAGCTATTTCCTTGCTTGCGGTAATGAAAGTATCCCATTAGTGCTGCGCTGGCCATTTTCGGGTACTGTATCTTCTCTTTCTCGCTCAAATGTTTTCAAAAACATTTTTGAGAGCAATGTTTAGCTGTAAATGACATTGTGTGTTAACATGGCTGTCATGTTGGAAACCGCAGTAAATCAGCCGGGGCACAGCAGGTGCTCCGAGGGTTTGATTAGGCATCGGTCTGTTATAGAGCGGAGCGGTCATTATCCAGAAATAACACACCGCTGAATCAAGAATCAGAATCAAGCATTCAACCAAGCCATGTAATAAAAATGGATTCTGCTGGCTCCACTGAGTGAAGCCCCGCCCCGCCCTCGCAGTCCCGTCCCGTCCAGACAATAGCATTTGTTTCCGGTTGGAACTGGAAGTTCCAAGATGGTGGATTTGAATGTGCTGAAATAGTGGCTGTAGAAACCCAAAGGGTCGTATATATTTACTTCTAGTCTATGGTCTGTCTGTCTGTCCGTCCGTACCTACTGTACCCGTCTGTAGAGAGAGAGCGACAGGTTGGTTCCTGTCTGTCTGTCTGTCCCTACCTGTCTGTAGAGAGAGAGGGCGACAGGTTGGTTCCTGTCCGTCTGTCTGTCTGTACCTACCTGTCTGTAGAGAGAGAGGGCGACAGGTTGGTTCCTGTCTGTCTGTCTGTCTGTAGAGAGAGAAGGCGACAGGTTGGTTCCTGTCTATCTGTCTGTCTGTCTGTCTGTAGAGAGAGAGAGCGACAGGTTGGTTCCTGTCCGTCTGTCTGTCTGTACCTACCTGTCTGTAGAGAGAGAGGGCGACAGGTTGGTTCCTGTCTGTCTGTATGTCTGTCTGTACCTACCTGTCTGTAGAGAGAGAGGGCCACAGGTTGGTTCCGCAGAGTCATAAAGAAATCTCCTCGGTTCATTTCATTCTTCAGGTAGGTCACCACCGTGTACACTGCAACGCACGCACGTACGCACACATGCAGGCAGGCAGACAGACACACACACACACACACACACACACACTCCTAGTGAGGATTCAGAATCCCAGAGAAAACAAACTTTCTGCCGTGTCAATGTGTTGTGCGTGCGTGCGTGCGTGCATGTGCGTACCCAAGTCTGTGTCTCCACTCTCTATAGCTTTGCTCAGAGCCAGCTGACTTCTCTTCATCTTCAACAACAGAGGAACCTGTTCACCTGAGCGAGGCTCATAGTCCAACAGCTACACACACACACACACACACACACACACACACACACACACACACACACACACACACACACACACACACACACACACACACACACACACACACACACACACACACACACACACACACACACACACACACACACACACACACACACACTTCAATTCCATGGGAATAAATACAGTTACAGAGTGAAATAACTTAAATTGAACTATGAGAGAGGCAAACTCGTTCTTGGCCTTGTTGTATTCATACAGCACTCAGGCGAGCCACCCACACACACAGTCTCCACCAGGCCGAAGGCATGGGGAGAGAGTATGTTTTGCACTCCGTCCGTGTGTGTGTGTGTGGGTCCGTCCGTCCGTCTGTTAACACCCCAATCGCCCAGGACGAAGTTCACCGTCCTTTCTATTAGTAACGCCCGACGCCCAAGACAAAGTTTTATCCAAAAGACGAAGTTTATTGATATGAAAACTGATTGCATCGCTCCACAGCCTAGGAGCGCCTGTTGCGCAATCCTCTATGTTGCGCAACAGTGAGACGTCTGGGTGCTGGCCGTGGCTTTCAGCTCCCCTTACTTCTTACTTCGTCTTTAGGGACACGCGGTCCAATGGTGATAACGTCCGGTGCTACAATGCACTCTTCGAGTCAGACTGGAGTGGGCGTACTACACCCGAGGAGGGGCAGTTGTATAAATTCTTGACGATATGTTTTAGTATAGCGCACGCACGCACCCCCACACACACACTTTTAAGAAGACAGGCAGGCAGACAGAAAGACAGACAGACACACACCTTTATAGCCAGCTCGGTGCGTCCACACTCATAGGCTCTGGATGCGATGTCAGAATAGGACACCCCCGCTGTCTCTCCAAGCTTCACACTCACTGACCTGGCTATGACATCATCTGACTCATCCTTCTGCTGCACCTACACATGCACGCACGCACGCACACGCAGACACAATTATAAAAGTGATCCAAAGTGTCCACAGAAAGTGTTTTTTACGCTTTGGAAAGCTGTGACTTTATTTACTTTATCATTTTGTAATTTATTACCTTATCTAAAATTATTCACATAATGTAGATTAAATGTACATTAAAACTACTCTTTATTTAAAGCACTGTTAATATCGATGTGCGTGCATGCGTGCGTGTGTGTGTGCGTGCGTACCTTGCAGCAGGCCCAGTGTTTGAGGACACGACTCACTCCCTGGTACTCTGGTGTCTTCAGATAACGACAGATCTCTATCGCCAACGGATACAACTTACGATACACTAACCTGGAGACCGAGCGAGACAGAGAGAGCAAGAGAGAGAGACACAGAGAGAGGAAGAGAGACAGAGAGAGAGAGGGAGGAAGAGAGAGACAGAAAGAGAGAGAGAGAGGGAGGAAGAGAGAAAGAGACCGAGCGAGACAGAGAGAGGAAGAGAGAGACACAGAGAGACAGAGAGGAAGAGAGACCGAGAGAGAGAGGGAGGAAGAGGGACAGAGCCAGACAGAGATAGAGACAGAGAGGAAGAGAGAGCGAGAGAGATAGAGACACAGAGAAAAAGAGAGATAGAGAGAGCGAGGAAGAGAGAGAGATTTTTTTTTAACATTTGGTTTCGTGTCAATAGCACTGATTGGATTGTCTCTTATGTGAACACTCACCTGTCAATCAAGACCTGGACCGTCATCTGTTTGTATCTGAGGAGGCGGAGCTTAAGGAATATGGGCAGAATCATTTTTTGGAACTACAATTACTGTTACCGTGGTTACTGGTGCCATCTGGTAATTGATTTGTCAGATAACACTGACTATAATATGGCAGCAAAGGGTACAATAATAATAAAATAGCACAAGAAATAACAGTTGCCCTACACATATGAGCTTTGTGTGTGTGTGTGTGTGTGTGTGTGTGTGTGTGTTTGTGTGTGTGTGTGTGTGTGTGTGTTAGGAGGATACTGCGTGCACGTTAGTAGGATACTGTGTGTGTGTTAGAGGGATTCCGACGGTGTACTCTCTGACAGCGTTGAGGACTCGCAGGTCTTGACAAACCGACACGAAGGATTCCGGAGAGAAGTTGGTGAGGAAACACTTTCCAAACGACGCCGCCTTGAGGATGAGAGACACACAGAGAGAGAGAGAGAGAGACATGAAAACAGAAACAAGTATTTTCAGTGGTCATGGTATGAATATAACTAGGTCTAGTAGTTACTAAAACTATAAGCCATAAGAGGTCGTTGTTTAGTTTACCACTGATTTTACCACAGCTGAGAGGCGTGGTGAGGGCGACACGTAGTCACATGATGTTAGTTTACTTCAGTAGCACAATCTCAGCTGAGGTAAACCGCGACCTCGCGTAACTTATCGCTTTTCGAAGCGGTTACAAATATGGCAACATGAAAATCATAGAAAAACAAGCCAACTAAAACAGTTCACAACAAGAACAACTACTACAAGAAAGTAGTTTCCGGCTTCCCGAAACTGAGAGCACAAACCAAAGGCTACAGTATGATGGAGGAGAAGAAGTGCCAGTCATGCATGCTGAGAGAGAGAGTGTGAGTGAGTGAGTGAGTGAGTGAGTGAGTGAGTGAGTGAGTGAGTGAGTAAGTGTGTGTGTGCGCGAGTAATCACATACTTGCTGCGACTGTGTAGGTCAACTGGTGAGATGGAGTGCATCTTTCTGTGTGCACCAAACCTTTATACAAACATGTCTGAAGTTGCTGTATGTAGGCTCAAACTGTGTGTGTGTGTGTGTGTGTGTGTATGTGTGTGTGTGTGTGTGTGTGTGTGTGTGTGTGTGTGTGTGTGTGTGTGTGTGTGTGTGTGTGTGTGTGTGTGTGTGTGTGTGTGTGTGCGCGCGCGCGCGTGCGTGCGTGTGTGTGTGTGCGCGCGTGTGTGTGTGTGTGCGTGCGTGGCCACCCTCAGCAGTGTGTGTGTGCCCATGCCCGCCCACCTTCAGCAGACTCTTCTGTGTGTGTGTGTCATGCTCGTGTCCTGCCGCCTCCACACACTGTCTGACGGCCTCTCCCAACACACACTGTTCCTTGATCTCACGCAGGTACTCATCTGCCTTCTGACTGGACTTCTGCATTTGATCAAAATAAAATAGATAGAGAAAATGTACAAAGTTCGGAGAATGAATTAACCTATGACATATCTGACAGACCTGGAGTTAAGAAGACAGTCGCTTACCAAAACTAGTATACATAGGGCAGTGGTTTTTCATGTCACAAACCCCCAACTGATCTTATTCATAATGTTCCAGTGTTCCAACGACAAAAACGCAATTAAATCGTTAAAAGAATTATTCGTGTGACAAATAATCGTCGCGTAAATTGTCCTAACAAATGGTGCCGGCTGTTACCTTACCTCATATTCTTTGTGGGCTTCCAGCAGCAAGGCTCCAGGCGCCATGGAGGCGATCTTAAAGATCTCCTCGCAGACCAGGGGAACCTCCTGGAGGAACTCGTGTCTGGACGGCCCGACGAGACGAACGCCGTCCAGCTCCCCGACGCACACACACTCTTCATCCAGAGTGTATCTGACCCCGAGTTAAGGCATGGACCACACTAACTACTGATGATTATAACACAAACACACTCGACATCCAGAGAGTATCTGACCTTGAGTTAAGACATGGAACACACTAACTACTGATGCTTAGAACTAACCCATTAACCCATTTAGGCCTGATGTCGAAATTAAAAAAATGTCTTCTAAATCATGACAATTTACTGAAAAACCTCATGTTTCTCAATCAGTGGTGCTCAATATTTCATGTCAAGCACCCCAAACATTATTATGTAATTGGCCGCCGACCCCATCTGAAAATATGTTGTTCCAGGAATCACCCAGAAGCAAAGATTTGAGTTAAAAATGTTCATTCTGAAAATATATATATTCCAATTTTGCGCCACGTTTTCACGATTTTTCAAAAATAGCAGACCTACAAGCTCGTAGCCATGAGCTTGTAGATCTGCTATTTTTCAATAGCTAAATTATAACATAATGTTTAAAACACCAAAAGGGGTTCCCACCCAAAATGGGTTAAGACCGGACGCTACTGATGCTTAGAACTAACACGTTAAGTCGTTAAGACCTGACACTACTGATGATTAGAACCAACCCATTTAGACCGGAGGCCGATACAAATGCCTTCTAAATCAGTAGTTCTCAAACATTTGCGTGCCAAGGACTCCCAAAATGATATCTGGTTGTGGAGATCAGAGAGAGAGAGAGAGAGAGAGAGCGAGAGAGAGAAGGATGAGGCTGACAAGGCACTGTGTCAGGCACACTCAGGAACTCGTGGCGAGAAGCAAAGGCAGGGATGCAAAAAGGTGCAACGCCTGAGAAGACACACTATGGCGCGACAGCCGAGCCAACAACACTGCAGAGATCAAGTATGACTAGATGTAATGGTAGGACATATTGAACCAGCAGTACTACAGGTCCTGGTAGGACACAAGAGCTGCAGTGAGTAAGGGTAGGATACTGGATGGTGTCATTACAGTCGCCGGCCACTAGGAGGAGTTTGTCCCACATCACAACCACAGAAGCTTGCTGGCTCTTTGGTCTGCGGCACCTGAACACAGACGAGAGAGAGATCAGAGACAGACAGACAGACAGACAGACAGACAGACAGACAGACAGACAGACAGACAGACAGACAGACAGACAGACAGACAGACAGACAGACAGACAGACAGACAGACAGACAGACAGACAGACAGACAGACAGACAGACAGACAGACAGACAGACAGACAGACAGACAGACAGACAGACAGACAGACAGACAGACAGACAGACAGACAGACAGACAGACAGACAGACAGACAGACAGACAGACAGACAGACAGACAGACAGACAGACAGACAGACAGACAGACAGACAGACAGACAGACAGACAGACAGACAGACAGACAGACAGACAGACAGACAGACAGACAGACAGACAGACAGACAGACAGACAGACAGACAGACAGACAGACAGACAGACAGACAGACAGACAGACAGACAGACAGACAGACAGACAGACAGACAGACAGACAGACAGACAGACAGACAGACAGACAGACAGACAGACAGACAGACAGACAGACAGACAGACAGACAGACAGACAGACAGACAGACAGACAGACAGACAGACAGACAGACAGACAGACAGACAGACAGACAGACAGACAGACAGACAGACAGACAGACAGACAGACAGACAGACAGACAGACAGACAGACAGACAGACAGACAGACAGACAGACAGACAGACAGACAGACAGACAGACAGACAGACAGACAGACAGACAGACAGACAGACAGACAGACAGACAGACAGACAGACAGACAGACAGACAGACAGACAGACAGACAGACAGACAGACAGACAGACAGACAGACAGACAGACAGACAGACAGACAGACAGACAGACAGACAGACAGACAGACAGACAGACAGACAGACAGACAGACAGACAGACAGACAGACAGACAGACAGACAGACAGACAGACAGACAGACAGACAGACAGACAGACAGACAGACAGACAGACAGACAGACAGACAGACAGACAGACAGACAGACAGACAGACAGACAGACAGACAGACAGACAGACAGACAGACAGACAGACAGACAGACAGACAGACAGACAGACGGGACTTACCAAACCATCTGTTTAGGAGGGGTCCTCACTTTGGTGTCCACCTCACACAGTTTATCCTGAAGACACAACACACACAGGGGTGAATTCAGGTTAATTTACACTATACACTTACTGTACAATTGTCTATTAGCACACATACCTGAGCTGAAACAACGTAAACATTATCATTGGTTAATATAAAGCCTTGTGGGGCAAATATCCTTGATTATGCGGCTAAACATCATTGATTATGCGGACAAAAATCATTGATGTCGCAATGAAATATGCAAAATATGCAGGATTTTATGTGGTGAAATGGTGTGCAGGAAGGAAGTTGCGAAATATGCGGGAAGTTTGCGCAATTATGCGCCCTTTTTAAAATAAATTGACATTCTGAACTCGGAGGGTCTATTGTTCTCAGAAAATCATCAATGTATCCAGAAACATAGCTGGGGTACGACTTGAGAGCATGCCATCAATGTATGAGACCTGGATACTCAGGAAGGGGAAAGCTAAAGTATTGTAGTAGGGACAGAACACAGCCAATACCATCTTTTACCATAATAGGGGCGACGGTACACAGTTACACACTACCTTCACTGCAGGCTAGGGCTTCAAAATCGTATAGGACTTCTGAACAAGTACATTATACTCCCCCCCCCCCCCCCCCCCTATCAGGTTGATGAGAAGTCTGCTCACTCCTCATGCATTGAAGGAAGGGTTGAAAAATGGGTTTGTTTGTTTGTGTGTGCGTGTGTGGTGTTGGACCTTGAGGTTGGCCGAGCCCATCCACACATGTCCAGAGTCAGTGAACACCGACAGGTATTTATAGCTGAAGGACACCGCCATGCACACGATGTTACTGAACGGGCACGAGATACCTGGAAGAGACTGGGGATACACACACACACACAACTTCAAAACAAAGTACATCAACATTTTAGGGACGTGATTTTATGAATGCCATTTTTTACAATTTTGGCACAGGTAACAGACAGTCTCACCACTGCGGTACAGGAAGTGTTGTCCAGTATGTAGAGGTCTGGTCCATTGGCCAGCAGAACTTTAGTCTGTCTGTCCTGAGTCAGCACAGCCCAACATGAGGGAGCCCCCTGCAGGCCTGGAGGAGATGCAACACACACAGTTCACACAACCACTTCATACTAGTGTCTCAAGAGAGACAACTATTCCACAATCTGCCAATGTCACAGAGTCATACAAACTTCTCAGAAACAAGTTTGGAAGCTTAATTTTCGGTCAATTATTTCTCTAATAATACCAATTGGTATTGCATTTTATATCATTTTTATCGTTGATTAGTCAGCTTTGCAACGAGGTATTAACTTCAAGTCGCTTAGAATCTTCACCAGAAACAAGGACGGGTGTTTTCAATGAATCTAACATGGTTAAAATGGGTTTGTATAGGAAGGGGGCATAATGATAAAGCAACATAAAAACGGTCTAGTGTCTAGGGTGCTCACAAAAGCCTGAGTAGATGTGAAATGTCCCTTAAATGTGGCTGTTGGGTACCTGGGACCTCAGGAAGTCTCCTCAGCTTCAGGTCGTCGATGTTGGTGGCCAGGGTGAAGCGAGACGAGCCCGTTACTATGGCAACGCCGGTGCCGTAAGGCGAGTGGAAAACTTTGGCTTCCGACACCTGAGTCTGTACCACTTCCTGTGGAGAGAGAGAGAGAGAGAGAGAGAGAGAGAGATATATTTATCCATTCTCTCTACTTTTCCTTTTATCCTCAACTGTTCCTGTGCAGTTTATCGGTGACCAACAGTAGAAGACTGTGGTTGTACTGCTCAGCTCCCAGGTGTATAATGTCGAATCGTGCTCGTGTAATTAAAGTGTTAATTTGGCACCGGCCTCTGCAGGGGAAGGAGAGGTCAACTAATGTAAAAATCTGTTTTTTACTAAAGGTAAAAAAGAAAAAAAAGGTCAAGGCACTGACCTGTCCCATGCTGAAGTGTCTCTTGAAGGTTCCAAACAGGTCGTAGATGAGGACAGTGCCGTCCTCCTGGACACACAGCAGGTCATCGCACACCGTCCATCCCAGGTGACGCACCGGACCGCTCTTCCACTGCAACACAACACGCTCACTTCATGTTGCAACGTTCTATACAATACCCTTTCCCTAAAACACCGAGGTCGGGATCCATTTGTGGGTCACGGACCAATTATTATGGGTCACAACGACTCAACTAAAAATCAAATCTTCTTGAGCCAAAGGTAAAGCTCTCCGTCTGGCAATCTTCGTTCCTACTGTCTCTCACCTATGGTCATGAAGTGTGGGTCATGACTGAAAGAATAAGGTCGCGGATACAAGTGGCCAAAATGAGTTTTCTCAGGCGGGTGGCTGGCATCTCCCTTAGGGTGAGAAGTTCAGTCACGCAAGAGAGACTCAGGGAACCGCTGCTTCTTCGCTTAGGTGGTTCCGGCATCTGGTAAGGATGCCTCTCGAGCGTCTCCCTAGGGAGGTCCTCAATGCACGTCCCACTGGAAGGAGACCCCCCGGGCAGACTGAGGACCAGATGGAGGGTTTACATCGCCACACTGGCCTTGGGTCGCCTCGGGATCCCCCAGACGTTACTAATGTTGCTCTGGAGAGGGAAGTCTGGAGCTCTCTGGTAGAGCCCCTACGACCCGACCACAGATAAGCTGAGGTTGAAGATGATGGATGGATGGACCATTTAAAAATCAAAAGATTTTTTTTTATTTTTTTAGGGGACATAAGGTTCGAGAAGATCACGCATGCACCTCATCATAAAGACATGGGTTCACGACCCACTGATTGGGAAAAGGTATGATCGGAACTGTGTGTGTGCGTGCATGCGTGCATGCGTGCATGCGTGCATGCGTACCTGGAAGCTGGCCATGGTAACCCCAGAGGCCGAATAAATCTCCAGCTGAGGACGGGCGCTGGGAGAACGTCGCTGACATTCCTTCAACAGAGCTGAGAGAGAGAGACAGACAGACAGACAGACAGACAGACAGACAGACAGACAGACAGACAGACAGACAGACAGACAGACAGACAGACAAGGATAAAACATGATGTTACGTGGGCTTGTTCGTGGTTTAGCTGTGATGCTATGTGATTACCTAGTTAGTACAAATATTAAAACACCCAAGGGCCAGGTCCAACTACATCTCCTGACATAATGTACCTTCAGACCATAGCAACAAAGTCACATGATACATATGCATTTAAACGATTTTATTTATCATAATCAATATAAATCAATCAATCAATGATATTGCAACTAATAGGCGAGTGCGCTCCCGGTGTGCAACTGTGAATTTTCAAACGCACCCATTGTGAGAAAAATAGCCAGGGCGGTCGGATTAAAATGCTTTTCAATTAAACGCGGAATGCACGGGTGCTAACAGCCGACCCAGCAAAAATTCTAACATCCGTGGCACTTGGGTGTAGCCGTCGCAAAAAACAGGCTGAAGTTGGACCATGGACTGTCGAGATTATGACAGTCATGTTTCAGGGCTAGTACACCTCCTGCCTTCAGTGCCCACTCCAACTGTCACTACGCTGGATTTGCCGTCAAAATGAACACTTACTGTGTAGTAGAGGTACAATATTGATGAGTCATCATTAGATACAACCAGACAGGAATTTTCTATCTTCTCTCACAAAGAGGGCTGTCAGGATGAGATCAGCACCGCAGACAGAGAGGTCGGAGTTAACCAGTTTAGACCTGAGGCCGATTCTAAAAAAATGGCTTCTAAATCTTAACAGTTTTCTGAAAACCCTATGTTTCTATGTCAGTGGTGCTCAACCTTTTTCATGTCAAGGACCCCCAGAAATATCTGTATTTGGCTGCGGACCCCAATCTGAAAATATGTTGTTTTCGCTCTGAAAGAATATATATTTCAAAGATTTGCACAACATTTTCACAATTCTTCAAAAATAGCAGATCTACAAGCTCGTAGCACGGCACTCGGTGCCGCGCTATGAGCTTGTAGATCTGCTATTTTTCAATAGCTAAAGTATAACATAATGCTTAAAACACCAAGGGGTTCCCGTTGTTCTGTTAAATAATTATGCAGTCTCTCACCTATGGGTCCACCGTAGGGTGCTGCGGCCACCAGACAGTCTCTGAAGCCCTCCCTCAGAGTCCAACTCATGTCATACAACTCTATCTTCCTACACACACATGCGCGGGCACACACACACACACACACAAAGTGACGCAGTGTAAATCTGTGGTTCTCAAAGTGGGTCCTTGAGGGGGGGAGGGGGGGGGTGGTCGTTCCAACTTCCAGGGCGTCCCCCCAGGAGAGTTGGTTAATTAATATGGCATGATCCAAATCAGTTTAACCACTGTTAACCATATTGTATACAGCTGATCTACAAGCTCACAACGTGTGGAAATGCGACACGTTGTGACCTTGTAGATCTGCTATTTTAAACAGTATTGTTTTTATTATTATTTTTACATTTCAACAAGACTTATGGGGGGCAAGGTGTTTTCAGATGTGGACGTCCATCCATGGCCAAATACATATTAATTTGGGGGTCAGACTAATTTTGTCATCATGAGAAGCAATGGTGTGAATCATTGTAATTGTAAATGAAATAAAGTATGCATGTCCATATGACAGCATCAGTTACACAAACACACAGCTACAGTACATGTTGGCCAATTTAACACTGAGGTGGCAACTAGTTTAGGTGACCAATAGGCCTGTATCCGCTGTGAAACCATGCACTTTTAGTGAGTAATTTTGTCTTGTATACTTAATTGTTCATATTATTATTATCATGCTGCTAACAAAGCTAACTGTGGTCATGTGAGCTGTCAGCTGTGTCTACATCCCATGGCCCGGAAGGACGACCGCGCGATGTCATTGGCCAGCTGGTTGTCAGGGAGACAGAGGCAGACGCTTCAATAATAATCTCACACTCTGCTAAATCTACTTCAATAATAATAGTAGCTTCATAGGTCCAAATAATGAACATTACTGCAAGTCCATTCAAGTTACTTTTCACGTATGTTACTGGAGTGGAGGTAGAATTTACAAGTTACAACTACTACTAATTCAATTTCGTACTCAACGTCAGGTAGACCAATCACAGCGCGACTGTCCCTCCGAGCTATGGGGGTCTAAATGATATGGTTGTTTACTAGCCTAAGAGACGCTGCTTAAAACATCATCATAATAATATCATCATATACATTTAAAAGAAAGTCCCGACAGTTACCGATAAAATGCCTCCCCGAGGGGGTTCCAGTTGGCTGTTATAAACGCCATGATGTGAATTATTCCTCATAAAATAATTTGTTTTTGTATTAAAAATAAAAATGGGAAGAAATCTCTTCTTCTCAAGAAGAAAAGCTGTGGGCTGGCTCACTTCCTGGTTTCCTTCTTCCTCTACGGCTACAATACAAGAGAGATGGAATGGGGATAGCGCCATCTGTTGGTGATTCTATTCTATTCTATTCTATTCTATTCTACAGTGGTGGAAAAAGTACTCATATGTTTTACTTCACTAAGTATCAATACATACTGCAATATAGAAATACTGTCTACATTACAAGTAAAAGTACGGAATTCGAAATGTACTTGAGTAAAAAGTACCAAAAGTAAAAACTATTATGTAGAATGTCAATAATGTCAAGTTTAATATCACATCTTTTGAAAATGGCTGAAATGTATACATAGGGCTGAAGTGGTTAGTGTGTGTTTTGTAATAATAATCTAAAATCTACAAAGTAACTATAGTGACTAAACTTTTCAAATAATTGGAGTGGAATAAAAGTACAATAGCCTATTTGTCTCTGAGGCTGAGATGTAGTGGAGTAGAATAAGTAAAAGTATTAGAAATTGGAAATATTCATGTAAAGTAGGCCTACAAATACCTCAATTGTACTTAAGTAGGCTACATCACTTAAGTCAGCTAGTGTACAGTACTTTCCATCACTGCTATTCTATTCTATTCTATTCTGTGAACTGGAGGTGAACTGCCCCAAAGTTATTAGTACAGCTGCGCCCGGCAGCTGGCGAAAACTAGAGTTCTCAACAGGCCCGAAAATTGAGGCCCGGTTCCTACCTGGGCCCTCATCAAACCCTGTACACTTAAGACACTGCCCCCGCTGCCACCCTTAGATCTCCATATGGAGCTGAGTGCTGACCTGTTCTGACATTCCACATCTGACCTCATCAAACCCTGTACACTCAAGATACGCTAGCTCCAGCCCAGTACAGAATTCATTCCATATGCATATGTTGATCTGACCCCATTATTTCATTATGTATGTATGAATGGTGACTTGTGCCCCAGTTCCATGCATTAATTCTGCACCAATTAGGATGAATTGAAAATGGAGGACACTTTTTCTGGTTTTATCCTTGTAGCAGATTTTGTATTGACCTTCGTTTGAACTGCACCCATTCTGCAAGCTGTTAATTCAAAAATATCAACGAATCAATAAATAGCACATACAGAGAGTAATGGCACCACACCGCCACAAGAGGGCGTAGTATACCATAGAAGTGAGATCTGTCGGAAGAGCGCTTCTTCCCAGCACACGGGTGGGACCGGGACACATGTTGTGGATCGCGGAAAACATTTTTATGGGTCCCTTTATTTAGTTTTTAATTAATATTTCAATATTACATAAATAAAATAAAATAAATATAAAACATTCCCCCAAAAAATCTATATGTTTCATGAATTAAAAAACATGCAATGATTTATTCAACAATAATAAAGAAAAAGGAAAAATTTAAGAAATTAGAAAGTAGTGAAAATTGCCGATCTACAAGCTCACAACGCGGCGCGAAGCGGCACGTTGTGAGCTTGTAGATCTGCTATTTTCACTAGTTTGGGTAATGGGGGAACCCCTGCCTATACATTTCAATAGCCAATATGAGTAGTGGTCCAAGAGTGGAGAGATTCTTCCCTCGACCAATAGAAACGTTTAGTGGGCTGGACCAACATGCCTGTGTCTCTCACTCTCCCAGTTCAAAGTTTCAAATGAAAGTGTAGCTACAAGTACCTACACATGATATAACTACTTTATTAAACTGTAGCTATAGGGCTATATATTATTGCTCATGGAGTCCCCGGCGGTGACAGAGAGTGAACCAGCAGCCCTGTTCAGCGCAGTCACAGTGTATTCTCTGTTGGCGTGCGGGCTGCAGCTTGTCACCGGCTACTGCTTCGCTCGGTACTGGGGCAGTAGATGTTCGTCCACCGACAGATGGGTTCTGGTCTGGTTGTTCTACGATGCTATAGTCCACATCACACTGGTGAGAGTCTTACCCGCATGCTTGAGCAGCTTGATTGATTGATTGAAATTTGTATTCACAGTTTGGGTACAGTTACTACTACAGTAACAGTTCAAACCAAATGAAGTACCTTCGTTTACTAATTTTTACTTTGAACAGTAGCCTACCCATTCTACAAACGATAGATAGATAGATAGATAGATAGATAGATAGATAGATAGATAGATAGATAGATACCAGTAGATAGATAGATAGATAGATAGATAGATAGATAGATAGATAGATAGATAGATAGATAGATATAGATAGATCGATAGGTGTAGAAATAGCTGCTTGTAAAAGCTCTTTGAAACAAATGACAGGATTTTGCAGTTTGTATGTTGATGTGTGGGCACATTTTGTGTAATTTTGCATGGATAATTATGGCTGGTTGATTGATTGATTGATTGATTGATTCTTCTGCAGGAGGGTCCGTTTGTTTACATGTCCTTGGTTGGAACCGTCGCCACGTCAGAAGGAATGCTGGCAGAACTATGTGAGTGATTAATTGCAATCATTTCACTTAATTTATTTATTTCACCAGTTCCTTTCATCATAGCAATTACAGAGCTACTGTGCTATGGGTCGACGATAGCACGGTTGTAATAGCATTCTATAAGAGTTGGTAAAAAAGTGGTATGAAAGCATTATCTCATAATTTTTTAATATAAGTTCTTCTGATACAGTGATTCCCAGCCTGTGGCCCTGGCCCAGGGCCCACTATAGTGGCCCACGGGATATTCAAAGTGGGCCCCCAAATTGGCAAAACAGGGAGGCAGTTTAGAGACCTGGATTACTGCATGTTTTTTGTGAGGGTATGGCCACTGATGATGCGGAGGAGAGAACAGCGCCCACAGTGCCCACAAGGGAATCGAATCCAGGACCTTCTAGCTGTGAGGCAACAGTGCTACAGACTGCGCCACCATGCACCCATGCTGTTTACATTTCTAACTAATTCAATCGGGGACCTCTCTCTTTCTGTCTGCCCCCTCATAGGGAAGGAGTATGGGAAAGCAGACATCAGATGGCTGCATTCTGATCCCACCATCGTCTCATTGGAGTTGTTGACGGTGGTACTGGACAGCTTCCTGGCTCTAGTGCTGATCTATGCCATCATCAGAGACAAGCACTATAGGTACAACACACACACACGCGCAGACACCTAAACCTAACCTCTATGTCTATTGTCTAATCCCAACCTAAATCCTTTTTGAGTGGTGCAACCACTCCAAGGAACAGCAATGTCCGTGTTAACCTACCTATGTGTTCATGTGTCCGTTCACCTACCTATGTGACTATGAGCACCAGTACCAATGAGTACCAAAAGTGGCGCTGTTGTGCCAGAAACAGAGAGAGAGAGATAGTGCTGCACTGTTGCCTGTTAATGAGAGACAGAGAGAGAGAGGGGGGGGGGGGGGGAGTTGCACCACTCAGTTCACACGGGTGTGATTTTTACTAACTGCATAGTCTCACGTAGCCAGACAACTCCAATAGTCTGGAACTACACCTACACCAAACATTATATTGAAATCATTCCTAATGGTAAATAAATGATAATTAATTAGTATTTTCTGCTGTGCTTGCCGCCGTCCAGACATTTTGTACAGGTCAGTCTGTGTGTGTGTGAGCTGTACGGAGGCTGGATGACGTTCGTGCCGGACTGGCTGGCGGGCAGCCCCAGCCTGGACACGTCCCGCTGGCTCTACCTGTGGGTGTACCTGATGTTCTTCAATGGGGTCTGGGTAGTGGTGCCACTCCTGCTGCTGCACCAGTCCTGGACGGCGCTGAGACGAACGCACCATGCCACGCATGGCGGACCGACCAGCGCATCGCACGCGAAACACTCATAATTGTGATCGCGTGGATTAAAGCAGTGGTTCCCAAACTTTTTAATTTCAAGGACCCCCAAATTGACAACAATTAGCCTGCGGACCCCCATTTGAAAATATATGCCAGGGACCCCCATAAGAGAAGATTTGTATGGCTCTAGCAGTGATTTTCAAACCGATTAATTTCAAGGACCCCCCAGGTTGACATGCATTAGTCTACGGACCCCCATGGCATTTCTATCTCTGGGACCCCCAATTTATATTGTAAAATCAATGTTTAATTTAACTCTGAGAGGAACCAAATGGACCCGTTAGGGTCCATTTGTTCACTCTCAGAGTTACAGACCCATAAGGGTCCATTTGGTTTCAAACTATCATTTGAAACTCCCTCCACTGAGCCAGTGGGTTTTATGTGACACTTGCGATGGCATGTTTTGTCATGCCAACGAAGCTCACTTTTATTGAATTGCTAGAGTTTACATGTAAGTGGTTAACGTTGATACTTGATATATATATATTTTTGTCTAGAATGCATCTTTTTTTTGTGCTGTATAAGTGAAATTATCTACATAATGTACAGATGCTTACGGTACTTACCAATACTGTCTGGTAAATGTCCATGCAAAATAAAATCACAAAAAATATGTTGCGCGCACACACACACACACACACACACACACGTATAAAGTATGATAGAAATTGTCAAATTGCCACCACGCCATGACACATCTAATATTATATGTGTCCTATAGTCGCTTTTGTTGAGGCTTGATTTCACAGAACACACAGTAGATAGGAGGAGACATAGCTAAAGCTGATGAGGTTTTATTCTGGCAGGTACCCAACCGGTCCCATTCCAAACATCAACACATCGTTATTATGTTACTACACAACCCTAAGTAAAAAAAGAAACCTGCTCATTTGACTGCTTTTTAAACTTGCACACAATGGCAGTGACATGATACATCAACTAGATTTATACACACAGAGCATACATTAAAATATAACAGTTAAAATGATGCACATGATGATATTTACAATGGCAAGTGTGTGTGTTTGTTGTGAGATGACAATTCATGAATTGTCTAATAATGTGAAATATTGACTGAATCGTTTTCAAAAGAGAATAGTGAAAATAGCAGCTCTGATTTTGCTTGACACCATGGTGTGACAAAGTGTTAAATAACACTAAACGGATTAATTGATTTGTCAATAATTCATTCAAAGTGTGTTTTAAGTGTGTGCGTGTATCTATACAGTGTGTATGTGTTAACCCTTGCTCAAGGACACTCCGGCACAATGACCGGCCCGATGATCACAAACAGAGCTGGGAGATGATATTCATCAAGAATATGAGAATTCAAGAATAATTTGTGCCACGGAATGTAACAGCTCTGTACGTGGTCTGCTCTTTTCACCCCCTCTACACCAAATCTCTTCACAGAAAATAGCTGATCTAAATAATTCACGAACATTACATATAGCTGTCATTTATGGATTTGAAATAAGAATAGGCCTGTATAGGGTTTAAGATGTTAAAACCAGTTTACCAATTATCAAAAATAAATAAAATGAAAAGGCAAAAAAACGTAAGAAAAAAAGATAACCTAAATCTTTGACCTCTGGCCTCTTTTCCATCGGGGTTGAAACGGTTCCGTTCTTTCTTCCCAACCAAATGAATTAGTTCAGCTCCTTGGAAGATGCAGTCTATGTGATATAAACCATCATTAAAAAAGAAAAAAAAAAGAACGGAACCAAAGTTATTTAGGTGGAAAAGGTGCCTCAGTGGCATTTTTAACACCTTTGAAGTATTTGTATTTAAAATACATTAATGTAAGACTTATTTTAAAGGAGAATTCCATGCTAGAAGGCTTTCTAACTTTATTTGTAGTTGTTACGTCCCCACCAAAGAGGTCCAGGAGGTGTTATTTTGCGCAAAAGTGCATTATTGGCTATTTCCCCTAATACTGTATAAGCCCTCAAAGGGTGTTGGGTTTTTGTGCTAATTCGCTTATTTCCATCGAAATAAGTAGTAAAGTGTGCCACTTGGGATACTATTTACATTATGAAGAGGATATATACAAAAATATATGTATTTTTGAGCGATGGAAATAAGTGAATTAGCACAACACCCCAATGCCCCATTCAATTCAATGCAATTCAATTCACTGAAGGCTTATGGTAGGGGAAATAGCCAATAATGCACTTTTGCACAAAATAACACCTGGACCTCTTTGGTGGCGACGTAACAACTACAAATAAAAGGTAAGAAAGCCGTCTAGCATGGAATAATTCTCCTTTAAGGAGCCCTGGTTACGTGCTTGACGACCTCTTCCTCAGCTCTTCTTGATGAGCTTGCTGACGGAGAGGAAGGCCTGCATGAGGCCCAGGCCCTGCAGAGCGCTACACGCCTGGATCTCCCAGTGGCGTTTTTTGCAGCTCGGCAGATCCAGCTGTTTCGACACCTACAATTCACAATGTAGGCATTTAGGCCAGTGGTGGAAAAAGCACTACTCACATGTTTTACATAAGTAAAAGTATCAATACCGCAATGTAAATAAAGTACAAAAGTATTGGTATCTAAACATACTTTAAGTACAAAAGAAAAAGTACTTATTATGCCCCGTATTATGCCCCGTTTCACAAGTTCAACATGTATACAAATCAGTTGATTCTACAAGCTCACAATGCGTGTGCCATTTTCAAATTGCCGAAATGCATATGGGGCTGACGTGGTTACTGTACGTTTTGTAAAAAGAAAAGAAAAGAAACTCACACACATTCCATCATTCTGTAATGTGTTTGTTTTGTCCTGTTAAACAGTTTTTGACAGCCCTCCTACTGTATGCCCAGCTTTGTGTGTACCCCATAGTGATGATTTGATTGGCTGAGCACGGAATGTGATGTATGATGATAAGAGCGCCCCTTACTTCACACAAGTGTGATAAAAAAAGAAAAAAAGTACAGTACAGGAAGGTCCTTGCAGACTGGACGCGTTTTTCGGAAAAATGCTAAAAATCCCAAAAACACAGCAGTGTGCAGACACCTTTATTGTGTTGTTGTTAAAATGGGTACTGTTAAATAGCTCTACCTGTATATGGAGTGTTTGTTCAGTAACGGAGGTCGGAGGGATAAGGGATACCCCCGTTACTGTGTGTGTGTGTGTGTGTGCGTGCTGTGGTTCACCTCTCGTATGGTCATGGAGTTGGGCAGGTCTTTCTTGTTGGCCAGGACCATCAGAGGAACTCCTTTGAGGTTCTCGTCGTTCAGGACTTTCTTCAGAGCTCTGTGAGCTTCAGGCATCCTGCCTGCGTCGCTGCTGTCCACCACAAACACCAAGGCCTTGCAGCCTTCCAGGTAGTACCTATATACACGGTACACAAAATGTTTAATACCAGGTGGAAATGTAATCCGGTCTGGATTAATAATATCTGGATATGAGACACGAGTTGATAACTTTCTTCAGCTAAGCGTGGCCTCAAAATTAATGTGCACTCCAGCCTCAGAATAACTCATGTTATGCACCGTGTTGCACACATTATAATAAGTTGTGTTATACAAATATTTTCACTTTAGGAACACTATCCGCGAAGCTCAGGTCAGCCACACCAAGAACTAGAGATGATTAGTCATAGTCATGCCTTTGTCTCATCACGCCTGGACTTTTCCAATTCCCCTTTCACCTCACTAACGCTAGTCTGGAAACCAGACACCTCACTAACGCTAGTCAGGAAACCAGACACCTCACTAACACTAGTCAGGAAACCAGACATCTCACTAACACTAGTCTGGAAACCAGACATGTAGCTGTACAGGTTCAAGTAAGTCCACGCATCATACAGATGTCTGATATTGGTTTTATTTTGTCATGCGACTTTCAACTCCTCCAGTCACCAAGACACCGTGAAAACTATAATAAGGAAACAATTACATTTTGTTCAGTTTTGAGTCCATACACATTGTAAACAGTGATTAGAGTCCACACATGTGCATTCAAATAACCAAACAAAGTCCATATTTCTACATTACAGCAACATTAGGCAATACACAACAAACACAATACACTCAAAGGAACACAATAAAGAATATGTACCGTGTGCGCCTTTGAACCATGTGCAGATTACTGAATATTTGTCTCTCTCTGACGTTCCCAAAAATACAACTTCTCTCCAGGAACTCAGTTCAACCTCTGACCCTTACTGACAGGTGACGTCATGTGAGTGACGCGACACTCTAATCATGTGACTCCCTTTGCATAGGGTGCATTTTTACCTTGTGATATATTCTTTTAACATATTTATTGCCATTTTCAATTCTATTTATTATAATGAAATCAACCTTTTTATCCAAGTATGATCATAAATGCTGCACAACCAAACCATATTTAATATCATTTAAGTTTATACCTGAAACCACTGTCTCTCGTTCTGGGACAGTTACAAGACACCTCACTAACACTAGTCTGGAAACCAGACACCTCACTAACACTAGTCAGGAAACCAGACACCTCACTAACACTAGTCAGGAAACCAGACACCTCACTAACACTAGTCAGGAAACCAGACACCTCACTAACACTAGTCAGGAAACCAGACACCTCACTAACACTAGTCAGGAAACCAGACACCTCACCAACACTAGTCAGGAAACCAGACACCTCACTAACACTAGTCAGGAAACCAGACACCTCACCAACGCTAGTCAGGAAACCAGACACCTCACTAACACTAGTCAGGAAACCAGACACCTCACTAACACTAGTCAGGAAACCAGACACCTCACTAACACTAGTCTGGAAACCAGACACCTAACTAACACTAGTCTGGAAACCAGACACCTCACTAACACTAGTCAGGAAACCAGACACCTCACTAACGCTAGTCAGGAAACCAGACATCTCACTAACGCTAGTCTGGAAACCAGACACCTCACTAACGCTAGTCAGGAAACCAGACATCTCACTAACACTAGTCAGGAAACCAGACATCTCACTAACACTAGTCTGGAAACCAGACACCTCACTAACGCTAGTCAGGAAACCAGACACCTCACTAACACTAGTCAGGAAACCAGACACCTCATTAACACTAGTCAGGAAACCAGACACCTCACTAACACTAGTCAGGAAACCAGACACCTCACTAACACTAGTCTGGAAACCAGACACCTCACTAACGCTAGTTAGGAAACCAGACATCTCACTAACGCTAGTCAGGAAACCAGACATCTCACTAACACTAGTCAGGAAACCAGACACCTCACTAACACTAGTCAGGAAACCAGACACCTCACTAACACTAGTCTGGAAACCAGACACCTCACTAACACTAGTCAGGAAACCAGACACCTCACTAACACTAGTCAGGAAACCAGACACCTCACTAACACTAGTCTGGAAACCAGACACCTCACTAACACTAGTCTGGAAACCAGACACCTCACTAACACTAGTCTGGAAACCAGACACCTCACTAACACTAGTCAGGAAACCAGACACCTTACTAACACTAGTCTGGAAACCAGACAAACACCTTTCACCTCACTAACACTAGTCTGGAAACCAGACAAACCTCCAGTTGGCTCTCATCCGGTCTTGTCCTCCAACATCCCAGATGGTCAGAGACGTTTTCTTATCCAGGTCCAGAGTCCCTACGTTGAACCCTATGGTAGGAGATGTATCCATCACCTACGCACGCACACACATACACACACACGATGAACATTTATTATTTTCAAATGTTTCACACAGAAGAAGAACTTTTATTATTTTCAAATGTTTATGATAACGTGCTTTCTTTTCAACTTTTCAAATGGGATGACATGTGAATTTACTGTTTGGTTTTTTTCAGCTTGTTCCTCTTCCCTGTAATTGAGGTCTTAAGAATGAATGCTCACCTTCCCCGTCAGGAGTCGGGCCAGCAAGGTGGACTTCCCAGACGAGTCTAAACCCATCAGGATCACCTGGAGAGGCACGCACGCACAATTGTTTAATTGCAGAAGTTAAAGTAATGCATGTCATGTCTTAGGATGTGTGATGATGTTACAGTGTCTCATTCATTGTACTGTACATGTCTATTTAATTGTCTCCTTCCTCATAGAATGCGGCCATTGTTGTAATCTAAGTACTGGACCCTCGTCTGGTTCTGACAGACAGGTAGTGTGTGCAGGCTGGGTGGTGTGTGACAATCCAGTTGAAGTATTCCTTTGGTACGGCGACTGCGGCGGCGGGTACCCGGGAGAACAAATTAACGAGACAGTATCACGCTAAGGTTCACAAAGTTTATTACACAAACAGGAAACATATATAGTGCTGGATCATAATGACATGACAATAAGATATGAGACAGAATAACGTGCCTACTGCAGCAAGGCTGACCTTGCTGCCACCGATGATGTCTCTCGTAGCCTATCTATAAAGTATGCTACAGTACAATACATATCAAGTACACTGTATCTCAAGTTCAAGTACATAGACTAAGATGTACTGTGCATGGGCTAATATCATAACAGCCATCATCACAGTGGCTTCACAATCATCTCAAACAGCCTTTGCCTCCAGACACACATGAGTCTAGCCGCAATTTGCAACAATAGATTTGTTATGATGGGTTGAATCGCAATGAATTGCAACACCCTCCATTGACAGCCCATACATCCAAACAGAAAAATCCCATCTGATTGTATGAAACAACATAAAATTCACCAACATTGCAGCTGTATGAATAGTTCGAATTATCCTCTATCTGCAAAGTAATTATTTATCTAACTATAAATGCACCAAGTCTCTGTGTGCGTGTACGTACTTCTTTAATCCACGTAACTCGAGAACCGTTCGCCCCACCGATTTCAAATTTGACACACGCGTTCCACCCCACCACAGGGAGTGCAGTGCCCGGTGTCGAGTCGGTCGGACCCACGGTTGCCCAGAACCGCCCCAAAAAGGCCTCCGGACAGGGCCCCTGCCCAGTGTCCATATATGGAGCTGACCTGTTCGGACATCATTCTGACGTCTGCATAGACTCCATATTTGGGCATGCCTGACAAAGAACTTCATATATGGGCATAAAAGGGACACAGACATAATATCTGGGTGGGGCATTAATTTCCAACTTGCATTGTTCCAAGAAGGCCAGTGCCCAACTGGCACCGCTCTAGTATTATAAAAATCTAGTTTTGCAAATTGCAGCTAACATGAGCCTAGCTATATTAGATTAATATTATCCACACTTGAGCCCTTGTACTCTGAGGGAATCATTGGCCAAAAAGAGCAGCCAACAAGGGTTTTTTAAGCGGTTAACAAACTGCATTATAGTATTATGCATATGAGCTGTTTGAACTTGTAAGACGTATCATTGATTGACTGACTGACTGACTTGGGTTGCAGTGTGATGGCTATCAGTGAAATTGAGGAGCACCTGGGCCCGGGTGCAGAAAAATGTGAGCCTCACACCCCTTTTAAAGCCTGTCCTGGCTATGTTCACTATTTGAATTTAAGTTTTTGATGTAAACTGGTGAATCCGCAATGCACTTCTTTCCCTTCCTGGAAATTAACTGGCGTCAAAAGTACAATATTCATAGTATAGTATCAAGAAAATACAAATAATCAAGCTAAGTACGGATAGTTATTAGTCTGATAGTCTCACCTGTGGAGGATGTTTGAAGGATTTAGAGAAGATCAGGCCCATGGCAACAAGGATGTGGGGAAATTAGGATGTCCTAATTTTGTTCTGACTCGATTGATCCTCCTTTCTGTAGGTACACACTGATCAACTCAACAGCTGTTGTTGAATCCTCCTCACTGCTTCTTTCTGTATCTTCATGGACTTTATGACAGAGAGAGAAAGCCCTCCTCACCACAGAAAAAGAATGTTGACAAACCAGTTGCTGGGTCACATGACCTGGTTTCATTGGTGGAAAACTGCCATTTTGTGGCCCAGCCCACACATATCTGTGAACATACCTGGAAACACACACACAGTTTAAAATACAAACGAATCACATGGAACGGTCATTTCATATAGCTGGGAACTTCCTACACTTACACCAATCTGGGAACCCACTCAGAATATGTCTTCAGAGATTACTTTGACACTGGTGTGTGTGTGTGTGTGTGTGGCTCATAGTTTGAGGCTTCATTTAAATTACACGTTTATTTATTTTTTAGCCTAATGATTGTAATGTTTGAATAGAAAAAGCTTAACTACATCAGTGAAAAGGTCCATTCAAATGTTCTTTTTTGAGAAGTTGATATGGAACCAAAGAATATCAATCTGCTATGCTGTCACGAGAATGTGGAATGACCTACCAAAACTCATTAAAGATTTTGACTCCCTACCCAAACTGAAAACTAATCTTAAAATTAAATTGAGAATTGTTTAACTAATTGAGCACCTTGATAGTAGTATATCCTCCAGACCCACTGAGTTTTCTTCCAATATACTGTATTATTATGTATTGCTGATTAATTGAGTACAATGGCATCAAAGGTGATCAAGAAAGTCAACCAAAGAACAAGATTTTGGAGCAGGATCTCCTCTTTTGTCAGCAAGAGTGTGGCAGCGGTGGCCGAACGGATTGCGGAGCGGTCTTGATACCGGAAGGTCGCCAGTTCGAATCAGCGGTCCGACACGTTAAAATTACCACCGCTGAAGTGCCCTTGAGCAAGGCATTGAACCACTAGCATGAAATGTTCTATGAGCAGGGCCTGGCTGGAAACAAGTTCTTGAGCTTAGCCCAGATACCCTGGGTAAATATAGTAACTTTGCTTTGCTTTGCACCTCAGTGGCACTAAAAACAAAGCTTCAGACCTGACAAACTGATTTGGCTACTACAGTACTTGGCCTTCCCCATGATCATGACCCACCTAAATTCAACACACTTTGCTAGTTTTGGATGGGTCATAGATGAGCAATGGGTTTGATATTTAAGATACTCAAAGAGACAGTAGTGCCCTCACACATGTACTGTAGGCCCTATCAGTCTAACTACAAACAAGTGACACCCACACCACCAGAGGGAGCGATCACGATCTGGTTCTCCCCAAATTTTGAACAAACATGGGACAATACTCATTCTACTGCTCTGCCACCACAATGTGGAATGCCCTCCATTAAAGGATAAAAAAATGGTCCTCAAAAAACATCTATCATAAGGTCACAAGGGGAGCTTGTAAGAGTTGTATTTCCCTTTGAAAGGAGGTAACACTACCGCTACTTTTCCCTTTTTCTCCTTTGTACATTATGTATAGCCATTTATATTTATTGATGACATTTAATGTGTACTATTTTATGCTCTGTTGATTAATGTAATAGATAGGACCAGAGTGGAAACAAGTCCAGGACCTTTTTGTCTCCACCAGGCCGAAGGCATGGGGAGAGAGTATGTTTTGCACTCCGTCCGTCCGTCCGTGTGTCCGTGTGTCCGTCCGTCCGTGTGTCCGTGTGTCCGACAAACCACCTGAAGCTCAACCTGGACAAGACCGAGCTGATGTTCCTCCCGGGGAAGGGCTGTCCGCACCGAGACATGGCCATCACCATTGATAATGCTGTGGTGACCTCAACTCGGACTGCGAAAAATCTGGGTGTGACCCTGGACGATCAACTGACGTTCTCGGCAAACATCGCATCAGTGACAAGGTCCTGCAGATTCCTCCTCTACAACATCAGGAGGATTCGCCCCTTCCTCACGGAGAAGGCAGCCCAGGTGCTCATCCAGGCTCTCGTCATCTCCCGCCTGGACTACTGCAACTCCCTCCTTGCTGGTGCTCCGGCATCTGCCATCAGACCTCTGGAGCTTGTTCAGAAAGCTGCGGCTCGTCTGGTGTTCAACCGCCCCAAGTTCTCCCACACAACCATCCTTCTCCGTTCTCTACACTGGCTCCCCGTAGCGGCCCGCATCCAGTTCAAAACCCTGGTGTTAGCCTATAGGGCAGTGAAAGGAACAGCTCCTTCCTACCTCCGGGCTATGGTCGATGCCTACACCCCTGCCCGACCACTTCGGTCTGCCACCTCGGGGCGACTGATTGCCTCGTCACTCAAGGGTCCTTCTGGCCGATCCACACGGTCACGACTCTTTTCTGTTCTGGCCCCACAGTGGTGGAATGAACTCCCCACTGATGTTAGGACAGCAGAGTCACTGCCCATATTTCGCCGCAGGTTGAAAACCTACCTCTTCAGGAAACACTACCCTTCCTCTCTGCCTGACCTACTTGTTGTTAACTAGTTGTACGAACGCTTGTTTTCTATTGTTGTATTGTTTATTGGATCTTGTTTAGTCGATACACTTAATTGTTTTAGCTCATGCTCATTTGATTTAGCTATTTTGTCTCATCTGGTTAAGGAAATAGGTAGCTGATATATTGCACTTTTACCTTAGCGCTAGGTATACTCTTGGTTGCTTGTTTTTGCAGAAAATGCACTAAAGACTTCTGGTGATTAGTAGTTTTTGTTCCCTACCTATGTTGAATACACTTATTGTAAGTCGCTTTGGATAAAAGCGTCTGCTAAATGACTGTAATGTAATGTAATGTAATGTCCGTCCTTTTGTCTCCACCAGGCCGAAGGCATGGGGAGAGAGTATGTTTTGCACTCCGTCCGTCCGCCCGTGTGTCCGTGTGTCCGTCCGTCCGTGTGTCCGTCCGTCTGTGAACAGCTAATCTCCGGCACCGTTAACCCGGTCGATGCCAAATTTTGCACACACACTCCCTGGATGCCAACGATGAACCTCTGCCCCAATTTCCAGAATGGCCTGTTATAGCGCCACCATGAGGCCGCTTTGTGCAAAACAAGTTTTTGGACAGTACACCTACATATTTTGTCCAAACATCACGCAAATTGGTACACAGTCTCTCTAGAGCCATTCAACGAAACGGGTCTTTCAGATTTCTCAGACTCCATCCTGATTGGCTAAGATTGGCTAAGATTGGCTTCCAAAGTTTGCAGGAGTGCTCGGTTTCAAACAAAATGCTGCAAATCATGAACACATCATGTGATTTCCGTGAAATTGTGCACGCACATTCCCACTAGGCAGAGGAAGAAATGCCCCATGAACATTTTCAACTCAGCCTCATGGTGGCGCTATAACTGGCCGAAAAGTGTTTTTACCTCTAACTGCACGGATCTGTGAATAACTTTGTATGCCAACTCCCTAGAGGCCAAGGAAAAACCTTTGCCTGGAATGTTTCACATCTGCTCTTTATAGCGCCACCAGGAGGCCGACATGTAAAACACATTTTCTAATATTACTCCTTCAGATTGTATCCAAATTTCACGCAAATCGGTACACATGCTCTCCATAGTCATGTGATCAAGACGGGTTTGTTTGATTTCTCATAATCCACCCTCATTGGCTACGATTGGCTCCTAAACTTTTCAGGAGTAGCCCGCTTTGTACCCGTTTTGTACAAATCGCCACAACTACTCAACGCAGCGTCCGATTGTGGTGAAACTGTGCATGCATATTCCCACTAGGCTTTGGAAGAAATGCCACTTGACCGTTTTCAAATCAGCCTCATGGTGGCGCTACAACAGGCCAAGCCGCGACACACACACACACACACACGCACACACACACACACACACACACACACACACAACACACACACACGTTTATATTGCTCCTAAACATTTTGCCAAACATCACACACACACACACACTCCTATCCTCCTGGTGGAGACCTGTGCCCAGAAGGGCACTTTTTCTAGTTTGTCATCTTTTTAGCATAAATACTGAGCTCAGCTGGCCTTGTGGATAGTGTCCACCCTGAAACTGGGAGGTCGGGGTTGGATCTCCAGCCGGGTTAGACCAAAGACTGTAAAAATGGGACCCAATGCCTCCCTGCTTGGCACTCAGCATCTGTAAAAATGGGACCCAGTGCCTCTCTGCTTGGCACTCAGCATCAAGGGTTGGGGGTCAGATCGACTATAAATGATTCCAGAGCGTGGCTGGGACTGCAGCTCACCGCTCCAGAGATGGGTCAAATGCGGAGAACAAACCTTTGCATACAGCAATATAATGTGACAAATAGTAGCTAGGACTTTAAAAAATGTCTTACTGTATGTATACCACCGTGCTGTTTACATTTGTGTCATAAAAATAAAGCATATCAATCAGTCAATCAATCAGAGGTCTGGGGATTTTTGTGTTGTACTTTTAGCATATCCTTTGACTGTGCTACCTGTACTGTACTGCTTAAATGTCAAACTGGGACATACTAGTGTTTTAGAGCTTTTTGTCTATGAAGTGTATGGATCTTCCATGCGCTACTGAGTTCCCTAACACTGAATTTAAAATTAATAAAGTGGATAAAATGGCCAATAATCCAATATGTGTTGTTTTTTCCTTATTACTGTGGGAGAGTGCAGTCATCCAACGGTAACAGGTACGGTCACCCCTTTTCCATCTCGCCCCACTACTCTACCTAGCTGTAAATAACAAACATAATTCATGTTGGTGATTATATAAAAGGTATTATCATATTAATTTATCATTGTTAAGTTCACTCTGTATAGCAACGGGGGGCATAATAGCATGATGATGCAATTACAAAACATGGGAGAAATGTGTTTAATAAAAGAAATGAACTGCTAGAAGGTTAAATTAACTTAATTAAGCAGTCACCGTCTCTGTCTCATGTTATTCTTTCTTAATTTTACAGAGTATAGAGATCGACTACTATACAATCAATTCAGTATTCCATCCAATCCACTAAGCAACTCAAATATAAAATACAATACTAAAGGGGGGAAATAATCAAGTGCACTGTAATCTGAAGACTCACCTCCTCGGACTCAATTTAGACTTACAATTTAGGCATTTAGCAGACTCGATGCACCTTAGCCTTATACTCAGGGGATATTAATACAATCTGGGAATACATTTCTTACCAAGAACTTTCTTCACCAATGTGTTTGTAAAGGTGTCTACTATCCCACATTGGTTTATATTCAACCACCGTAGGGGATTTTTTGACAGCTGCTGAAAGTTGGGGTACCATACAACCATTATAAGACAAAATGTTCTAAATTTCATTTTACTCTAAGTATCATGTGATGTGTCAAACTAGGGAGTTTTCATGATTCTGAATCCATTCCAAGCATTAGTTTTGCACGAAAAACACTCCTTGGGCTAAAAATGGCCATAGCCGTCATCACAAATGTGATGAAGTCAGCCCATTTGGGCATATTTGGGCAAGTGGCTATGGCCAAACTACGGGGTCTATGGCCAAACTAGGGGTCAAACTAGGGGGTTTTCATGATTCTGAATCCATTCCAAGCAGTAGTTTTGCACGAAAAACACTCCTTGGGCTTAAAAAGGCCATAGCCGTAATCACAAATGTGATGAGGTCAGCACATTTGGGCACATGTCTATGGCCGTGTTTTTCGTGCAAAACTAATGCTTGGAATGGATTCAGAATGATGAAAACCACTTAGTTTGACACGTCACATGCTATTTAAAGTATAATGAAATTTAGAACATTTTGCCATATATTGGCTGTTGATGGTACCCCAACTTTCAGCAGCTGTCAAAAATTCCCCTAGGGCGGTTGAATATAAACCAATGTGGGATATGTTAGTAGACACCTTTACAAAAACATTGGTGAAGAAAATTCTTGGTAAGAAATGTATTCCCAGATTATACAGATTATACTGATAATATTCCCTGACTATTAGCACTTGTTTTATAGCCTTGACGACCTTGCAGGGCGGGTTAAATTGTAATTATTCTGGGTGCCTGCCATGCAATGGCAGAAACACAGGTTGAAATCCGAAACGCATACTTAATTTAGATAGCATGTTATATAGACAGATGACAGGTAATTTGTAGACCTGGCATTTTATAGTCAGCGTGTAAAGTTTCAATATAGATTGTGTATTTGTTGATGTTATACTGTTTAGACTGACGATAGGAATGGTTTACCTACAGTATGATCCTAGATTACTATTTCAATGCATTTGATGTATAACCTCATGTTTTCCTTGTTTACTGTAAAGCACCCTGGATCAAGAGTGTCTGCTACAGTAAATGCCTAAATTATAACTTGTAGAAACTGTGACAAACACTTGAGAACATTTAGAAATGCTTTCAACCAGTGACGAAAGACTTGAACTGTTCAACAGTGGAGTGACATTGAGTATGAATGAATCTTAAAGGGATACGTCACCCTCTTTGCAAAACAATATGTTAATGACGTTTAAAAGATTTAGAACACTTTCCTGGGGGTCTTTATGTGTGTAATATGTGGTTTTAGATATTTTAGATTTTAGCAGTGAGCCCAGTGTCTCTCTCTGATGTCATGGACACTGGGCTCACTTCCTTCCTGGACTACAATTCCCATAATGCTTTGGTGCACTGCTCCTCCTTGTGGATAGGGGGGAGGGCTGTATTACTGAGACAACATGTAGTCCAGGAAGTAAGCAGAGACACTGGGTTCACTGGGTTCAGTATCCTTTTAAGTGTGCTGACAAATTAACTCATTAATAAATTAATGGATTAATTAATTGGAAGGGGTTGCTAATGCTGACATGAAGAAGTGACTTACGTACTTAGGAAATTGGAATAAGTGAAGTGGGAGAAAGGGAAAAAAATCACACTTGTGTGAAGTGAGCAATGCATTTTATCATGATGTCTGATGTCTCAACATCATGACATCATGGTAGGGGGGGGGGGCAGACATACTGTACACAAAGCAAAGCCACACGTTGGAGCGGTTAGCGTCGCTCAAAAATAATTGTCAAAAGCTTCAAAGGGTCTCTCCTATACCCAAAGACGGACACTGAAGGTCCCTCCTATACTTTAAAGACAGACACTGAAGGTCCCCCTCCTATACCCAAAGACAGACACTGAAGGTCCCTCCTATACCCAAAGACAGACACTGAAGGTCCCTCCTATACCCAAAGACAGACACTGAAGGTCCCTCCTATACCCAGAGACAGACACTGAAGGTCCCTCCTATACCCAAAGACAGACACTGAAGGTCCCTCCTATACCCAAAGACAGACACTGAAGGTCCCTCCTATACCCAAAGACAGACACTGAAGGTCCCTCCTATACCCAAAGACAGACACTGAAGGTCCCTCCTATACCCAAAGACAGACACTGAAGGTCCCTCCTATACCCAGAGACAGACACTGAAGGTCCCTCCTATACCCAAAGACAGACACTGAAGGTCCCTCCTATACCCAAAGACAGACACTGAAGGTCCCTCCTATACCCAAAGACGGACACTGAAGGTCCCTCCTATACCCAGAGACAGACACTGAAGGTACCTCCTATACCCAAAGACAGACACTGAAGGTCCCTCCTATACCCAAAGACAGACACTGAAGGTCTCTCCTATACCCAAAGACGGACACTGAAGGTCCCTCCTATACTTTAAAGACAGACACTGAAGGTCCCTCCTATACCCAGAGACAGACACTGAAGGTCCCTCCTATACCCAAAGACAGACACTGAAGGTCCCTCCTATACCCAAAGACAGACACTGAAGGACTAGCGAGCAAGCCAGTTAAAGATGGAGTGCCGTGATTCTTTCCCCCCCTAAAACATGATCATCGGGTAGGCTATTATGATTATACTAGCAAGATTTCTTTCAAAAAAGTGTACAGGAAGTGTTAAAAATGATGTTATTATGTGGCCACACCCACCAGTTCATTAAGTATACCTGGTTTTCACCTTAGCACCAACCACCATAACTTGAAGCCCCGCCCACAGCTGTGTGTTGTATGATAATGGGGGAGGGGTTAGGGTTATGCTGTCTACAAAAATGGTGCATTTCCGATTGTGTCTTTCTACTCAAAGGCTTTCGAAGAAACCAAAAATACACAGGGAAGACATATTTGAATATTCTAGAAAAAGTACCAAAATCACAGCACTCCATCTTTAACAAATAAACTAGACTGGTATTGTTTCTCAGGAAACAGCATTGGCTTGCTGTGACGTCATTCCTTGACTACAGCAAATGAAGGAATTGAGAAATGGTATTATGACAAAATTGGGAGGGAAAATAAAAAAATCGCACATGTGTGAAGTGAGCGGTGCTCTTATCATCATACATCATGTGTATGCCGGCCAATCACAATTGGCATCCTCACTTTTCTGTCGTTCCGGCCAATCACAATTGGCATCTTTAGTTTTCTGCCCTCACTTTCTATCCTCAATATGTACTTTGCTCAACCAATCAGCCAATCAAATCATTGCTAATACGCTATGATTCACACAAACACACAAAGCCGGGCATAGCAAAACATGAAAAAAACGTGTGCGTGCGACCGTGTGTAAGTGTAGAATGGCCTATATATATATATATATATATATATATATATATATATATATATGAGGCCATTCTACACCTAGGGTATATAGGTGTAGAATGTATATATATATATATATATATATATATATATATATAACCCTATAACAACTAAATTGAGACGAAAATAAAAAGGGAACTGCAAAAATAACTCACTGACAGGCATTTGGACCTGCACTTGTTTCATCTTTTTCCATGTTGAGGCAAACCTCACCACGGAAACATTATGATGCCTCTCGAGGATGTTCAGGTGCCGAGTCTTTAAACTGCTCGATGAAAACCACTCCGGAGCGTCAAGAAGACTGCCCGATACAGCTGGAGGACCTCCTGGAGGGCGGCCAGCTGCGGTCATGTCCACACCGCAGGGACTGTTTACCCCGACTCTCCCTTCTCTCTTCCACCGCCCTCTCCCTCTCCTCCACGTCCATCATCGCTTCCTTCACCTTCTTCTCCAACTCCTCCACGGCCTTCAGCCACTCGCTTGCCATGGTCTCCCACTGGTGAACTTGCTTCTCCCTGTCACGAAGCACCTTCTCCCACAGCTCCAGCTTCAGTTTCTTGTCTTCCACCGTCTTCTTCCTCTCCTCTACCTCTTTCTTCCTCACCTCTACCTCCTTCTTCCTCTCCTGCTCTGTCCTTTCTACCTTCTGCTTGATCTCCCTCCCCCACTCGGTGACCTTCCTCACCTTCACCTTTTTACACTCGTCTACCTTCCTCCTCACTACCTTCCTTTCCAGCTCTGGCACCTTCATTAGATTCTGCTCCCCCTGCGCCTCCCCTATGCCCAGGCTTTCCCCCTCCTCCATCTCCTCCACCATCTCCTGTTCCTCCATATTCTCTTCCTCCGGATTAGCTTCCAGATCTTCAGGAGACGGGGAGAACATATCGATGGGTTGAGGCTCCCACAAGGGCAGGCTTTTCTTCTCCTCCACCTCCTCCTTATTCTGCTCTTGTGGTTTCGCTTCCAGCTCCTCCGGAGACAGGGAGAACATATTCATGGGTTCTGCGATTTGGGGATCCCACGTGGATAGGCTTTTCTTCTCCTCCTCCACCATCTTCTGTTCCACCTCCTTATTCTCTTCATATGGTTTTGATTCCAGCTCCTCCGTGGACAAGGAGGTGAACATGTCAATAGGCTCTTCTACATGGAGCTCCATCATGGGCAGACTTTCCTTCTCCGCCGCCACAACCTCCAGTTCCTCCTCATTCTCCTCCTTTGGCTTTGCTTCGAGCTGCTCATCAGTAGACAGGAATAACATGGAGAACATATTGATGGGCTTTGTTAAATGGGGCTCCCATATGGAGGGGCTTTTCTTCTCTTCCTCCACCACAGCCTTGTGGTCCTCCCCTGGAGGAACCAGAGAACACTGCTCCTCTGGTTTATGATCCAGCTCCCCAGGAGACAAGAAAAAGGAAAACATACTGATGGGCTCGGCTAAGTGGGGCTCCCATGCAGGCAGGCTTTTCCTCTGCACTATGATCTCCCGTTCCTCATCTGCCTTCTCATTCTCTTCCTCTGGTTCTGTTTCCAACTCCTCAGGAGGCTGGAAGAAGAAGGAGAACATATTGATTGGCTCTGATAAGTGGGGCTCCCAAGCTGACAGGCTTTTCTTCTCCTTCCCCTCCATCACCATATTATGTTCCTCCGCCTCCTTATTCTTCTCAGGTTTCGCTTCCAGTTCCTTGGAAGACTGGAAGAAATTATTCATGGGCTCTGTAAAGCGGGGCTCCCATGCGGGCAGGTTTTTATTCTCTTTCTCCACCCCCATCCTCCATTTCTGCTCTACCTCCATGTTCTTCTCTGGTTTGGCTTCCAGCTGCTCCTCATCAGACAAGCAGAAGGACACATTAATGGGCTCTGCTAAGTGAGGCTCTGCTAAGTGGGGCTCCCACGCGGACAGGCCTCTGCCTTCCACCTTCATCTCCTTTACCAACTCCTTCTTACCGTCCTCCACCATATTCTCCTCTGGTTCCCTCTCTTGCTCCTTCGTATTTGACTGCTTTGTATCCTCTACCCTCTTCTGGTGCTTTACCCCTGTTGTTTTCTCATCCTGTACTTTGCTATACCATTTCTCTGTCCCCACAACCTCTTTGACCACTTGCTCTGGACAATCCTGTGGAGCTTTATAAACGTTGTGGCCCAGAGCTGGCTTGACGGGGTGGTTGCCGATCTTGCTGGCAGCGTAGAGGTCAGGGGACATACGCTGCTTTGTAGAAAACCTGGGAATGTCCCGATCTTCCATGTGTCGTCTGGAGGTTTGTCCCATGTGTGGCTTCCATGCAGATGTGTGCATATCTTCAGGAGTTCTCGCTGTTGAATTCTCTACCTGCTTTTCCTCTTCTGTCTTCTCATATACTCTCCAGTCCTGCTCCTTCTGCTTCCCTGTTTTCACCTCCTCTACTTTCCTCTCATGTTCCTTCTGCGTCTGTCTTTTGTCCTCCACCCGCTCCTTCTCCTCTTTGGACCCATCCGGCACCACGTCCTGCTCTCTCTTAACTCTTCTCTTCTTCTTCTTGTTCTTATAATACTCTTCTATCAGCTTTTCAATCTCCATTTTCTCCTCCTGTACTTTGCAATCCTGCTCCTCTAGTTTCTCCGTCCCCATCACCGCCACCTTGGTTGCAAGGCCGGGCAGATCCCGTGGAGCCGTATGCACGTCGTGGCCCTGAGGTGGTGGATCCCATGGAGCCGTATGCACGTCGTGGCCCTGAGGTGGTGGATCCCGTGGAGCCGTATGCATGTCGTGGCCCTGAGGTGGTGGCCGGACGGGGCGGTTTCCCATCTCTCCAGCAGCATCGGCGTCCGGGGACAGACGCCGCTTCGGAGAAAACCTGGGGATGTCCTGACCTTCCGTGCATCCCCTAAAGGTCTGCCCTGTGTGCCACGTAGATTTCTGTGTCATGTTTTCATGCGTTCTCATTGTTGATATCCGTTTTTCCTCCTCTGACTTCTCTTTTACTTTGATCCTCGCCTTCTGCGCCTCCATTTTCTCATCCACATTCCTCTCCTGCTCTCTCTGCTTGTCCCTTTTGTCTGCCACCCGCTCTTTCTCTTTGTTCCCTTCCTGTACCACAGTCTCTTCTCTCTCCGGCCCCCTGTTACAATAATCATCCTCTATCTGCTTTTCCTCCTCTTTTCTATCATGCTGTACTTTTCTCTCCATCCGGTTCTCCACTCCCATCACCCCCACTTTGGATAACAGCTCTGGACAATCCGGTGGAGCTGTATGCACATTGTGGGCCTGAGCTGGCGGGGCTTCAGATTCCATATGCATGGTTGTTTGGGAACTGCCTATGTTGTTAAAATTATCCTCTGTGCCAGGTATCATCTGAGTTGTAATGCCAGTTATCTCAAAAGATTGTGTATGAGCATTGCCATCATACAGCGAGTTAGAAAGGTTCCCTAAGTGTGCAAGTAATTTCTCTAAAGTAGAATAGTAAAGCACCACGGCTTTTCCATTAGCATCTTCAGTGGCCTGTTTGTTACGTGGGTTTGGATCAAATACAGCAAACCAATTGTCTTTCTGAATGACAACACACGTATTTCCACCAAATGTTACAAGACAAGCTTCGAAATTCAACAAAGCGTTCTGAAGTGCCTCATCGAAAGCCATCGATGCTATTTCTTCATCATGATGCTCGACCTTAATCTTTCCAAGAAAGGAATTTCCTAAGAGGACTGAAAATGTACCTCTCCTGGTCTTATACGTATCTGGCAATTCAGATATCACAATGTATCCAGTATTGCTCTTTATCTTATGTTTACTGAGCATTTCATTATAGAATGTTGTTCCCTCATCTAAAACATTATCAATATCATTTGTTGTCCATGTGAGAATATTCTTCATCTTACTCATCATAATTGCTGCCAAACTATTAGCAACACAGTGTTTGCCCGCGTGACTTCCATAGTGCTCGTGTAATCGATGTGAGCATTGTACAGGTGGTTGATTCAAATCTTCTGCGTTGTATTTTTTCACCCTAATCTGCTTCTTAACGTACTCTATCTGCTTTTCCTCCTCTGCTTTCTCCTCCTGTACTTTGCTATCCTGTTTCTCCAACCCCATGCTTTCCACTTTGGCCGCCAGCTCTGGGCAATCCTGCGAGGCTGTGTGCACATTGTGGCTCTGAGCCGGCCGGGCGGGCCGGTTACCGATCTCTCCGACAGCGTAGGGGTCGGAGTACAGACGCTGTTTCTGAGAGAACCTGGGGATGGGCTGATCTTCCATGTGCTCCCTGAAGGTCTGTCCCGTGTGAGGCTTCCATGCTAATTCCCATGCAGATACCGGTATTTGTTTCAAGTCTTCAGATTTCCTCATTATCGAGGAAATCCGAGGAAATGATCTTACTCTCGTCTGCTCTCTGTTGTAGCGTACCTATGACTAATGAATGTCTGACTAACGAAGGTCGACTGTTAATGATTTTGCTGTGCTGTTCTGCTGGCTTGCTATATATGCACAGCTGCAGTGACGTATGATTCATACGTCACGGGAAGACAGGTCAGCATTATGATTGTAAGTAAGCCTTGCCGAGCCATGAGGCCCATAGGGCAGCTTGTCCACCCCCTGGACATGACGCTAGTATGTCGCAGGGACTTACCCCCAATCCAACCCATGCCAAGCAGGGAGGCATTAGGTCCCATTTTCCCAGTCTTTGGTATGACCCGGACCCAGACACTCAAACCACAAGGCCACTGAGATGGAATTATGAATGCCATGCATTATTGTATTATGAAAAAACAACAATAAAAAGTGATTGGATAATACTTGATAGTGTGTATATATACTTTTTTTTTGTATGTCTTTGTGGCTTTCGCCTTTACAGACAGTAGGCTGACAGGAACATGGGGGAGAGAGTTGGGGAGGTGACATGCAGTAAAGACCGTCGGGATTGGGAGTCGAACCCACGGCACACTGCCAGACTGGATTACCAGCCAAGGTGCCTGGACCGCTGAGCCACGGCCCAGGCCAGTGTATATTTATTACATGCTGCTGCATGGACAGTTAATAGAATCTGGACATGGATAGACAGACAGATAGTATCCTGTCTCTGTACAGCTGCCCCTCACTAGGACTGTAATTGTGTTTCTACATTGAAAATTGGAACATATGAATACAAAAAAATATTCGTTTTTTCCTTTTAGGCTTTGTAAAAAAAAAATAATAATACAAAAAAATAATAATAATAATAATCAAAATCCAATCAAAATAAATAATATCCTATGTCCAAAACAGGCCATTTTTAATCATTTACACTAAATCTGTTTTAAACATGTTTTGGAAATGTTTTGAAACAGATGAATTCATGGAAACGATTCTGGCGAATATTATGCAAAAAGAATTGCGGTTATATCAAATAATTGTGTAATAACTGTGACAGGCCTGCCCCTCACACTCTTTGGCAAAAAAACACAAATTGCCACAGCTTAGTCCTCAATCCTACAGAGATGGTAGACAAGACATAAGCCTAGCCAACAGCTAACTGTAAACATTAACATACCACACATGAAAGCTACATTTTGATTCATGCAGGTTCACACAACATTAAATATGTGTCACTCTGATTCATGCATCCACATAAGTCTTTATTTTGGACGTGTCATTAAAGGCAAAGGTTTCAACATTCTTCACAATACAAAAAAATAAAATAGTGCATAAGTTGTTGAAATGCATTGTTCTTGTTCTACTGCAAATAACCAGACCAATATAGTCTACACACTGTACCTGTTGTGTTTATCATAACAAACAGTAATAATGAAAGCATGGACAAACCTGTTCTGCAGATAAAAGTCTTGGGTTTGTAGACTACCGGTACTACTACTGCATGGTGAACCACTAACTCTCATGTATGGTTGAGCACATGCGTGTTACTATTTCCCACTTTCTTTTCTGCTTTCTCAGGTTACAAAAGCCAAAGGTTATTTAACTGACACCAAACATTTGACCTCTTGAAATTAGAATTCTATTTAACCTACTTTGAACAACCACAAGATCATCAGGGAGGAGTTCCCTCCATGCACTTTATTATACCTATATATCTCCATTGAGTAGAATAATACTTCTATTTAGCTTGATGCAATGCTAGGCTGCTTTGACACCTTGTGGTCAAAAGGGGACATGCCTCTTTATATGGAAGTTAACAAAACTCCATAAGTGCTATTTTAAAATAAATAACAGGTTAAAGGAGAATTTCGGACTATAGGCTTTCTTACCTTTATTTGTAGTTTGTTATGTCCCCACCAAAGAGGTCCACGTGTTATTTTGTGCAAAAGTGCATTATTGGCTATTTCCCCTACCATAAGCACTCAATGGGGGTTGGGTTTTTGTGCTAATTCGCTTATTTCCATCGAAATAAGTAGTAAAGTGTGCCGCTTGGGATACTATTTACATTATGATTATTTACATTATTGATTTTTGAGCGATGGAAATAAGCGAATTAGCACAAAAACCCAAATTCAATTCATTGAGGGCTTATGGTAGGGGAAATAGCAGAGACATCTTAACTCGTCTCATCCTCAGCTGAGAAAAGATACCCTGAAGAGGTAGGTTTTGAAGAACGGGAAGGGGCAGCAACAGAGAGCAACAGAGCCCTAAAAATGTGTTATTAGCCAGATTTAGCTACTATACACCTGTGAACTTCCCCTGCAAACTGCTAACCTTGCAGCCGAGAATGCAGCAGATGGTTTGCGAGGGATATGGCAGCACTTGTTTTCCTTACAAGGCCGAAGTCCCTCGGTTACTCGCGTCCTACACAGTGCTTATAAGCCCTGCATGGCAGGGGCTTAAGGAAAGCATTACCCTTCTCTCATTCAGCTACAGATACGCTGGGATCACAGTAAAAACAAATAATGCACCTGTGATTGATAGGCTGATCTAAGGAGTTGATTATAGTGTCCACAGACGACAGAGATAACATTTAATATTGATATTTCATATCATTATGAGTATTGAGTTCACTTGCCTTATTTCCTTCCAACAGTCTCCTAATAGGTGGGCGCTGTCTGGCGGCAGATCTTGCGGACGTCCTCGCGAGAGTGTGTTGACAGAGAAAGGTCGATAACAAAGTGA
Source organism: Electrona antarctica (assembly GCF_951216825.1). Taxonomy (NCBI): domain Eukaryota; kingdom Metazoa; phylum Chordata; class Actinopteri; order Myctophiformes; family Myctophidae; genus Electrona; species Electrona antarctica. The sequence continues at coordinate 25,226,447 of NC_136791.1, read as the reverse complement.
AATTTCTCCTGATTTGTCGCTCTGAAAAGGCCATTTTAGTATCAGAATGTTGGGGGAAAATAATCGTTCTTAAGTTCACTTCACGTTCACCTTTCCATTGGAATTAAACAGGGAACAATAGACTCCAACCTGCTTCCGGTCACGCAGAAATGGGAAGTAAAAGCCAATTGGGCTGTCTTTGTTTTTGTCTTGGACTTGATGGGGGACAGACTTCCACTTCCAGTTCAAGTTAGTTTAGACTAGAGGAGCGAGGACAGAGCATGTTGAATCACTGCATTTATAACAAAAAATAAAAACTGAACTCACACATCCAAGTTATGTGCAATTGTTTCAAATTTTAATAACATAACAAAATATTGGCATTACCATGCTGAACCAGGGTCAGTTGGAGTTAACTATATACTGACATTATATTTATGAATGAATGATTATTTAATTAATTAATTTGTTTGTTTGTTTGTTCTTTCATTCATTCACAGGGTGATATGCTGAACCCAGGTAAGTCTCCGTACAGAAACTCATCCTTCACTTTATTTTTCTGAGATTATTGTTACTGAGATCCAGTATAATCACCTGAGGCCGATTCTAAAAATACCTTATAAATCCTGACCTACTGTAAGTTTTCAGAAAAACGTCAAATATTAATTCAGATTACAAAAACAAAATATTGCTATATAGTGTACATAGTAACAGCTACCCCAAAGGGGTTCCTGTCTTGAAAGGTAATAACACCTAAAGGTTTCCCCATCCTAAATGGGATAAACAACATTCAATAATGCAATGATTTTAGTCAGTATATTTCCAAACATACAGTACAAATATGAAGCTATACTAGTATATCAATAGTTTCTATTATAATGAATGTTTATTAATCATTATCGTAAGCTTGTCGACGTGTTGCTAGGCGAAGCCTTCTTCTACCGTCCAATCAGGTCGTTATAGAGTTGTTCTAAGAGCAACGATTGGTGGATGTGGCCTAGGGGCGGGACATTTGGAGAACTCTCTCCTCCAATCGGGCGTAGCGTTTCAACATCCCATCAACCACCTGGAACACACGCACGCACACACAGAGATCTGCTGTTTTTGCTGAATTGTCTGCGCATTGTGACATGCGGTAAATGTGACACTTTGTATGTGTGTGTATGTGTGTGTGTGTGTGTGCGCACGTGCGTGCGTGTGTACCTGTTGTGCGCCAGGCTTTGGGGTGGCAGCAAGTTGTGGTTCTGCAGCGTTCCGTACGACATCAGAGAACGACGCACCTGACTGTGCACGCACACCTTCGCGCACGCGCGCACGCGCACACACGCACACACACACGCACACACGCACACACACACACACACACAGTTGGGAGTTTAATGTGAATCTATATGGAATAAGTTAAAATTTCTGTCTCCATCTAATTTAATACGAGATCAAAACAGCAGGCTGCTGCTATAATGCCTCTTTGTATCAATGTGTGTCTGTGTGTGTGTGTGTGTGTGTGTGTGTGCATTCGTTCTTTGCCTTCCCTGTGTGCAACGTGTTTTTAAGTAGCGAGTGTGTGTGTGTGTGTGTGTGTGTGTGTGTCGGACATGAACAATTACTTCGTCCCCATTACAATGTAGAAATGGCATGGAGAGAGATGGCGAGTGGAAAAGGCAAAACAACACTCGTTTTGTAGCTTTCACAGTCGCAGTTGAAGGCAGCTCGGCTTGGATTGGAGCTTTGTAGATTGTGTAGAAGGCAGCACCACCCCAGACAGGCTGAGTTAAACTGATCTGAGTTCAGATCTTACCATATAGGGCTGTCACGAAGACACATTTTAGTTGACGATTAATTGTCACTCAAATAATTGTGATTTAATTGTGTTTTTGCCGTTGAACATTGGACAACATATGAATAAAGAATTCATTTCAGATTGCCTTTATTTACTAAGAAATTACCGATAATATTATAAATATTATTATTAATATTTAAGAATTTTATACAAACAAATAGCGGAAATAGGCCTCATCTGCGATTTCTGCATTTTTAATTTTGATGATTCTGAAAAGATAATTGTGATTATCTCAAATAATTGCGATTAGACGATTAATAATTGTGCCATCCCTACGTGCATGGCTCTGCAGGCACAGCCCAGACAGGCTGATCTGAGTTCAGATCTTACCGTGCATGGCTTCGTAGGCACAGCCCAGACAGGCTGATCTGAGTTCAGATCTTACCGTGCATGGCTCCGTAGGCACAGCCCAGACAGGCTGATCTGAGTTCAGATCTTACCGTGCATGGCTCTGTAGGCACAGCCCAGACAGGCAGAGTTGGAGACGTCTATACAGTAGACTGGAGCGTTGAACACGTCTGATAGAACCTGGAGAGAGAAAGGAGAGGAGTTACCATCTCATAGCTGTAGGCAGTGTTCCATGTACCTGTATGAGTGAGTGTGTTCAGGCCATGATGAAGTAGCCGAGAGAGCCAGATGAAGCAGATGAGCGAGGGTGACACCTTTCTGGAACACACTCAAGTAATTTTCCCAAATTCAAGGTGCCAAAAGTCAACTCTGAACTTGGTAGATCGATCTGCGTTTAGCTTCAGTGGCCCCAACACCTGGAATGACCTGCAGACTACATTGAGATGAACCATTTTGGTAGCCTTGAGTCGTTTTAGAACCTTGGTGGCATTACTGCATCAAAAGTATGACTGATCAACAAACTATACTATAAAGATGGGTGAAACATTGGCCAAATTGTCAAATAAAAATATAAGAAAATAGGCAAAAATTGTTTGTGAAAATAGATTGGTGGATCTGGATTAGGGGTGGGACATTTGGAGAACTCTCTCCTCCAATCGGGCGTAGCGTTTCAACATCCCATCAACCACTTGGAACACACGCACGCAAACACAGAGATCTGCTATTTTGAATTACAATCTTACAATAAATGCACTACGTCTCTGTAGGTGTGTACGTACGTCTGTAATCCACGTAACTCGAGAACTGTTGGCCCCACCAACTTAAAATTTGACACACGCGTTCCACACCCCCACAGGAAGTGCAGTGCCCGGCCTTGAGTCGGTCGGATACACGGTTGTGCAGAAGCACCACAAAAGGCTCTGGTCAGCCCCTGCCAGTGAGTGGACCTAATGAGCTGTGCCCCCTCACCTGTAGAATTTCCAGCCTCAGCCAATTGATTACCATGGCAACTCCACACCTCCCATTTGATTACTTAACCAGTCCACTTTCCACAGGCAGTTTGACACAGACAGACAGGTGCAGATATCTCCATATACAGTATAGGCACAAAAGGGACACAGATAGACGGTTAAAACGGGTGCTATGACAACAGGTATTGCATACTAGGTTCCCAAGTAGGCATTCATGTCTAGTCCTGAATTAACTTTCAATAAAAAAAAGAAAACCTAATAACTCTGTAACGATCATGTTATTTGATGTAGTCTGGAAGCCATTTCTTTTTATCATTTCAGGTCGTGTCCAATGGTGTGACTTTGCCTGCTCAGGGAAACCTCTGACTATCTGTGTTAAAAGCAGCTGATGCCCTTCTACTAATGCACGCACGCACGCACGCACGCGCACACGCACACGCACACACGCGCACACACACACACACACACACACACACACACACACACACACACACACACACACACACACACACTCACCTGCAGAATTTCTTTGTTGGATGAAGCCCCTCCCGTCGCCAGAACTCTTGTACCAGGAACTAAACACACACACACACACAGACAATAAGCGGTTTGGCGCATGTGTATGTGCGTGCGTGCGTGTGTGTGTGTGACTATAGCCAGGTCTTACTGTACAGTACATATCTGCGTGTCTGTGTGTGTGTGTGTGTGTGTGTGTGTGTGTGTGTGTGTGTGTGTGTGTGTGTACACAGTTGTCTTACCTATCTTGTATCCCAGGCTCTCAGCATGAAGTCTCTTAGACAGAAACTGTCCCTCCACCAACGCCCTGACCTCCTGCTGGGAGCCAAAACATGACACCTGACAGACAGACAGACAGACAGACAGACAGACAGACAGACAGACAGACATTAAAAGGTACGAAAAGAATCGCTGGCACTGGGTGAATTAATAAAGTACTCAATCAATCAATGAAAACTCCTAGTGGGTGCTACATGTGTGAAAGGCCAACACGGGACATTCCACGGACATTCTCCAGAGTTCCCGTCAGTACACACCTGGTTGTCGTGGGCATCGAACCTGTGCAGACCAACAGCAGCGGGCGTTATCTCCACCACGTCATAATAAAACCCTGCAAACATATCAACCATAAAAGCCTGCAACAATCAACATTCAAACATTTACACCGCACTTCCTGCTTCAGTAGCGCTGTCGCGTTCATGCAATGTTAATTGATTATTAACTAATTTACTGCCAGTCTGTAGTCTCTTCCCTGCCACGGCCCAAGTTTTATTTTGAAGACCCCAAAATTCACCCCAATGAACCCGGAAGCAAAATCAGCAAATGTTGTACAAAGTTTATTCCAACTCCTAGCACACGACTTGTCCAATTTCCTTTGTGCGACACTTTTGTTTGATAGCCTGGCCCAGCCAGCGTGCTTTCTGGTCTAGGGGGAAGGTAGCGCATGAAGCTTGCACTGGATAATATTGGTTCACCGCTCTGAGCGCCCGCCCCTCCCTTCCCTGGTAGAAATCAGGGGACAACACTGACGTCACCATATTTCGAGCTACGCCCCTCTGCACTGTAGTTCACTCCCACTCCTAGACCAGGAAATGTGTCACGTTCCCCCAGGCTTTCATTTTTGAGCCGAATGCGAAACGAAAAAGTCTGGGTGCCGAGGCTACTTGTTTGATGAATAGGGCATTCATTTAGGAAAATAATAAAAAAGTGTAAATATGGAGATACGAGGTTTCTGCCCAACAGCGACAAATTGTGACATTGTGTCAATTATTATATTATGTGATCATGTGACCGACCTATGTTGCCATGGTTTCCGAGGGGCGTGTCTCTCAGGGAGGTGGAGAATACTTCCCATGATCCTTCGGCACACTCGTTCCTGATTCGTTCTCTGGTCAACGAGCCGTTCTTAAAACTGGAAGATAGCACACACACACACACACAAATTGATCAGTACAGGAGCCGATACGCATTTTTAGTCAAAATATCTAAGATTAACAGTAACACAAACCTGACCTTTGAATGCATTTAAGAATATTTATCCAAAAAGCAACATAGGAAGCAACAAATGTGTTGTTTTTGTCTGTCAAAACACTGATAATCCATCATTATAAAAAACATGAATATCGAGGCTGATAATCGGCGGTTGTGTGTGTGTGTGTGTGTGTGTGCACGCCATGTATTTGTGACAGTCCACTGTGTGTGTGTGTACGTGTGTGCGTGCCACAGTAAAGCCATGTATTTGTGACAGACTGACAGTCCACTGGGTGTGCGTGCGTGCGTGCGTGCGTGCGTGTGTGCGTGCGTGCGTGCGTGCGCATACCACAGTAACGCCATGTATTTGTGACAGTCCACTGGGTTGGTGAAGACGTGTCCTTCAAGAGACGGACACGGATCCTCAACCCACAGGAAGACTGTGTCACTGGTTCCTAGAGACACCTGCACACACACACACACACACACACACACACACACACACACACACACACACACACACACACACACACACACACACACACACACACACACACACACACACACACACACACACACACACACACACACACACACACACACACACTTGAATATTGAATTGAATATTTTATGAGTCAGAAATGTAAACATCACGAGGTAGACTTGAGACTTTTCACTCACGGCAATGTCTCCTTCCTGTAGTCTCATACCTGCTAGAGATGCTGACACACACACACGCACACACACACACACACACAGAGAAATGGTACCAAATCATTAAAATAAAATAAAATACAGAAAATCTCTTTTTTTTTAATGAACCTTCATGATACGCACGCACGCACGCACGCACACACACACACACTTGTGCTTTGTGCCAGCGACCCCCTGTTGTTCCTTACCTGGATTGTCTCCAGTGAAGGCCACAACCTGACAGTCTTCATGGAAACCATACCGAGAAACCAAATAGGATGAGACTCCACCCTGTGGAAAACAACACACTGCATCACAGTTTATTAAGCCATTGCCAGTGCACTTTCTATATCAGGGGTCTTCAACCCCTAGGGGTTCCTCAGAGTTACTACACAGAGGCCTCTAAATCTTTGTGTGATAGGATTATTTTTTGAGAGCCGCATGCACGCACACACGCACACACACAGTACTTACGAGCACTGCAGTGGATGGCTGAGGGTTTCCCAGCAGTGTTTGGAGGTGAGGAGACGTGTTCTCCATACACACTTCAGACCAGCTTCTACTGTGAATGTCCAACAGATTCATGCCTGAACCTGAACACACGCACACGCGCACACACACACACACACACACACACACACACACACACACACACACACACACACACACACACACACACACACACACACACACACACACACACACACACACACACACACACACACACACACACACACAGTGTAAATATTGATAATTATCCATTATAGAAAGAAAGATAGTAAAATGACTTGTTAGCTGATTAGTTAGTTAATGAACTAACATTTGTCACTTTTGTGACAGACAGACAGACAGACAGACAGACAGACAGACAGACAGACAGACAGACAGACAGACAGACAGACAGACAGACAGACAGACTTTACCATCACTGTAGTCGATAGCCGCATATTCACCCAGGAAGAGAGATGCAGCAAAACTGCTGACCAATGAAATCCTCTGAAAACACAAACACACGTTTGTATTAAAGAAAAACGGCTTCCAATCATACACCTGTGACCCAGCATGCCTTGCACTGCGTCGACGCAAGTTCCTTTTTCTGGGCCGATTAAAAAGGCTGTTTTCTCTGAATCGAGGCGGCGTCTGCGCTGATTGAACACCACGCAGACGTTCTGGGATCATTTCTGATGTCATGCTGTGTCGAGGTTACAATATTAACGCTGACGAAGACAAATCACTTTTTAGACGGACGCAGTGACTAATGGCGGATTTGAGTATGTCACGGTCTATGACTTGGCCACGCGATTGTGAGCATCAAGGTGCGAACAGGCGGGAACGCAATATAAGGAGGAGGAGGATACTTGTGAGGACCACACCATTTTAGGATGGTCATTTTATGAATGCATTTTTTTTTCCATATTTTTCTTTAAAGCTGAAAGTGGCCCATAGAGCTCACAAATCAATGCATTGAATGGATCGCAGTGCAATTTCTCCTGTGAGGAACAAGAAATTATTGTTCTCGCAATGTCTCCTTCTCACATTCTACTATACTTGTGTGTGAGATGAGACTGCATGGTGACAGTGTCTGTATGCATGTACTTTACAGTACACAACACGCACGCGCACACGCGCACAGACACACACACACGCACACGCACACACACACACACACCTCAGTGTCTTCATACTGCTGTGGTCTGGTCTGGTAGAACTTAGAGATCTGGTTCCCTGTAAAACGCTGGAGAGAGAGAGAGAGAGAGAGAGAGAGAGAGAGAGAGAGAGAGAGAGAGAGAGAAAGAGAGAGAGAGAGAGAGAAAGAGAGAGAGAGAGAGAGAGTCATACAATGTAATATATCATATAGTACAGAGTTCTCAACGGGTCGGGTTGGGTTTGGGCAGAATTTGAGGGAGTAAAAGCTAAACGCCAGTCAGCACCATCTTCATAGATAGAGAGAGAGAGATAGAGAATGACATGTCACCTCATAAGCTCTGGATCCTGTGATGTCAGCGAGTCTCTGAGCTCCTCCTACTGACGACTCCAGGTACTGACACTGCTGAGTTGTACTGGAGTCCATCCATACTGGACTGTCAGAGACAGAGAAGCTAGACTAAACACATGCACGCACGCACGCACGCACGCACAGTTCGTATTACTATACTTGTGAGGAAATGTTTTAATACATATTTGAAGTTTTTCCAGAAAACTTATGTCAGGAGGAATTTTCAGAATGGCCCTCAGCCTGTATACCCAAGGTTGCTTTACATTAAAGGAAGGAACCAACAACAAAAGTATAACTACCTGTAGTATTTGATGCAGGGGTTTCTCTGGATCCAGTTGTCTGAGGGTCTCACAAGCGCCTCTCCTCCAATACACACTACCATGTTGCTGCACACACGCACGTGCACATGCACGCACGCACGCACGCACGCGCACACACACACACACACACACACACATACACACAGTGAAATAAATAAATAAAGTTGTATCTAATGGCTTATTAAAATTATGTGCTTGAAGGGGGGGGGGGGGTGTCTCCCACCTGTCCACTTCCTGAGAGAGCCCTAACACGCGAGAAGTCAAACCCCACCCCCTTCATCTTGTCCAATAGCAGGTCCAGGGCCTGACGACACACACAAGCAGACCAATCAGAGATCAGACAAACAGGACGTGGAGGTCAAAAGGTTAAACTGTCTGTCTGCTGATTCACTGTGACTATAGCGCTGTGTGTGTGTGTGTGTGTGTGTGTGTGTGTGTGTGTGTGTGTGTGTGTGTGTGTGTGTGTGTGTTACCTTAACCCACATCAGTACAGGAGAGGTGACTGTTAGTCTGTCATCATGAATATGAACTCCTCCCTCAGTCCTAGAGGGACAGACAGACAGGCAGGCAGGCAGGCGGGCAGGATGGACGGACGGACGGACGGACGGACGGACGGACGGACGGACGGACAGACAGACGGACGGACGGACGGTTATGCCAGAACAGCAAAAAGTGTCGGAAAAAGAAGAATACAAAACAAAAACAAATATAATAGGGTGTCTACCCACATCCTGCTTGGGCCCATAATAATAATAATAAAAAAACAATAGTAATATTAATAAGATACTAGTATGTTACCTGAACTCAGGCAGTTCGCTGTCAAAGTGGACATTGTTCTGATGAATCACATTGAGGTTTCCATCCATGGCCACCACCTTTAACTGCAACACGCCACACACACACACACACACACACACACACACACACACCTTTGTTAAACAACACAATACAATAAACCATCTACACAACACAACAGATAACCTTCACACGACAACAGTTGAACGTGTGGTATCCATGAAAAAGTGAAAGTGTTATTATAGGCCCTATTGATTCACACAAAGCTGTTAAAGCTGCAGCTTGTAAACAACAACAACAAATTGATTGTAACCAACATGTTAACATTACAACATAGTAATAAACATTATGAACGTGTATGTGTCAACATTATAAACTTGTGTTTTCTTCATAAGAAGGACCCAAATGTAAACAAGTCTTAGTGTTTTTCCTGGTGTAGCAGTTATTTTTATTGACCTGTACTTTCGTTGAAAATTGAAATGTACCCATTCTACTAGCCCGTCTCCGGACCCCCCGGGTTGAGCTCCTTTGGACCTACCACGTAGGGTCCGGTCTCACCGGCCTCAAGTGACATGGGATGCCATCTGATTTCCCCTGACTTAGCCCTGTGCTGCGGTGTGGGTGTCACGCTGACATATTCCAAACGAAGCATATGAACGCTATAGGAGACAACGAACCATCTGACCCCCCCCCGCGAACGGCTCAGAAGCCGTTAAGTATTTGTAATGTTTGTACGACCGTTTTGGCAGCTCTGAAATTCTCTCTTGTTGACATCCCATTGTACCGCCTCTCGGCATCTCGGTTGGCTAGCAGCGCCTCCCTACGCGCCTCGTAGGCGCAGCTAGCCAACCGAGATGTCAACAAGGAGGGACCGAAGAGAGAATTTCAGAGCTGGAAAAACGGTCGTACAAACATTAAAAATACTTAACGGCTTCTGAGCCGTTCGCGGGGGGGGTCAGATGGTTCGTTGTCTCCTATAGCGTTCATATGCTTCGTTTGGAATATGTCAGCGTGACACCCACACCGCAGCACAGGGCTAAGGGCCGATTCATACTCCTATTTTACCGCTGTTTCGGCGCTGTAGTGCCGAAATGATTTCGGCTCGTCAGAAATTTTCAGTAGCACCGAAGCGCCGACTTTAGGACGGTACCCGCCCCCCCGAACCTCAAATGACGTCACATTGTAGGCTCTACAGAGCCGAACCGACTTTTATTCGGCTCTAAAATAGGAGTATGAATCGCGCCTTAGAGGGGAAATCAGATGGCATCCCATGTCGCTTGAATCCGGTGAGAAGGAACCCTACATAAAGTCATCAAAATGTCAGAAACTTTAACGTAGGGTTCCGAAAGGAGCTACCATTCTACATACTGTGGATAAAAATTTCCAATCAATCAATCAATCAAACTCTTCTTCACGTTGCAGGGACCTTTCTTCCCCCTTGGTGTGCGTCGTGCGCGCGCATTTACGCGCGTGACGCGCCTTCTAAAAAAAAATAACCCATCTGTGATTAATTAGCGTTGATGATAATAATAATAATAATCATAATATTAAAGCGTTATACCTGCTGGGTGCTGAAATCCAACCCCAGGAACACTGCAGTGTCTGCGGCAGCCATGATGCTGCACTCTGGACTCTGGGCTGCTGATCATAGACGCTTTAGATCGAGGCGTTCATTCATTCATTTACATCATTTTAAAGTTGTTGACTGAATCTATCAAGAGTTTTACGACAGGGCTGTTGATTTGTAGCGGTGTAACCCCAATCACAGTCCGACAAAACATTTACAAAGTTATGTGGTTCCTCCTTCCTTCGGATCCTACCTTCCGTTGAAATCCTTGAAGTTGAGGCAAAGTCGGAAAATAATAAAATAAAATAAAATAAAAATTCAGTTGCGTTTGTCGTTGTGCGGCTTGTGCCAGTAGAAAACTATTTGGAAATGAAATGGCATTACTGTGTCTCTCCGTCACGTGGTTATTTGACCTCTAGATGTTGAAAATTGCAAAATTACGTTTTACTGTCATAATCTGAAAATAAACAGAAGCATTATATAATTATATGCAGTAGGTGGCGCCAGAACTGCACCATGGGAATGCACAATGTTGGTTTCAAACTTTCAAACTTGTGATCCACTGAGCCAGTTATACTGTCTGCAATTCCACACTTCAAAGGTCGTCCTCCTCAGCAGCAGGCCCGGGGTTGTTCATCAGTTCATGTTTACTCTGTAGAAATGTTTAAGATCCAAAGGTCACAATAATAAGGTTGTCCATGACTCCGTGTCTCTGCTGCTTCCAGGAAACAGCATATTACACAGTCAGATCCTATACAGCAGTGGTTCCCAAAGTGGGGTCCGGGTACCCCCAGGGGTCCTTGAGGGAGTTCCAGGGGGTACCCAGCTAAATGATAGTTTGGAAACAAATGGACCCTTATGGATTATGGTTCTGTAACTCTGAGAGTGTACAAATGGAGCCAAATGGACCCATTTGTACACTCTCAGAGTTAAATGAACATTGATTTTACAATACAAATTGGGGGTCCCAGAGATAAGTAAGCCTTGCAGAGCAATGAGGCCCATAGGGCAGGAGCTTATCTCCTGTTTCCTTAGCGTGATGCAGCTTGATGTACAAGTACACCCCCTGGACATGACGCTAGTATGTCGCAGGGACTTACCCCCAATCAAACCCTTGATGCTGAGTGCCAAGCAGGGAGGTATTGGGTCCCATTTTTATAGTCTTTGGTATGACCCGGCCGGGGATCGAACCCGACCTCCCAGACTCAGGGCAGACACTCTAACCACAAAGCCACTGAGCTGGTCCCAGAGATAGAAATGCCATTAAATGGGGTAGACTATAATGCATGTCAAACTGGGGGTCCTTGAAATTAAACAGGTTGAGAATCTCTGCTAGAGCTGTAAAAATCTTCTCTTATGGGGGTCCCTGGCATATCTTTTCAAATGGGGGTCAGTGGGCTGATTTGTGTCAATTTGGGGGTCCATGACACGTTTGGGAACCACTGCTATACAGTGTTCAATGATCCACTTGTACACTCACTACTAGAACTGGTTCAGTTCTAGATTCAATGATCCACTTGTACACTCACTAGTTCTAGATTCTTGGAATCTTAATTGGTGCTTTCATGGAACCACCATTTTTTTGGTTCCAGTTCCGAACCAATAACTTTAAGGGTTCTGAACCAATTCATTTTCAGTGGAAACACTAGTCTGAACTGGTTCAATATTAGGCGGGAGAAAATAACCGAACTGGTTCAACCGGTTCAGTTCCGTTTACCTTTTCCCCCTTAATATTGAACCAGTTCAGACTAGTGTTTCCACTGAAAATGAATTGAACCCATAGAAGTTGGTTCGGAACTGCAGGAACCAAAACATGGCCAATGTATGAATGAATGAACCATTGTAAAGCACCTTTGAGCACTTGGAAAAGTGCCATAAAAATGCAATTCATTATTATCAAAGGACATTTTGAGCTAATTCTTCTAAAAGCGCCAAATGTTTGCACAGATGAAATGAAATGAAATGAAATCTATATTTACCCAGGGTATCTGGGCTAAGCTCAAGAACTTGTTTCCAGCCAGGCCCTGCTCATAGAACACATTTCATCGTAGTGGTTGATGCCTTGTTCAAGGGCATTTCAGCGGTGGTAATTTTAACGTGTCGGACGGCTGGTTCGAACTGGGAACCTTCCGGTATCTAGACCGCGCCGCTATCCGTTCGGCCACCGCTGCCACACATTTGATGTAGCCCAGATGTATGCTCTAATGATTTAGCTACTGTAGGGGCGCCCGAGCCGGCGACCTTCGGGGACGGGGTCACCAGAGCGGCTAAATCCATCCACCATTAATGGCAAAAATTTAAGCAGCATATGTGACGTGTCAAACTAGGGGGTTTTCATGATTCTGAATCCATTCCAAGCATTGGTTTTGCACAAAAAAACACTCCTTGGGCTAAATTCACCCATAGCCACAAATGTGCATGCCCAAATGTGATGACCTCATCACATTTGGGAACATTTGCGATGCCAAGGAGTGTTTTTTGTGCAAAACTAATGGTTGGAATGGATTAAGAATCATGAAAACCCCCTAGTTTGACACGTCACATGCTGCTTAAAGCATAATGAAATTTAGACATTTTTACATTACATAGGCTGTTAATTAATGGTGGCCATATGGATTTGGCCGCTGTGGCGATCCCGAAGGTCGCCGGCTCGGGCGCCCCTAGCTAAACCATTAGAGCATGCCCTGCCTGGGCTACATCTGTGCAAATTTTGGATGCTTTTAGACGAATCAGCGCAAAATATCCCTAAGCTCCTCAACTAAGAGAAACTAACTATTTTTAAGGCCATGAAACAACCATTTCTCTTGTATGAGGAGCTGAGAGGACCCAGGGGTCATCAACATGACAGGCACACAACACGTCGCATCGCTGTGTGCTTATGTCGATCTGACATTTTCACTACTTAAAACTTTTCCTTTTCCAAATTCATGGACTCCCTTTGAATTGTATTCATTTATGAAATTCTTTTGAAACATCTTTGAATTTGTTTTTAATTCATGAGAAAAATGTGAATTGTTTTTGGAACTCATTTTCTGATTAAAAATATAATAATAAATAAAAATCCTGACCCACCGTCTGCTCTATACGTCTAAAACAAACAAACACAATTCCATAAATAAAGTAATAACAAAAACGAGGAAGTATAGTGAAAATAGCTTAACTTCGAGAGCTTGTAGATCTGCTATTTTCACTAGTTTGGGTCCCGGCCGGCAAACATCTAATTTCTCTTTTGGGTCACGAGCCAAGTTTGGGAACCAAGCTGCTGTAGAACGTATTCATGGTAATGAGCTCAGAACAATCCACACGTGGGAGTCATGTTAAGTTTCAACACTCCAGCATGTTTCAGTGCTATAAGTGAGTTTCGACTGAAACTGCAGTAGGCCTCTATCAAAACACCTAATCTGGCGGAGCAAGTGCGTGTGTGTGTGTGTGTCGTGTGTGTGTGTCTGTGTGTTGTCACTGCGGTTGTCAGGATGACTTGTCCAGGTGACACGTCTCTAGGAGACGTTCCCTACAGGTGTGTCTGTCGTCTCTGAGGGAGAAGAGAATGCGGGGCGCCGTGTTGATTTCATACTCAGAACAACACAGGGTTGTTGCCGTGTTTTTCCGTGTCTGGGGAAAACTGCAGTCTCTAAAGAAAGTTTGTGTTGTGACAGACACTGATTATATGTACAGGCCTTGTTTTTAATGGGCCGCAAGTCCATATTCAAAGGACAAATCCTCCCATTTCTTCTCTGTAACCAACCCCACAGGGTTTGTTAATAATGAATGATGACGATGATGATGATGATGATGATGATGATGATGATGATGTTGATGAGGATTAGAAACCGAGGCACTTCAGATGGACCTCAAGGTGTACAATCGTTCAGCGTTCCGGTCACATGGCTTCTGGTTGCTGGCTGCAGCCCATTCCAAACATGGTGATAACCTACAAGGTCAATCAAGGTCATGACACCTGTGTACTTTCCCTTCACTTACAGATCAGAGGAACACGCAGAGTCTGTCCCTCCCTTCCCTATGACGCCCTGGCTAAGTATCCTAGACTCGACTCTCTCCCTTCCCTATGACGCCCTGGCTAAGTATCCTAGACTCGACTCTCTCCCTTCCCTATGACGCCCTGGCTAAGTATCCTAGACTCGACTCTCTCCCTTCCCTATGACGCCCTGGCTAAGTATCCTAGACTCGACTCTCTCCCTTCCCTATGACGCCCTGGCTAAGTATCCTAGACTCGACTCTCTCCCTTCCCTATGACGCCCTGGCTAAGTATCCTAGACTCGACTCTCTCCCTTCCCTATGACGCCCTGGCTAAGTATCCTAGACTCGACTCTCTCCCTTCCCTATGACGCCCTGGCTAAGTATCCTAGACTCGACTCTCTCCCTTCCCTATGACGCCCTGGCTAAGTATCCTAGACTCGACTCTCTCCCTTCCCTATGACGCCCTGGCTAAGTATCCTAGACTCGACTCTCTCCCTTCCCTATGACGCCCTGGCTAAGTATCCTAGACTCGACTCTCTCCCTTCCCTATGACGCCCTGGCTAAGTATCCTAGACTCGACTCTCTCCCTTCCCTATGACGCCCTGGCTAAGTATCCTAGACTCGACTCTCTCCCTTCCCTATGACGCCCTGGCTAAGTATCCTAGACTCGACTCTCTCCCTTCCCTATGACGCCCTGGCTAAGTATCCTAGACTCGACTCTCTCCCTTCCCTATGACGCCCTGGCTAAGTATCCTAGACTCGACTCTCTCCCTTCCCTATGACGCCCTGGCTACTGTAAGTATCCTAGACTCGACTCTCTCCCGCCAAAATCTGAAAACTCACCTCTTCAAACTCTACCTCAGCTCCCCTTAGCACTCCTCATTCATTAGCACCTTAACGTCTAGATGTCTGATGGATACCTGGTAAGTGGTTACTTGTTCACATTATGTTGTGTACCGTATGTTAAATGCTGTATTATGTGTATTCCATTATAGACATGAAGTTTGTTTACCTGGTGGCCTAGTAGTTACTTTAGCACCTAATTGATTTGTTTGCACTCGGTTTAATTGACCATTTAGGCCGGTATCCTGTCTCGTACTGTGATCTTGCACTTTGTAAAAGCCTAATTTGTAAAAGTGATGTCATCGCTTCCAGTTGGACGGAACCGAAATGCTCCCTGGCAGGATTCCTTTCTGGTCTACACAATGTCTGTCTGTCTGGGTAATAATCGGCATGTGTGTGTTGTCTGCAGAGGCAGCGTGGTTAAGTCAGTCAGTCAGCCAGTCAGTGATGGAAGCACACACAAGGGGCTGATTGATAGGAGTATATGGCACGTGTGACAGCAGCAACGCGTGGCTTTTTCGGCGTCAAAAACCGGTCCGGGAAGACAAGAGGGAGCTGCCTGTTTGCATGCAGAAACAACAGCAACAGCGACGTGTTTGTTTTGAGAGGAGATATGGTTGCAATGTGACACGCGTGCATCCCCCTTTTTGTCGCAGCCACAGATTCAGTTCAATAGGAGGACACTTCCTACTGTGGTCATTGTGACAGCAACACTGATCGTTGTCTGAGATGAGCAACAAGTAACATTATTGTGATTCTGTTTATAAAGAGCCTTCGTTAACTCTACAAAGATTACAGACACAATGTAGTACAGAAACAGAATCAGAATATATTCTGTTTAATTCAATTAGGGTTCTGAATGGGCACATTAGGTTTTCATTCATGTCCGTTTGTCTCCTTTCTGGTGTGGCACCATGCAGGAGAGCGGCCATAGCTATATCTTTGATTGATTGATTGATTGAAGAATTTATTAACAGTTTGCAGAATTACAGTACATTTCAAGCACAAACTCAATACAAAGGCTGTTAACTGTGAGTGGACGACCCAATTAAGCATTACACTTGTTTCCAATAGGGTCCACCATGTTCAAATCATCAAAACATTTAGAGACGTACAAATAGACACTTCTATAGACAGAACAGGAATTCATCAAGGGTAGCGAGGCCACAGAATGCCCCAGGTTTAAGTCCCGGCCCTGGTTGTGTGTCGAGGTGTCCATGAGCAAGACTCTTCTTAACCCCCCGGGCACTCACTACAGTACAACGACTGTACATGAGCAGCCACGAGCTGGGTGAAGCTTAACATTTTCCTCACATTGTCTTTGTCTCAAATGATACTATACTGTATATGCATACATTTGGCCCTCACAGAAATAGTAATACGTACACGCACACACGGTGCTTAGTGCCTCATGGACAAATCAGTCACAAACCAGATTAAACAGCAAACAGTGAGTGACGTGCAGTGTGCGAGTGCGCGCATGCGTGTTTGCGTGCGTGTGCTGGAATACTGCAGCGCCAAGACATGCTGAACACAGACGTGCAGATGGGAATAATGGGCAGAATGGGATGGAGAAGCAGGCTCACATGTAAACAGAACCCCACTGTTACCCCACAAAAGTCCTCTGGCTCAGAGAAGCTCTAATGATAACAGGCTGAGGATCTGCCATCTGTGTGACTGTGCATTAATGATGTGTGTGTGTGTGTGTGTGTGTGTGTGTGTGTGTGTGTGTGTGTGTGTGTGTGTGTGTGTGTGTGTGTGTTTTACACGAGCGTGCATGTAGATTAGAATGTGAGGGAAAAGACATGCGAGAACGATTTGGATGGTCCATTGGTCCTCACCACCACCACAACAACAAATGCAGTGGTGGTGAAAGTACTCACATTTCTTACGTAATAAAGTAAAAATATCAACACTGAAATGTAGAAGTACCTTGTCTACTAGAAGTAAATGTCCGCTGTTCAAAATGTACTTAAAAGTACCAAAAGGAGGGCCTACTTCTTACCATCTCATCTCATTAAGTCATTGGTCTCTGCTTATGAAAACACATTTGATACCCTGATACTATAGGCTGCTGCAGGGGTTCTCAAAGTGGGTCTTCCTATTGGTTGACCCACATGACATCACAGCCCTGCAGGGGGCAAACCAGACAGTGGCCTTGTGGTTAGAGTGTCCGCCCTGAAACTGGGAGGTCAGGGGGTTCTGGCTGGGTCATACCAAAGACGGTGAAAAATGGGACCCAATGCCTCCCTGCTTGGCACTCAGCATCAATGGGTTGGATTGGGGGGTCAAAAACAACTAATGCCGCTGTGTGACTAACGTGTACGACTTTGACTTTGGCCCCGGCCGGGAATAATATAGATTTACCATAACGATATGGTTAGTGGACCCACAATTATTTGCAAAGAAAAGAATAAGACCATTGCTGCATAAAAAATAATCAACAAACTATACTATAAAAACTGGTCAAACATTGGCCAAATTGTCAAATAATATAAGAAAGTGGCAAACATTTTGAAAATAGCAGATCTACAGTACAAGCACACGCCTCGCAACGCGCCATCCAGGATACAAGGTCCACTCCCGCTGTGTACATGCCTAATATGTAGCCCAAGTGAAAAACAGGCTATTCCTGTTGGCTGCAAAAACACACTTGAATGACTGTAAGGACTGTAATACTACATAATAAACAATCACTAAACACTGACACATTCATAAATTGCCTGTGCTTCTGTCTGCTTGCCGTCCTGGCATTATTATCCCGCTGTCTTCTATACACTAATTTCAGACAAATGACTTATTGTTCAAGTGCCAACAGCTAGGTGTTTCTGTCACTGCCAAGCAAGTGGCCGCACAATGGTGGAAAGTAACTACTGTATGCGTGCATCAGAGCCATAGAGTAAGACAGTTACGAAAACTCTGTTCACTTCTTGGGGCCAGTCCAAAGGCGGCTCTCCTACATAGACTCCTATTGAGATAGGGACAAGTCCTGGACCGGAAGTAGGCATAAATGCATTGGACCCAGGCAACAGCCCAGCTTTAATGATCTTAAATCCCATTATTTTAGATTGTTTTGTAGTAATCGTACAACATAAACATTACAGAGACATTAGTTGTTACTGTACAATACTTTAAAACAGTTGGCATGTTGCACACATGCCTACAATTCACCCTTTGTCAGCCTTCTGATTGGTCCCTGACTGACTAACCAGCAGGCTTTTTCTGACTTGTTCCGCCCTGGTTCCGCCTTGTTTATGTTGAATTTGCTAAAACATATTTTTTGGAAAAAAACTAAAAACAAACATGATATGCCCTGTCACCACGCTGCACCTGTGATGTTCCTTTTTACTGAGACCACGTTTAAAATAAGAATTGAACGCACAGAATATCAATACGAAGCAACTGAAAAACAGGTAGTGGATGGAGGGAAAGGATTTTTGTCCAACCACGAAACAGCAACCAATGGGTGCGAAGAGGGGCACTACCATGGGCGGGACTTGACAAATGGTGAATTGCCCTCGTTGAAAACAATGTATTTCAAACTCCAGCTTGTCCCAGTTCAGACTGCATGAACAGCGCTCGAGCGCTCGGTTTCTGCCCCCTCAATATCGTAACTCTTCTATTAGATGGCTCTGTATGTACTAAAGTATTGAAGGTGCTGCACTTCAGCAGCACCTTTAATAATAATTCTTCCTCTTGTTTCTTTTTTAACGTATATTTACATCTTAGCCAGGGGACGGGGTTCGAATCCACTGTGGTGCAGATGGCCTATATACGAACACAATTGTCCTGTGTTTTGGTGAGAGAAGCCGGCCAGGGAGGTTGATAATTGTCACTGCACACATTTCTTTGGGCTGGTGGCGGCAGCTGTCAGCAGGGAGTGTTGACCGAGAGGATTAGGACAGAGGCTCTGTCCTCACCTTGTCGTTGAGCTAATAGGATACAACAGCAGTGAGAACACATGTGTGTGGGCAGGAGGAAGGAATTGGCGTATAACGACTAAATTCTGGAGAACAAGGGTGTAAAAAAAAGGAAAGAAAGCAAAAACATCAAAGTGAAATTGCGTTTGAGTAATGTTTCAATATGATTCATAAATTATATTTTATTTCAAAGCCCTTAAACCTAACATTTAATCATGTGAATCATTGATGTGTGACAAGGAAGGCGTTTGCCGCGCTTAATAGATGAAAGCAATTAGACTCTAATTGCTTTAAATACCAACATTAAATACCAACATATGTTGGTATTTAATCTTGTACACACGTGCAAGTTGGACATTTAAGGCAGTGGTTCTCAACCTGTGGGCCAGGTCCCGCTGGAGTGCCTTGGAGCCACAGTTGTTGACTTAAGCAGCTGCAGGGTCAATAGGTCCTACTCAGACAGGGGTCAAAGGTCCTGCACAGACAGACAGACAGACAGACACAGCTGTGCATTGGAGATGGTGTGCCACCGCTCAAAAACATGCTTGGAAAATCCATGCAGCAGATGCCCACCCATCTGACCACTTAGAACGACAGGGCTGCGAAAAGGTCCACCGATCTGTGGCAATTTATCAAAGCGAAAGAAAACTCCAAATGAGGAAAAGCTACATTACAGTCTTCTTCTGCTTGTCAGAGAGAGGCCGTGGGTGAACAGGTGCTTCCAATGATGTGCATCACTTTGTTAAAGTAAACCCCTTCCACCAGCCAAGTGAGCCAACCAAGCACAAGAGAATGCGAGCAGCAGATAAATAAGATGGATGGAATAGAGTAGACAGACTTATCCTAAGGCCATGACAGCCCAATTGCTTTTCCTTCGCGTTACTGTGCGACATACAGTAGGTGTCTATCATTCCAATGACAGAAGTGAATGTGACGTGCACAGCACAGCACAGCTTCGGAACGATTCTTCAGCCCCATCGATGTTCACGAGCTAAAATATCACAAGGCACTGTCACACAATATTCAGAATGTTTTCCCTCTGAAAATGCTTTTTTTCTCCACAGAGACAAATCGGGAGAAAATCAACGTTGTCGTCAACCTTTCTCACCTTTGTTTGTCCCAGCAACAAATTCACGCGGCAGATCTGACATACGTGAGATCTGCCGTCAGACACTTAGTAGACCATTTGTGTACCATTTCTTACATGGTGGCAAAGCATACGGGGTTGGCCGGGCTATCTTGCTGAATTACACATCTTTGCCTAAGGCCATATTTCAGCAACTCAGGCATGGTTCCAAAAGTGTTGAAGATGCTTCCTTCCCTGCTAATCTGTCATTGTGTGCTGTCTGGTTTATCTAGACTAGATTACAGCACATGGCTCTGCTCCAGATTACACCCACATGGCTCTGTTCCAGCGCTTTGACAAGTTGCTTTGATTGATTATTCTTCCCTCTGCCTTATCTCGCTGATGTAATGCAATGTCTGCAATTTTGTAAAAAATCACACCCGTGTGAACTGAGTGGTGCAACTCCCCTCTCCCCCTGTCTCTCTCTCTCTCTCTGTAATGAGCAGGCAACAGTGCAACACTATCTCTCTCTCTGTTTATGGCACAACAGTGCCACTTTTGCCCCTACTGGTACTCTAAACGGACATAGTCACATTAGGACATAGGTTGGGACATAGGGACATTGCTGTTCCTTGGAGTGGTTGCACCACTCAAAAACTGTAAATACACAGACAAGCAACAATAAACAGAGGTATGGGTTGAAGTATAAAGCTTTATTAGAAATGTGAAGGGACCTGTTGTAATTCTATTCATTCTGTTAGCGTGATAAAACATGTTAATTTGCTGTGTGTGCACAAACAAGCTTGATGTCACATGCATATAGAGATTGAATCGAACGTGACACTGTGGAATTTACTAAACAAGCTGACGGAAATGCCCAGCTTAGCTATAATCTTAATTATAAGGCTAGGAGTGGAGAGGTGAATTGACTCCAATACTCCTCTCTCTTCGTCCGTAAAGCCTGTATTACACTTAACTGCGCACCAACATATAAACGTGTCATCCTGCGTTTTAACAGCGAGCGAACAGCGGCGACTCTGGGCGATAGAAATCTCCTAGTGAGCGTGCATGCTGTCATCACTGTATGTAATGTAAACGTATCACCGTTCTGCATGGAGGGTAAACAAAGCAACGCATACATTTGATTGGCTATCAACGGACGATGCCGTCAAAAAGTGTTTTTGAACAAGGTTCCTCCGCCCACTTTTCGAGTATCGCCTCTTGGCCTGCTATCGCCAGTAGTTGCCAGGTCCCATAGACAAATAACGCACTTCCAGAAAAATGAGAAAATACACTGCGACGTATTGTGAGCTTGGAGATCTGCTATTTTCTGTGAAGCTTCCCCCCCCCCCCCCCCCAGCATACGATGCATACAGGGTTTTAAGTGATTTTATTCGTGATCATTAGACTCACGACAAGTGGCATTGAAAAGACAACATCGATCACAGAACTCTTAATAATATACAAAACAATTCAAAAATAAATATGTCTCGTCTCCCTGTTGCGTTGTTTAGAGAGAACAGGTGTTGCAATACAAAAGCACACATTTGTTTTTTTCAAGTTGGCAACCATGGCATTTCTTTTTGTCAACATTAGAAGAGTCATTGTTGAAGAGTCACTCGATTTAGTGGTAGTTGTCGTTAATTAAAAAGAGCAGTGTTGCAGCAATTCATCCAGAGGGGGCGTTAATGATCCACTTGGTTTTTGGTCTTGTTTGTTTGTCTGTGGAACGACAGAGGTGGCGAGGAAGATGCAAACTCATTTTCGAGTGGGCCCTGATCCACATGGGAGCTGCGTGCCTTATATGTTGTGCTCATGTAATTTCTGACAGGCTCAGGAGCAGACTCAGCCCAGGGGGTGTAGTAGGCTATATTATATTACTATACTGTATCATATAGTACAGTATGTGAACAACTAACAGTTGTAACAGTGCTCCTGTGGAACACAGCAGCTGTTATTCTGCCGTGTGCATCCCAGTTCTGTCTGTCAGCTTCAGTGTGTCCACTTAACCACTCTATAGTAAACTGGACATGAGTTGCATCTGTGAAGAAATGCTATTTTGGGGGTGAATGTTCCCCGCCCGAATAGGAATGCTTGGTTTTAAGTGTTTTTTTTTTGTTTTGATTTTCTTTGTTGAAATTCCATTTCACTCCCTCGTTAGGGGAAGATCCTTACAGCCAGCCGGGCCTGTCAACGTTGCGCAGGAATCGATGGACGGATCGCGATAAAGATGGAAACCGCAGTTAAGAAGAACAGATCCACTCCGATATGATGCGATCGTCATCCTCATCTCACCTGGAAACAAAAGCGAGGAGAGAACATTAATACATCAAACTGTCTTGGACTCTCCTCCCCCTCCTCCATTCTGGTGCCGTTTCCTTTTTTCTTTTTTTTCTTTCCTAGGGCAAGACAGCAGCACCGAGATCAAAAGGAGCGATGATGGTGATGCTATAGTTAGCATCAGAGCCAGCAGCAACCCATCTTCCATGCGGTGCTGGTTGTTGTTTTCTTGTTAGTTAAAAAAAAAAGAATGTGTCTGAATCATTTATAGACATTGATTTCTAAAATGTCACCATGGGGATAATAACAAGGAGAAAGATGTCAAAATAAACTTGTCATTTGCTGTCATGCCATGCTTTGGAGGTGGTTTGAATGGGCCTTAATGAGGCCGCTTGTCATCGCTGCCCAGGCAGAAACCTCCTATCTCCCATGTTTCAAATGTGTTTCATAAATGCAATGCACTACTTCCATACATACAATGAGTGCTGCACAAACCCAGTGAAAATAGCAGATCTACAAGTGCACAATGTGTCACGGTGTGCCTCATTGTGCACACGTATCTGCTATTTTTTACCATTATAAAAGTTTTGTTTAATTTTACGGACATACAAGGCTGCGTTGCCTGGCTGCCTCCATCCCTTTTCATGCCTTTGATCAGTGCCACTTCCCATAATGCTTTGGTTCTCGCTTTCAGAATTGCAGCCGCGGCAGGCTTCGACATCACAGGCGCGTCCTGACAGGTTTATAGATCCAATCAGTGTTGTGATGTCTTGTGAGGTCGCCTCACATTTGTGCTCTCTTTGGAGCTTTATTCTGGCATCGGTGCAGGAAAATGAAGACAGTAAATTGTAGTTTATTTTTTATTTATTTCAACTTTAAATTCAATGTATTCTAGTCTAATCATGACATTTAACTCTTGTTAAAGCTGACCTTGAAGATAAACAAAACTAAATTTAATCAGAAGTTTGCTCTAACATAAGGTCTGTTGTACACCTCAGTCGCACGTTTTTGAGCCCCCCACCACACGTATAAATGCACGTTTTGGCTAGAAAAGGGATTTTTTTTTCAGAAAAATCTCTCTATTCTCTTGGCAATATCGGTAGCGCAGTGGAGTAACTAGTAAAAAGATTTATTTTTCCCGGTGAAAACAAAATCGCTCTGGATTAATTGTAAATCGTAAATTGTGCTGTAGCTTTTTTCATCACTCAAACTCTACCTTTCTACAAGTCCTAAAAAAAAGTCCCATCAGTTCAGCTTAGGGAAAAAAAGAGCTGAACAGCGAAACACAGATGAGCAATAAAATAATAATGGTGCTTTCACTTCACAAAAAAAATCGAAGAATACTGTCGCTTCCTAAAAAGAATGGCTGCATCCCAACCCTACAGTATCTAGGTCCATTTCATTAAGTGCTTGTTTGGCAGCAGGCCCGTTACACTTTAACTTGGACTACTGGACTACTGGAGTTGAGTACTTTGTTGAGTGTAGTACTCTGTGCACTAGCAAAGTACTCATTCTCTGCCACATCCTCTTTTTCTGTGAATATATCTAGTTCTGCTTTTAGTGCCGTTGCTGATATGTAAAGTATTGTATGTGTTGATGAATTGAGTACAATGGACCACAATGGATGGAAGCACGCTCCCGTGGGGCTTTTACCCAGGTCTGTGCTGCCATTTCCAAACTTGCTAATAAAGTATTCAATCAATCACTACTACGTACCTTGGACATGTTGGCAGGTTATCCGGATGGGGAACGAGCAGCAGATTTAGACCCGCCTGTGTCATGGTGTTTGGGTTATTTCTCCTTGCTTGTTGTCTTCAGTGTGCAGTACAAGTACAAGTACAGTACAAGTACAAGTACAGTACAGTACCATGTAGGTGTGATGGTACGTAGGTTCTGAACACCATGCCACGTCTTAACTCTTTTAAACTCATCTAGTCTTAGTGAAGCCGACCTGAGTTGCAACTGTACTTGGACCGCTTATTTACACAGTCTACCCTCCAAAAATGGCCGATCTGGCCGAATGGTAGATCTGCTATTTTCGGGGGGCTAATGCCGCCGGGTTTCAAGTGTCTTGAAGGTTTCCCTTGTGCTTCTCATTTCTTGCAGTGTCCCCAAAAGTCTCGTTCACATTTTAAAGTGCTTTCAGAATCATTAATACTGTTAAGATTTCCTTTTGTTGCTTTGAGTTCTCGTGTTATCTTGCTGTTGGTTAGTCCCGTTATATATATATATATTGTCAAAAAAACCTGAAAAATAAATTAAAATAAAAGGCTAATCATCGCCGTCATCTCCGGCCTTAACACCAGCGCCACTTCTCTCGGTATGCGTGTTCATAGGAAATATGTTTTTTTAAATAAAGCACCAGCCATCTGTGCACCACTTACAAATGGAAACAAAATAGTGGCTAGCTGCCCGTTGCGTTTTGAAAGGAGCCAAAACACGGCTTGTCCTCACAGCGTCCTCACAGTCATGTTCACATGTTGAACTCATGTTCCTGTCAGCCCCCCCTGCACCAGTCTCTGGGGTGCAGTGGGCCCGGGGCGTGGGGCCCGGCCCGCCCAGGCACCCTGTCCAGGCCCAGCTGATATGTGGATGGTTGAATCAGAAAGTGGGTTTGGCGGGGATACTCAGCACGGGCACGGGCACACATAGACAACAATTAACAATTTGTTTAAATCCATGGCATACGCCACGTCTCCGGAAAAAGGCTTACTTAGTTGAACGTGGTGTCGCATACCAAAAACAGGCAATCTACAAGCTCGTAGATTTGCAATTTAAGGCCCAAAGTGCCCTTTTTATCAATTTCAGCCCCCTGCCAACTTTAACATTCTCTGCACGTCCGTGGGCGAGGGGGGAAGATGGCGTGCTAAGCTCTGCTGAGCTGAGGTTGATCCACATTGCCATTCCATTCTCTTCACTGTGAGGGCACTCATGCGTTTTCTTTTTTTCTGGAATGGAAAAGTTTTGAGAATTGAAGCCTGCATGGGTCCAGAAATCTATCCGAAAGTCAAACAAATATTTAAACGCTATTAAAGGATTGGTAAGATATGGAATCGAATCCCTCTTTTTCAAAAGTTCAGTCAATGATGTTAACAGGACGAAACCCAATCGTTGGACTTTTGTTTCATCTTTTTTGTGTCATCAATTAATGGATTGTATCCCCCCCCCCCCCCACAGGCACAATGTTTTAGTCCTCCCACCACAGGGGGGCGATGGATCTGGCCAGCTTAGAACCTCCTCCATCATCCTCCTACACAGAGCTCTCGTCGGGCCGGGGCAGCAGCAGCTGCGTGGTGGTGACGTGCTTCCTCTTCTCCAGGATGCGGTTGAGCTCGTCGGTGAACGAGTGTCCGAGAGGGACGCCGGTACCGGCGTCGGTGGGGCTGCCGTCGGCGGTGGTGACGTCCGCGTCGCACTGCCTCAGAAGCACGTAGCTGTTGCCGTGCATTCGGCGCAGGACGCTGGGCAGCGTGGCCGACAGGCCGCTGGGCAGCGCCCTAGTGGCCACCCCTGTCGTCGTCGTCAGGCCGTTGGGGAAGAAGGAATCACACTCCGACGGGGAGGAGGAGGCAGAGAGGAGGAGCTCTTGTTGTTGTTGTTGGGGCGGAGGGAGGGGCGGGGCCGGGGGAGGAGACGTGTCCACGTGTCCCTCGCCCGGCACGATCTGCAGTAAGCCTCCGTCCTGCAGCGACAAACAAAGGGCCCTGATTAACGATTTAATTTGTTCGTTTTTGTTTTGGGGGGGATACTGGAATGTATAAAGTTTTTTTTAGGCCAAAACAGGCCATAATAAGATGGGCTAGAGTGTTTCTTCTTTTTTATGTTTGAAAGGAGGCATTTCGTAGAATCGGCCTCAGGTCTTTAACCCATTTTGGGCAGGAACCCCTGTTGGTTTTTTAAGCATAATTTATGTTATACTTTTAGCTATTTTTGAAAAATCGTGAAAATGTGGTGCAAATCTTTGAATATATATTCTTTCAGAGCCAAAGTTTTTAACTCAAATCTTTGCTTCTGGGGAGGTCCCTGGAACAACATATTTTCAGATGGGGGTCGGCGGCCAATTACATATAATTCTGGGGTCTTTGACATGAAATAGTTTGACTGACATAGGTCAACTGACATAGAAACATGTTTTTTTCAGAAAACTGTCAGGATTTAGAAGACATTTGTAGAATCGTTCCCAGGTCAAAATGGGTTAATGGGATAATTACGATCAGACGATTACGTAACAATCCTGACAGGCCTAAAATCACAGTACGTCAGAGTCCTGCACGGGTCCTATTTTAACAACCCGCGCCCGTCAATAACCAGAAATGCTACGATAAGGATGCAAGAATTCGGCCGTGATGTAAATGCTGTGCAACACGGAAGTATAGCCTAGTACAGTAGCAGAAAGAACGCCATTATGAAGGATTCGTCAGTGATGTGACATCACTGGCGATTCCTTGGGCATGTGACGGACTTAACTTCACTGTTGAGAAGCACCCAGCTGCAGTTTATAGAGCGTCGCAAGTCCCGCCCCCTTTCAGAACAACGAGGGCACCAGGAAATAATTCCCCATTCATTTCCCCCATAGACATTTCAAAAAGTATTTATTTAAAGACCTTAATTCTTTCCTTCCCATGTCCGGACCCCGACGCTAGAGGACGTCATATATCCCAGGTCCATATGCTTGGCGGATCTTCTGCCATCCAAATTTCGGATTTAATTTGTGCCTTTGTACCGCGCCGCTCCCGCCATGTAAAAGCTTCTGACGAAAGGTAAACAGTGTGTGCTTGTGCCAATGATACTAATGTGTGTGTAGCGAGTGTGTGTGGGGGGCGGTCAAACTCCGACTCTTAAAGTGAACGCGCTATGGTGACACCTGGAACTGGGATTTATGCTAACAGCTAGCCGCAATAAAAGAGTTAAAAGCCTCGAACAAAGCCAACAGCCGAGTTGACAAATCATGACAATGAATAAACACATTTTTGGGCCAAACCAATAATTAGAAAGAAGGAAAAACAACAAAAAAAGTGCCTTTTTTTCGTCTTTCTAATCATCTGTTCCGCCCAAACAAATGTGTTTAATGTCATGATTTGTCAACTCGGCTGTTGGCTTTGTCCGAGGCTTTAAAGGTATTTAAATAAAATACTTTTTGAAACCTCTATGGGGAAAATTAATGTAGAATAATTTCCTGGTGATGCTCTATTGCTGCAATAGCCTGCAGGTTTATAACATCCTGCAGTGCGCTCTGCTTTTCATAATAAAGTGTTACCCGCCCACGTTTAGTTCAGTACCACCTGTCCCCGACCGTACCCGTGAACTTATAAAAGTATATTTTTCACCCGTCAAACTGGGACACCCGCGGTACTCTGCCGTACGTACCTGCGCGTCGTCATGGGCCACGCCGTGCCCGTGCTGCTTGGACGCTCCGTTACAGCAGACGCTGCCATTGGAGATGGTCTTCAGCTCCATGTTGGAGGAGGAGGAGCTGCGGTGCATGGCCTTCTTCCTGTTGTGTTTCCTGCGCTGGTCCGCTGGGTACGCGGCGGCCGCGGCGGCGCGCAGAGAGTACTTCCCGCGGTGGCCCACCTGCAGGCAGAACCCCACGTACAGCAGCACCACCGTCAGCACCACGCACAGCCCGCCCAGGATGGTGATGAGGGACAGGTACATGGCCTCCATGTTCCTGTCCAGGACACAGAGAGAGAGGCTATGAGGTTATGAGGGACAGGTACATGGTCTCCATGTTCCTGTCCAGGACACAGAGAGAGAGAGAGAGAGAGAGAGAGAGAGAGAGAGAGAGAGAGAGAGAGAGAGAGAGAGAGAGAGAGAGAGGCTATGAGGTTATGAGGGACAGGTACATGGTCTCCATGTTCCTGTCCAGGACACAGAGAGAGAGAGAGAGAGAGAGAGAGGCTATGAGGTTATGAGGGACAGGTACATAGCCTCCATGTTCCTGTCCAGGACACAGAGAGAGAGAGAGGCTATGAGGTTATGAGGGACAGGTACATGGCCTCCATGTTCCTGAGAGAGAGACAGAGAGAGAGAGACAGAGACAGAGACAGAGAGAGGCGGGGTTATGAGGGGCAGCTACGCTAATACTGTGTCCGTAGGAGACAATTTCCTAGGGAGCGCTTCCATTTAAAATTTTAGTTATAGAGGGCAATTATAATGTATTAAGGCATATATGGCTTATAGGCCAGGGAACAAATCAACCAAATTAATTGAGAACAAAAGGTCAAAAAGAAAATAATGGAAAAAAAAAAGAAATCGCAAAAACTATAACAACCTTGGCGAGAGAAACTCCGACCGGGGCAGAAGAGGAGCCGGCGACCCCGGTGGTGGGGGCGGTCTCTCCGAGGAGGAGGAGGAGGAGGCGAGGAGGGGGGGCTCCGTGGTCTCAGTGGTGGTGGCGGTGGTGGCGTTGGTGTTCTGAGGCGGTGAGGAAGAAGGGCCGCTGCTGACCCCGAGACCTTGGGTGGGGTCGACGTGACCTTGGGTGGGGTCGACGTGCTGCGGGGGACGGGGAGGGGGTGGCGGCGGGCCGGGAGCGTCCAGGCGCACGCTCACGTCATAGACCACTATGGCCACCTTCAAATCAAATCAAATCACGTTTGTTTTATAAAGCACATTTTAAAAACAATCACAATCATTGTACCAAAAGTGCCGTTACAGAACATTTCATCTCAAACAAATACAAACAGTAAGATCACATAGAAGCATAGTTACTAAAGTCATCATAAAAACAATGGAGTAAGAGCAACAACAACAACAACAACATATCAGGAGCATTTAAACGCCAAGTTTTTTAGCCTGGATTTTAAAACTTCAATCGAGGGGGGGAGTTCTAATGGAGTAGGGGATGGTGTTCCACAGCCTAGGGGCTGCGACAGAGAAGGCACGGTTCCCCTCTAAGCCTCAATTTGGTTGTTGGGACATCCAATAGCTCCAGGTCCATTGACCTGAGTCTTCTTGGTACCTTGACGCTGTTCTCCAGGGCGTAGCAGGTGTAGCGTCCGGCCTGGTCGGGCCGGGCGCCGATGAGCAGCAGGCCGTCCGTGCCCGTCCTGAAGCCCGAGTCCAGGCCGTAGCCCTGCAGCTCGCTGCCGTCCAGCGTCCACACGGGGGTGGCCAGGTTGGAGCTGAGCTCGCACTGTAGCAGAACGTCATCGCCCGCCATCACAGAGCGGCTCCGCTGGACCGCCGGCTCTGAAACAACAACAACATCATCATCATCATGGCAACGCCACACATGAAAAACCTCATGTTTCTATGTCAGTCGTTCTCAAACTTTTTCATGTCAAGGAGCCCCAGCATTATATGTAATTGGCGGCCGACTCCCATCTGAAAATATGTTATTCCATAACAAAGATTTGAGTTAAAAACGTTCGCTCTGAAAGAATATATTCAAAGATTTGTGCTGCTTTTTCATGATTTTAAAAAAATAGCAGACCTACAAGGTCGTAGCGCGGCACCGGGTGCGCTACGAGCTTGTAGATCTGCTATTTTTCAACAGCTAAAGCATAACATAATGCTTAAAATACCAAAAGGGGTTCTTGCGTTGTCACGCCCCTCATGAGCAGACCTGGAGCACACCTGTTGTTCATCCACGCGACAACGTCTGCGTTAATCGATGCGTTGCCCGTCTGAAAGTACCTCAACTCTGAAGCAACATGATAACCACCAGACATGAGACTAACTCAGAATCCAGGTCTAGTCAGTCGAGGGCGTGTGCAAGAAACGAGCACGACAATTTTACGGGACCGTGCCCACGTAAATACGCTTGCAAAACGCAAGTCTCATTGAAAATGAATTACAGGCCACGTTAATCGCTGCTCATCTGAAAGGACATTAACTCTGAAACAACATGGCAACACCCGACATGAGACTATAGAGCGTCGCAGTCCCGCCCCCTTTCATGACGACGCCAGGCCCAGGAAATGAATCACAATGCATTTTTCCCATAGACATTTCAAAAAGTATTTATTTAAAGACCTTTTAAGCCGACAAATCATGACAACACACACAATATTTTGGACCAAACAAATAATTACATAGAAGAAAAACAAAAAAAGTGTTGTAACCTGCCGTTTTTTTCTACTTTCTAATTCTTTGTTGGACCGAAAAATTGTGTTTGTTGTCATGATTTGTCACGACAATAGTTGGCTTTGTCCGTCTTTAAATAAATACTTTCTGAAATGTCTGAGGAAAATGAACAGAGAATCATTTCCTGGGCCCTGGTAGGGGCGGGACTGCTACGCTCTATAGCAGGTCTGAAACAATGGCAAGGACATAAGGACATAAAAATGGGTTGAGGGAACTTGAGTACGCTTTGCTTATACCGTTCTAAAATTGTAATGAGGCAAGACAGACAACTTTGGTTGGTCCCAAAGGAAAAAAGGATGAGCTTTTTAGTTTGAAAACACTTGGATGAAAGCAGAAGTATCAAGACTATATGGTGGATGAAAGCAGAAGTATCAAGCCTATATGGTGGATGAAAGCAGAAGTATCAAGCCTATATGGTGGATGAAAGCAGAAGTATCAAGCCTATATGGTGGATGAAAGCAGAAGTATCAAGCCTATATGGTGGATGAAAGCAGAAGTATCAAGCCTATATGGTGGATGAAAGCAGAAGTATCAAGCCTATATGGTGGATGAAAGCAGAAGTATCAAGACTATATGGTGGATGAAAGCAGAAGTATCAAGCCTATATGGTGGATGAAAGCAGAAGTATCAAGCCTATATGGTGGATGAAAGCAGAAGTATCAAGCCTATATGGTGGATGAAAGCAGAAGTATCAAGCCTATATGGTGGATGAAAGCAGAAGTATCAAGCCTATATGCTATTTTTCAATAGCTAAAGTATAACATAATGCTTAGTTAAAACACCAAAAGGGGTTCCCGCCCAAAATGGGTTAAGTGAGGATTGTATGATGTGTGACAGTGTGCCTACCGTCTGCGGTGCCGTTCTCACATCCTCTGTTGCCATGCTGGATGTCCTGGATCAAACTGGCTCTGGGAAGATATGCAGAGAATACCACACTTACACAGCAGAAATAAATACCACACATGTACGTAGATGTAGATAGATACACTGTATTCTATATTGTGTGTGTATATATGAAACCCTTATTCTGAAGGACTGAGATGCTACCCGGAAATGCCTGTTAACTGTGTGTATAAAACTGCTCAATAAACACCTCGCTTCAGTAGTTGTGTTGACACTGAAGGAGTGGATGTTAGCTGCTGCCTACTACTATTTATTTCCTCCGTATATCCGATTAGCTATATAGGCTGTCTAGATTCTTCCTACACTGCAATGGTAGTGTGTGAGCAGTGAAGATTCCCAAGCACAGCAAGGTTATTTCATTGAACCACATAAAAGTTATAAAACACAGAACACAGAATCTAGTTCCCAGATTTCCATAGGTTTCTCTTACTATAAGGTAAATCTACTAAGGTTGGTTTTCTGGTGTTGGCTAACATTTCAAAGCCATCTTTTACACCTGTCAGAGGTGTCAAACATGTTCACCCTTCTTTCCTCCTCTGAGGGGAGATGATTGTCCTATTTGAGTGCATTTACACCTGTATGAAGAGATGTCCAGTTGTCATGTTTTGCATTTCAATACTGGGTGTCTATGGGTGAAACTGCCCATAGACACCCAGTATTGAAATGCAAAACATGAAAAGGGCCATGCAGACAAATTACTGTTATGTCACCAGCCCTGTACATAAACCAGACCACTGTTGCAACTTCATTCTACAAAAAGAGCAGGGATGCGGTAGTATACTTGTACATGTCAAGATTTGAAGGCTAAAATACAGCACTATTTGTTATACAATCTTATTTGTTTCGCTGTAATTTGACCAGTAGGTATATTTGCTGAAATTTTCATTTTCTCGTCTCAGTGTTTGTTCATGCTTGGGATTTTTTTGTCATTCAGTACATCCATTGATTCAAATCGTGTACTATAAGTTTTCGTATAATGGTTCCATGGGGTGGTTGCAGTTAAATACTACCTTCAACTCCTACTACTATATTTATATTATCAACGTCAATGACCACTGTGTGTGGTAATTTCAGTCAATCCCATAAAACACCATTTGGAAGGCAATGACACATCTGAGCACGTAACTGTATTGCAAGATACATTAAGATACACATGGGATTTTCATTTAGCTTTATGCTACATGTAAATGAGCATACATAATAGCATTGATAGTGGTTTATATTTGACTTGTCAAAATCAGAGATAGGTTGTACAGTCCATAAAGTTAAATGTCCTTATATCCAGTTTATTTCTAGAATGATGCTTAGAGCATGACCTGGGGGAGGATAGAGGGGTGGAGCACATGCAGCAGTTGGTTGTGGTTGGTGGAGAGAGGGTTCTATTGTTTGGCCAATCAACCCAAGCAGTTTATGGTTCCAACTCGGCTCTCTAGTATAAGAAGAGTTTGTAGTTGTCAGTTCTCCACAACAACTCCAGTATACCAATCATTTGGTATATCCATCTGACTGTGGACTTCAGGTGAAGATGAGCACCACCAGGAACAATTCTGCTCAACAGGCGGGACCCAATGATCACCAAGACCTATGTAAGTTACTTAGTTACTGTGTCTATATGGGCAGAGGCGTCTGGGAGAAATGCGAGGCCCTGTGCGATATTTCGGGGGGAACAATGTGCGAGAGAGAGTCTCTCTCTCTCTCTCTCTCTCACGCATAGTCATGTGTGACTAATTATTTGAAATAAAACCTTTTTTGTCCACACACAGTCCTACATGTACATGATGGCATACCTTTTCACTTCACTCGAGTGCCGACTGCCGAGTCGTTTTGTTTGTGACCGGGAGCGGTTGTGCACTCAACTAGCCTACATGTGTTCAACTTGTTTTTGTTTCGTTTCCAGTGTGTGTATAATTCGACTGCGTTGCGCGGTGGCGCGGCCGATCTCCAAGCTCACAACGCGTCGCGCTGCAACGCATTGTGAGCTTGTAGATCTGCTCTAATTCTGCAGCGCAAGCTAGCACGGCACGGCACGGCACTGCGCAGCGCAAAGGGGGACAACAGGGGGCCCCACGACCGGACGGCCGGGCGTTGCTTAACGGGAGGCTGAATAAGTGACGCCGGTTGGGAGGAGGAGGCGACGCGCGGCCGTCGGAGGCCCCCCTGGGGGGCGGCTCCAAGCCGACCGCAGCTTAAATAGGTGAAAAATCAACTGCGACGGAACGGGCTGCGATGCGATTATTGTTTCTTAAAAAAAACACTGCCTAGCCACTACCCTTAAAGCGGCCCTGTATATGGGCATACATTATGTTATAAGGGTGTTTTTATCTAGTCAAATGTTTATTTTTAATATTGGCATTGATTTCTTAAAAAAGCACAACAATGCACATGCAATTAATCAACAAATCAACATTTGTTTCATCACCCTGCTATTAATCTAGAATCAGCATGATGCTCCTATACATGTAATGTTACATCCTGTTGTAACAACCTTACTAAATTAATAAAATCACTAACCCTAGGACACCTTTGTTTCATTGTAACAAATGTTAAAAGGAGACAAAAACATTCTGTTGTACATACATACATTTGTGGAGGGAGGGATAGCGAGGGAAATTGTAGAATCAAATTATAAATGGCTGATAAATTGTTAATTGTGTACATTAACTTCAAATTAGTACACACCTTTATGTTGTGGAAGTACCTCTAAACAATATTTCTGTTGTCTTTGTTTCCAGTGTTGCATCATCACTCTGGCTTCCCTGTTCTACCAGAGGGGAATGAACAAAGAAGCTTGGCTAAACAAAAATGCCACTGCTGCAATCAGTGTGGAAAACGCTTCCCTACAATGTCCAAACTTAAAACACACCAGAGAATTCACACTGGAGAGAAACCCTATGGATGTGATCAGTGTGGACAACACTTCTCTCAAATGGCACACCTGAAAGGTCACCATATAATTCACACTGGAGAGAAGCCCTTTGGATGTGATCAGTGTGGACAACACTTCTCTCAAATGCATCACCTTAAAACACACCAGAAAATTCACACCGGAGAGAAACCCTATGGATGTGATCAGTGTGGACAACACTTCTCTCGACTGGACAGCCTTAAAAGCCACCAGAAAATTCACACTGGAGAGAAACCCTATGGATGTGATCAGTGTGGACAACACTTCTCTGAGATGTCAAGTCTGAAAAGTCACCAGAAAATCCACACCGGAGAGAAACCCTATGGATGTGATCAGTGTGGACAACACTTCTCTCATTTGTCCAGCCTTAAAGGACACCAGATAATTCATACTGGAGAGAAACCGTATGGATGTGATCAGTGTGGACAACACTTCTCTCGGCTGGACAGCCTTAAAAGCCACCAGCGAATTCACACTGGAGAGAAACCCTATGGATGTGATCAGTGTGGACAACACTTCTCTCAAATGCATCACCTTAAAAGCCACCGTAAAATTCACACTGGAGAGAAACCCTATGGATGTGATCAGTGTGGACAACACTTCTCTCGTATGACAAACCTTACAAGTCACCAGAAGATTCACACTGGAGAGAAACCCTATGGATGTGATCAGTGTGGACAACACTTCTCTGAGATGTCAAGTCTAAAAAGTCACCAGAAAATTCACACTGGAGAGAAACCCTATGGATGTGATCAGTGTGGACAACACTTCTCTCGGCTGGACAGCCTTAAAAGCCACCAGCGAATTCACACTGGAGAGAAAGCCTATGGATGTGAGCAGTGTGGACAACACTTCTCTCAAATGGCAAACCTGAAAAGTCACCAGAGAATTCACACTGGAGAGAAACCCTATGGATGTGATCAGTGTGGTCAACACTTCTCTCAAATGCATCACCTTACAACCCACCAGAGAATTCATAGTGGGGAGAAACCCTATGGTTGTGTTCAGTGTGGACAACACTTCTCTCATTTGTCCAGCCTTAAAAGACACCAGAGAATTCACACTGGAGAGAAAACCAAATAATTGTGATGTGTGTGGAAAAGCTTTTAGTAATTCTATTAATATAGAAGTTCCCAGGGTTGTACACGCTGGATTTAAACTGCCCCTTGTGGTCGGTGTGGGAAGAGTTTTACTAAGCCACCGAAAACGTCATGAACATATGAACGATGGATCTGTTTAGTCTGAACATTATGTAATTTGACATGTTGATTTGCTGTCGATTACATTTAGAATATTTAGCAGATTTTTGTATTGACCTGTACTTTTGTTGAAATGTACCCATTCTACAAACTGTTAATAAAAATGTTATTTTAGTGTTACTCAACCACAAACAAACAAAGCTATAGCCCAGGTACTTTATTTGTCCTTGCGGAAATTCATCAGGATACAAAAAACACATACACCAGAGGTGCCCACACTTTTTTGACTTGAGAGCTACTTTCAAAATGACAAGCTCAACTAGATCTACCCACCAAAGAAATGTTATCCAATTGCTGAAAATAGTTAAACAATGTCCTTGAGTGGGCTTTGGAATAGTGATAGCGATGGTGTTACATACTGTATAAGACTAACACACTTGGAATGGGAAATACAGAGGGAACATTTTGAATGTATAACAGGCCCTTTTTTATGTCAATCAAGTCACCTTAGTACAAGTGGCAGATAATTAATTTAAATAATATATTTTTAGGGGCATGTCATGTGGTCTACCTGCACAGGCTTTATGATCTACTGGTAGATCACAATCTACCTTTTGGGCACTCCTGACATACACAATACAAACAGATCACACAATACATTGACAATAAAATAAACAAAATACTAACGAAAGGCTACCATGCAGTCATAGTTCCAAGAGGCATCCCATTACATTTTATGCACAGAACTGAGATGGGACCTGCTTGTTCATGTGTCCTATACAGAACTGAGATGGGGCCTGCTTGTTCATGTGTCCTATATTATACGATTTTGGGGTACTTTTACTTTACTCTACACCTTTGTTCAACACTTTATAATAACACTTTATAATGCTCCACAACATCTCAGTGGCAAACATTGTACTTTTTATTTCACTACAATCCTTTAACAGCTTCCGTTACTAGTTACTTTGCATATTAAGATCACTACAAAGCTATTCGGAGATAGCCGGTCTACAAGCATGCAACGATGCAAATTTCAAATTGTGTTACTTTTATCTACTACAAATACTATTAACATTGAGTGAATGTATTTTCTTCCTGCGGTGAAATGTCCCTTTAAGGGTTTTGATTGTTGTTTTTTTTTTTAAATTATGACCACCCAACTTAAGAAGTACTAAAAAAACGTTTTCGGTCGTTTGGGTCACGGCCGGTCCGACGTCTAATTTCTCTTTTGGGTGTTGAGCTCAAACGTTTGGGAAACACTGCTCACTGCTGTAATGCATTCTATCCTATTTTATTCAGTAGAATATTACATAACGTCGTACTGTATGTATGGAGCTATCTTTAACCCATTTAGACCTGAGGACGCATGTGTGTCATATTATAGCTTTAAACCCATTTTGGGCGGGAACCCCTTTTGGTGTTTTAACTAAGCATTATGTTATACTTTAGCTATTGAAAAATAGCAGATCTACAAGCTCATAGCGCGCCACCGAGTGGCGCGCTATGAACTTGTAGGTCTGCTATTTTTGAAAAATCGTAAAAATGCGGCACAAATCTTTGAATGTATATTCTTTCAGAGCGAACGTTTTTTTTATTTCGACGTCAGGCCTGAATGGGTTAAATGCATGGCACCGTGTCCACTAGGGACCTGCTTGTTGATATTTCAGTGTACATATTTGCATAACCATGGTTTATGGTTCCAGTCGACAGGCGTCCTGTTTTCGGCTCCGCATTACGCAACAGTTGTCATGACAGTGTGACAGTCACAGGGGGCAGCGACACACACACACACACACACACACACACACACACACACACACACACACACACACACACACACACACACACACACACACACACACACACACACACACACACACACACACACACACACACACACACACACACACACACCTCAGAAGGTGAGTCACATCGCATCACAGACATCACACCACACAGACACACGGGCACCAGCACACAATCAGCTGATCCAATCATGCATGGTTGATTGGACAAGCGGCCACCCACACACACACACACACACACACACACGCACACACGCACACGCTTTTATGTCAACCCAGCCTCGACTACTGGAATACACTTAGTGAGCTTGTAGATCAGACCTGCTATTTTCACAATATTTATCTGTGGAACAAACTATACATTGAATGCCTCAACTCCTATTCCAAGTTCAAATGTGATTATTTTGAGGGGTCTGTACTCTGAACAGGTTGCAAACCACTGCTTTAGAGCATCCACTTTAAGATTTTAACGTTAACCCCAGGTCCTTGAGGTCTACTGAACAGTCACTCCTCGTGGTCCCCAAAAACAAGGCTCAAAGCCAGGGGGGGGGGCATGGATTGTTTTGCGCTGTAGCGCCCAAACTGTGGAGCGATCTTCCACCCCAAGTCAGTGCATCTCAAACCTTTGTGTGTAAATCACGTTTGAAAACTCATGTGACTTTTCTTTTTTTTTTTATGTTTTGTTTTTGCGGCTTTCGCCTTTATTTTATATTTTTTTATAGAGGGACAGACAGTAGGCTGACAGGAAATGGGGCGAGAGATTGGGGGGGGGGGGTGACATGAGTCGAACCCGCGGAACACTGCCAGACTTGGACTAAAGGCTCATACATAGTCTAGATTTTCAGTGGTGAAGTGACCACCGAAATACAACATGACGTCACGAGCCACGGTGAAGAGCAAACCACCGCCACCGCCCCAGCCCTTCTCTCTGTTTTTACTCACCACCGCTCAACGTTATTTCAGCTCCGGTGGTCAGCTCACCACCTCAGTCTGGCAGGGTCCAAGGTGCCTGGACCGCTGAGCCATGGCCCAGGCCTGCTCACGTGACTTTTAATCCACCCTGAGAGTTTCGGATAGCCAACGTGCCTTAATATGCTATTCTTGCACTTATTTTTATCTCTTTGGATATTTACATTATATATTAAAATGTTCACGTGTTTTGTAGCCTTTCTTATGTGTTTATATGTATTTATTTATTTATTTATTAACTTTTGTATTGTTTTATACAGTTTTTATTATTTCAGATTTTTGAGCCCTAACCGCTCCAATAACTGGCCGCGTCTGTCTGTCTGTCTGTCTGTGGCACGAACAGCTGCAATACCGCTGGGTGACCTAGCTCTGATCATGAGTAAAATATAAAGCAGTAGTGTAGCCTCCTCCCCACTTCCGTTTCGTCTTTACAGTCACACTAATGTATCCTAATATAAATATAAATAATTCAAGCGTATATATCTTGCTGCTTAGCAGAAATGGATATAAAAAACATAAAATGTAAAGATATAGGTTTGTGAACGGAAATGACAAACAGATTTGTCAACAGCTCGAATTCTGGGAGACATAGGTAGTTCCAGACTTTATATATACATAGCATTCGGAGATTGTGGAATAGTTGTCTGGCTATACGCGAACACACACACACACACACCCACCTGTCTGCGTGTGAGGTCACGTCCACACACTGGGCTCCGCTCCAGCCACAGTAGGGGTCCCTGGCGAACACACACTCATGGCAGGAGGCGTACCTGTGGCAGGTGGACAGTGGAAGCTGTACCAGTCCCACTGGAGAGGCCACATACACGCTCCTCTACATGCGCGCACGCACACGCACATGCGCGCACACACACACACACACACACACACACACACACACTTTACGAATAATACTCATACTGTACACACATGAACACTGTACCGCACAAAAGCATAAGCATCGGACGCTGATTTGAAATCATGCTATTTGTTTTTCCTTTAAAACCTAAAACAGGTAACTTGACACATTGCCTGCCGGGTGCATGCCCATGTCTACCTTTATATGTAGCTTTCTTTATCAGTGGTGCTCAAAACCACACTACCTGAGAGTGGAGAGTGTTGAATGAATATCAACATCCTAATACATACGTCAAATTATGACAGGCAATTCCTGTTGTCAAAATATGACCCCCCCAGTCAAAAAACACTTAGTCGACGAACAATTTTCGTCTTAGTTTTAGCCGACGAAAACAACACTGACCTGTGTGGGGGAGATGAGCAGGCTGGTGACAGGCTGAGCGTCCATCTTACCTGTGTGGGGGAGATGAGCAGTCTGGTGACAGGCTGAGCGTCCATCTTACCTGTGTGGGGGAGATGAGCAGGCTGGTGATGGGCTGAGCGTCCATCTTACCTGTGTGGGGGAGATGAGCAGGCTGGTGATGGGCTGAGCGTCCATCTTACCTGTGTGGGGGAGATGAGCAGGCTGGTGATGGGCTGAGCGTCCGTCTTACCTGTGTGGGGGAGATGAGCAGGCTGGTGATGGGCTGAGCGTCCATCTTACCTGTGTGGGGGAGATGAGCAGGCTGGTGATGGGCTGAGCGTCCATCTTACCTGTGTGGGGGAGATGAGCAGGCTGGTGACGGGCTGAGCGTCCTCAAACAGCTGCAGCTCCTCCACGATGTGCAGCTGGCCCTCCAGCGCCACGGCCCGGTGCAGCCAGCCCTCATCTGTGCGTGTGTAGCCAAGGAAAGTACATTTACTTTAAAACCCCTTATTTGTATCGTAAATAAGAGAAGAGAGACCTGACGTCTGAAGCCCAACACACACCGTCTGTGAACGCTGCGCGTCAAAACAGCCGCCTCCGTTATTTTCAATTAACCTATCCCACACCGGTGGCGTCAGACGCGCGCTGGCGCGCGTTCACGCATCGCCTGACGCTCCGATACGCCGCTGTTCTATTTTCCAGGCGTTGCCGCACGGCCTCCATCCGGGAATCTGTGGGCATGGCTGGCCAGCCGAGCGGTAGCGCGCCACGTCCTGTGGGTGTTGCTGTGCGGCTATGACGCGCGGCAATACTGTGCCGCGTCGCTGCGCACCCGCTTCACAGACGGTGTGTGTTGGGCTTGAGTCGTTTGTAAAGTAGCTAAGAGAGACCCTACGAGTGTGCTATGTTTGTGCGTGCGTTTCAAATTTCAAATGTTTCTTTCTTGCCTTCATATCCTAAACCCCAGCCCCCTCTTTTCTTCCCTTTCTTTGGAAAAAGAACACAATGGGAACTATATCCACAAAAACAACATTTCTGGTTCTCTGGCCCCTGTTCCACCAAAAGAACTTTGGTTCTAGAAACTGGTTCCCTTCTAGATTCTTGGAACCTTATTGCTGCTGTCACGGAAACGGCAGCCTTGGTTCCCCTTTCCGGAACCATCTTTTTTATGGTTATATTTTTAGGGTATATTCATGCTCAGTGGAAACACTGAATCAATATTAGGCGGGGAAAAATAACCAAACCGGTCCAAACCGGTTCAACCCCGGTGGAAAAGGGGCCATACAAATGTCTTCTAAATCCTGACAAGATCTACAAGTTCATAGTGCGGCACTCGGTGCCGCACTATGAGCTTGTAGATCTGCTATTTTTCAATAGCTAAAGTATAACATAATGCTTGAAACACCAAACAAAAGCCCAGAATGGGTTAAAAGTATCAATACTGCAATGTAGAAATAGTCTGTTGCAAGTAATTAAAAAAAGTCGAGAAATCAAAATGCATTTGAGTAAAAGTATTGGCATCAAAATGTATTAAAAGTACCAGAAGTAGAAAGTCATTGTGCAGAATCGCCCATTTCAAGTTTTCAAATAAACATCTTTTGAAAATGAGCTCACAATGCATCGCGACGCATTGTGAGCTTGTAGATTGGCTATTTTAAAATGGCTGTGTCTAAGTGGTCACACTGTAATTTTGATTATTATTACAATACATACACAGGAACTAGTAACTAAAGTTTTCAAATAAATGTAGTGGAGTAAAAGTACAATATTTGGTACATAAAGTACATATACCTCAAAATTGTACAGTACTTAACCGTCATGCCGCCAGCATTAAATCTCGCATTCCCATGGTTTTATCGCGCTAAACACTTATTTTGAAGAGCCAAATATCCTCAACCGCATGTTACAATGACAAAATGCTGTGTGGTGTCTTGACCGGTTGTTGTATCACAGCGCCTGCTGTCGGCCGTTGAAAAAAACTTTTTTCACCGAAAACGACATTCATTGCGGCGATTTGGAGATACAGGCATTTGACCGCGGACCATTGAATGCAAGTGAATGCGCGCGCATCTTCAAAATAGCCACGGCCGTCTGTCCCACTTGGACTGTTGTGCTAACGAACGGTGGCTAACGATACGATCGGATCAAAACATGGATTAAAGAATATAAACCCCTGGATAACGTAGCTACGTGTCTGGCAGGCTTAGACCAAGGGGGCAGGCAGACTTTCCAACGTTGAAGCTCTGGGTCCTAGTGGTAGGAGGAGGGACTACAGGCGGACCCGTGGATTCATGACCGGGAAACCCCGTGCAGCTGGGCTTTAACGTTGAGCGCTCGGTTGCCCTACGTCACTCAGGACCTCAAAGTTGAGGTCCTGGGAGGGACTTCCGGCAGTCTTCCGGGTGCTTCAAAACGCCACTGAGCAACTTCCACTGACATGAATAGCTGGGGGGGCGGAGCTTCGCGCCAGTTCAGTCTCTATTATATATATACTCTATGGCTTAGACGATTCATTTAACACCGGTTTCAACGGTTCTGGTCGGGCTGCGTGTACTTAGTCAGAAGAGCGCACCTGTCCCCATGAACAAAACATGGTACGTGTGTCCGTCCAGGGCCTGGACCGCATGCACCGCCATCTGGGTGTAGTCCGTGGTCCTCCTGAACAGCAGGGGGCGTCTGTCTGCGGGACGGACCTGCTGGGACATCAGCGGGTGCCTCCTGACGAAGTCCAGCACGTCGTCCGGCAGCGAGGTGGAGAAGTTGATGCCCCGTGACCTCAACGCGTCCGTTATGCACTGCAGAGAGAGAGAGAGACACAGAGAGAGAGAGAGAGAGAGAGAGAGAGAGACACAGACTGAGGAATGACTCGCTAAAGGCTGCATGTATTTCAGTGATCCATCGTGTGACCTGAAGTACTGAGGTGTAGGCCATGGACTTTTAACCCATTTAGACGTGAGGATGATTCTACAAATGCCTTCTAAATCCTGATAGTTTTCTGAGAAACCCATGTTTCTATGTCAGTGGTTTTCAAGGTTTTTCATGTCAAGCACCCCAAAAATGATATGAATTTGGCCACCCATCTGAAAATATGTTGTTCCAGGAAGCAAAGATTTGAGTTAAGAACATTTGCTCTGAAAGAATATATATTCAAAGATTTGCACCACATTGTCACGATTTTAAAAAAATAGCAGATCAACAAGCTCGAGTGCCACGCTACAAGCTTGTAGATCTGCTATTTTTCAATAGCAAAAGTGTAACGTAACGCTTAAAACGCCAAAAGGGGTTCCCGGCATAGTGGTCCCCCATTTTCTGAAGCAGTCCACCGATATGAGCGTTTGCAGCTCTGCAGTACACACATTGGCATAAAACTGTAGGTGACAACAATATAGTATATGGCCGATCGCCATTATAATATAATGGCGATCGGCTACTTTATATTGTTGTCACCTACAATTTTGCATATTATGCAAGTAAAGTGAAAAACATTGACATATATTGGGTAAATAGGCCTACCATACAGTGTTGATTTTGACAGCACATTTTTTATTTAGTCTTTTGAATAAAACTTGTCATATTTTAGTCATCTGAAATATTTTAGTTTTAGTCTAGTTTTAGATGTCTAAACGTCATAAGATTTTAGTTGACTTCATGCAATTGATTTTGAAAAAAAGTGTATTTTGGCAGGCCTTGATAGCGTTGTTGTAATGCCTGATTTTACATTTGGTTGCGGCTGAAAATAGCCGATCTACAAGCTCACTCATTCTGCTATTTTCACAGCGCAACACCCGAGCTCAACTAAACATAAAATTACTATGACTTGTTTTTAAGTTCTACTGGATCACTTCTCTACTAGTCCCTCCCTGACATTTTAGTCTAGTTTCTAATTGTCAACAACATTGTCAATATATTTAGTCTCAGTTTTAGCTCACAGCTTAGGTTTTTTTTTGTTTTAGTCAGTGAAAAAAGGTAGTCGATGAACATTTTTCTTCATAGTTTTAGCCGACGAAACACCAACACTACCACTGGTGCCATAGCACCCCACCAGCTAAAATAAAATTGCAACTGTACATCCCTGGAGAAAAGGTGATTATTCTCCTGTGTTACTGTCTGCACCTCTGGGGAGACCAGTCCTGCGGCCCCGCTGTTACTGTCTGCACCTCTGGGGAGACCAGTCCTGTGTTACTGTCTGCACCTCTGGGGAGACCAGTCCTGTGTTACTGTCTGCACCTCTGGGGAGACCAGTCCTGTGTTACTGTCTGCACCTCTGGGGAGACCAGTCCTGTGTTACTGTCTGCACCTCTGGGGAGACCAGTCCAGTGTGTTACTGTCTGCACCTCTGGGGAGACCAGTCCTGTGTTACTGTCTGCACCGCTGGGGAGACCAGTCCTGTGTTACTGTCTGCACCTCTGGGGAGACCAGTCCAGTGTGTTACTGTCTGCACCTCTGGGGAGACCATAGTCCAGTGTGTTACTGTCTGCACCTCTGGGGAGACCAGTCCTGTGTTACTGTCTGCACCTCTGGGGAGACCAGTCCAGCGGCCACGCTGAGCGCTGACATGTCGAGGGGCTCTGTATGAGCCCGAAAAAGGGAAACACTTCTTTGTTCCTTTTAAACTTAGACTTTACCACACACCCTCTCTTAAGAGGCTTCCACACTCCCCACGTTTAAATACCCTTCCAGCTGCCCACAGAGTTTAACTTAAGCTCTATGAAGTGTTGAGGCTGGATGGCGGCTGCTGTCTGCTATCATCACAAGCAGCTTCTGTACAGTAAGTAGCCTGGTGCTTTTAATCACCACGGAAATGTGTTTCAATGGCATACACGATTCCGATAAGAGTTGCTGTCGTAAGGTTGTTCTTTCTCTCTCTCTCGCTCCGTTTCTGTGCCGCTCCG
This sequence comes from Electrona antarctica, assembly GCF_951216825.1. Classification (NCBI taxonomy): domain Eukaryota; kingdom Metazoa; phylum Chordata; class Actinopteri; order Myctophiformes; family Myctophidae; genus Electrona; species Electrona antarctica. The sequence goes on along the minus strand of NC_136791.1, from coordinate 25,181,834 downwards.
TGCGCTCCGGAGCAGATAGGACTGGACAGGAAGATTTAGAAGCAATTCTTCTTGTGCTTCATCTCACAAGAGCTGACTGTGGCTGCGCTTGCCTATTAGAGAGGACAGTAATACCAAACGTGCGTGTGCGTGCGTGCACAAGCGCGGACATTTTCTGCGCCTCACAAGATAAATGGTTGTTTTTCAGGTTAGGGTTAGAATGAGTTGTTTAGAGTCAGTTTCACGGGTTGGGTTTGGAGTTATTATGATATGCTTGATTTATACTTACCTATGCAACTACATAGGTAAGCTAGCATTACAAATGGCAAAAGAAAAATGATAAAAATTGTATTTATAAAACTGCTATCATACTGTATGTTATTATAGACATACCAACGTGTGTGGGTGTGTATACTTAGCCTGGCTAATAAGCCAGACTCAAATCACAAATCCGCCGGCAGGCAATTATTTTTTTGCCAACGGCTGATTCGGTCTGGCTTATTAGCCAGGCTAGTGTATACTGTCTGTATGTACACGTCTGTCTGTCTGTCTGTCTGTCTGTGTGTGTGTGTGTGTGTGTGTGTGTGTGTGTGTGTTTGTGTGGATATCTCTGACATCTGTGTGTGCGTGTCTGTGTTGCTTCCTTTGGAGAACAATCAATCTTTCTACATTCTCTAATTGTGTAGACTTGTAAATTAAGTAATGGAGATGTTTAACAATAATTTAACTCCTGAGAGCGCAAAATTAAAAAAATCTATTTTTACGTCGTTTTACACTCGAGTCTCGAGAGTTAAAGATCTAACTAGAAAAAAGTGCCCCTCGGGGCACAGGTCTCCACCAGGATAATAGCAATTTACAATTTAGGCATTTAGCAGACACTCTTAATCCCGAGCGATTTACAGTAAGCGTTTAAGTTCTGCAGAAATTGGCACCATGGTGGTGCAACAACAGGCAGATGTGGAAAATGCAGGGCAAAGGTTTTGTCTTGGCCTCTAGGGAGTGAGCATGCAAAGTTGTACACATATCGGTGAAAGTATAGGTAAGAACATGAATTTTCCTGTTATAGCGCCACCATGAGTCCACTTTTTTCAAGTGGCATTTCTTCCTCTGCCTAGTGGTAATGTGTGTGCATAATGTCACGGAAAACGCACACTGACTGTGTTCATGATTTTAGGTATTTTGTTCAAAACAGACACATCTGCAGAACTTTGGAAGGCAATCTGAGCCAATGGGGATGGAATATGGGGACGCGGAGTGGTCTGTGTTGATCACATGACTATAGAGATGGTGTATACCGAGTTGCGTGGTGTATGGAGAAAATGTGTTTTGCAAAAGTCAGCCTCATGGTGGTGCTATAACAGGCTGTTAAAGAAATTGGGGCAGAGGTTCATCGTTGGCATCCAGGGAGTGTGTGTGCAAAGTTTGGCATCAGCCAAGAAGATTAGCTGTACACAGACGGACGGACGGACGGACGGACGGACGCACGCACGCACGCACACACACGCACGCACGCACGCACGCACACACGGACGGACGGAGTGCAAAACATACTCTCTCCCCATGCCTTCGGCCTGGTGGAGACAATAAGGGTCCATTTGGTAACCAACTCTCAAACACCTTTAGCTGGGGACCACCTGGAACCCCCTCAATCCACTGGTGGTCCCCGGACCACTGCTTTAACCCATTTAGGCCTGACGTCAAAATAAGAAAAACGTTCGTTCTGAAGAATATATATTGAAAGATCTGTGGCGCGTTTTTACGATTTTTCGAAAATAGCAGACCTACAAGCTTGTAGATCTGCTATTTTTCAATAGCTAAAGAATAACATAATGCTTAGTTAAAACACCAAAAGGGGTTCTCCGTCGAGAATGGGTTAAAACCATTGGTCTACTCTATACGTCCGTCGGTGTGCGTGCGTGGGATGTATGTGTGTGTGTGTGTGTGTGTGTGTGTGTGTCTCACCATCCCAGGCCGTGGCTCAGGGATCTTGCCTGTGTATTCCTGCCATTTGGAGCCAGAGTTGTGGCTCTCCATGTAGGGACCCTGAAAGACCTGCTCCACCTCAGGCAGAGAGAACCGACACACTGCAGACGCTTTCACATTCTTCCTGAAAACACACGCACACACGGTGAGAAAGAGCAGATCACAAGCCTGGTAACACAACAGTACACCTCCAGTTTCCATAGAGACGGTGGTGGTGATGTGCACACATGGTTACACGCACACGCGTGGACACACACACACACACACACACACACACACACACACACACACACACACACACACACACACACACACACACACACACACACACACACACACACACACACACACACACACACACACACACACACACACACACACACACACACACACACACACACACACACACACACACACACACACACACACACACACGGGTGGGTTTAAAGGAAGGACAGGGATGGAAGTGGAGGCAACACAGGAGGAGACAGGAAAGGAAAGCAAGAAGGGAACACAGGAGGTGAGAGGAAAGGAAGCAAATGACGAGAGATGGGAGGTAAGGAGCGAAGGATGCTACAAAATTAGTCACAGCTCACATATCTATGATGTGTGTGTGGGTGTGTGTGTGTGTGTGTGTGTGTGTGTGTGTGTGTGTGCGTGCGTGCGTGCGTGCGTGCGTGCGTGCGTGCGTGCGTGCGTGCGTGCGTGCGTGCGTGTGTGGTTCAGGCCGAGCACTGCAGAATGCAAACAGAGAAGAAGCTATGAGCCTTGAGGAAGTCACACACACATGACCATGTACTTTTAGGCTACAGAAAAAAACATGAAAGCCTAAAGTTGCTTAACAAGCGGACTGGGTAACACTGATCAACATTCAGGCCATGAACCCTATTGAGAAACTCAAAAGCCCTTTAGACTCAAACACGCTTCCAACGGAATCTATATTGTCAATTTATATTCACTCTCCGCCATTCCCCGAAATGTTTTTTTTTGGGGGGGGGGTGTAAAACGTTCCTCTCAATCTCGTCCTGTCTTTCATCTCCTCTAGTCTTTTTTTAATAATGTGGATTCCATCGATCTCTCTTGGCTGATTTAAATTCACACCCTCAAATAACCTTCAGAGGGGACACAGAGACCCCAGACAACTGTGCTGGAAACAGTAGTAATTTGTGTGTATATATATATATATATATATATATATATATATATACTGTATTACTACTTGTACTGTATGTATGATTGAACATAAAAGTTGAGTTGGGCGTGTTAAGGAAAATTGTGTATTCACTACGATACAATGACAGTCTTTGGACTGAAACTTAATTTAGTTTTAGTCATATTTTAGTCATCTGGAATGTCTTAGCCTTAGTCTAGTTTTAGTCCACCAAGTGCCATGCGATTTTAGTCGACTAAATCTACAGTTGATTTAGTCGACTAATATGTATTTTGGCGGGCCTTTATGCCATTGTAATGAGATTTTACACTTGCTGAAAATAGCAGATCTACAAGCACACAACGCGTCACGCAAACCAAGTGTAAAATGTCTTATACTGGATCTCTTGTCCACTAGTCCCATTTTAGTCTAGTTTTTATTTGTTGACAAAAGTGTCAATATATTTAGTCTTAGTTTTAGTCACCAGAGCATATAGTTTTCATTTAGTTTCCATTTAGTTTTCCTCAGTGAAAAAAGGTAGTCGACGAACATTTTTCGTCTTAGTTTTAGTCGAGGAAAACAACGCTGCATGCTCACCACTCCAGGCCGAAGACGCCGTAGAAGAGTGTGTCGGCGGGCGTGCGTCCGTGCAGGACGAAGGCGCTGCGCAGCATGTTGAAGTGGAAGTCGTACTCGGGCAGAGAACATAGCAGCCTGGCCTTCAGGAACGATGTCCACCTCTTCTGGAGGGTCAGGCGACCTCCTCTGTCCCCCTGGAGAGGAGAGGAGAGGAGAGGAGAGGAGAGGAGAGGAGAGGAGAGAGATTGGGAATCAAAGACATGATGTCACATTCATTGTATAAGTGCCTTTAGAACACACGCACGCATGCATGCACACGGGCGCGTGCGTGCGTGCATGCACTTTTAGGTCGGATTTTCAAATACCGGTATACATCACTCCATGCCGTAATGTCTAAATGCCCAATCCTAGCCATAACCCCAACCTACATTTTTTTCTCTTATGAGGACCAGGAAAATTGACCAGGAAAATTGTCCTCATAAAATCTATTGTACCTTGGCCCTCACAAGTATAGCAATACACACACACACACACACACACACACACGCACACGCACACGCAGACTCTGCCTCTGTGCTAAATGTCAGTGGATTGTCATGCAGTCACAAAGCACGCAGCAGGCCAACACGGCGGTGGGGTGATGGCTGTAGGACACAATGATCAGGTCATTAAACAGAGAAGGCAGCATGCAGGGAGGACTGGCTCATTCCTCACAGGAAAGGTTTTTATTACAGTAAGTACAAAGTGGAAATGTAAATCACTGGCTCTCAACCTGCGGGTTGGGGGAGGGGTAGGGGGGTTGGGCACGAGGCAGTCGCAAAGGAGTCCCCCAAATAAAACACTAGGATTTTTTTAATTAACCCATTAAGACCTGAGGCCGATTCTATAACGGCCATCTAAATCAGTAGTTTTCATGTCAAGGGTCTCTCTCTCTCTCCCTCTCTCTCTCTCTCTCTCTCTCACCCTGCAGACCCGTGCCACCCATGCCACCCTACTCAGAGTGTAGCTGGGTGTCTCTCTCTCTCTCACCCTGCAGATGCGTGCCACCCATGCCACCCTCTCTCTCTCTCTCTCTCTCTCTCACCCTGCAGATGCGTGCCACCCATGCCACCCTCTCTCTCTCTCTCTCTCTCTCTCACCCTGCAGACCCGTGCCACCCATGCCACCCTCTCTCTCTCTCTCTCTCTCTCTCACCCTGCAGATGCGTGCCACCCGTGCCACCCGTGTCAGGGTGGCACCGGGCGTCTGCTCTTGGCTCCTCTCGGTGAAGAACCAGTAGATCTTGTCGTCGTCTCCGGAGCCGCTGGCCTCGCTGCCCCGCAGCAGCGCCGAGCCCACGAAGTCTGCCTCTGGACACAGAAAAAAAGAACACACACACACACTTGTGTGAAGTGAGAGGCGCCTCACTCCTTTAAACAAACATCGTTCTCTAAACAAACATTAAAAATGTCCATAGATTTGGTTGCCATTTGACTAATGAAATTAATAATGAAATAATGAAATGTCCGAAAGCCAGACGTTGGAGGGGCTGGTGCTATAGGGATGTCCCGATCACATTTTTGAGTATCTGCCGATACCGATTTATCCCGATCCGATATTTATATTTTTATAGAACACTCATGCCATATCACAATAGTACAATATCCAAAATCACAGACAATATCCGGTCTAATATCATGATATATTGATACTAGGGATGTCCAGATCACGTTTTTGTGCTCCCGATCCGATTTCGATCATTTTAAAATGACGTGATTGGCCCCGAATCATATATATCTCTTCTGTCGGGCAGAAACCAGCCAACTCCAAAATGTTCATTTTTCAGGAAATTAAAAATATTACATTTTCAGGACAATGAAGAAAACCTTAGGCCTATATCTGTAATAGTATTTGTAGTAGATAACAGTAGCACAATTTGAAATGTTGCACTCTATGGCCAGAAAATAAATGCAGGCTGTGTGTTTGACTAGGGTTTTACTGTATTGCTGGATTACTTCAATGACCATAATGCTTTGCCGCACTCTCCCCACCTTGTGGAGAGGGGGAGGGCTGTCTTACGGAGAGTCGGAGACAACATGTAGTCCAGGAAGGAAGTGAGACAAGTGTCTGTGACATCACACAGAACATTGAAATACTAAAATATTAGTAAAAACACATATTACCCACATAGAAACCCAGGAAAGTCTTCTTGTCTGCCAATCATCATTAAAATAAGATCTGGTTGCAAAAGCGGTGAAGTGGCCCTATACGTTACAGTACTTGAGTAAATGTACTTGGTTAATTGACAGCGCTGCTCACCGGTCAGCCAGCGCGTGGGCGCGTCCTCCGTCTTCAGCGCGGGAGGCGGCGAGTTGCGGCGGATGTCCGGGAAGCTCCGGAACTCGTACTGAGAGGCCGTGTACATCTGCTGGTCTGAGAGGAAAAACAGTACAGTACATCTGCTGGTCTGAGAGGAAAAACAGTACATCTGCTGGTCTGAGAGGAAAAACAGTACATCTGCTGGGTCTGAGAGGAAAAACAGTACATCTGCTGGGTCTGAGAGGAAAAACAGTACATCTGCTGGTCTGAGAGGAAAAACAGTACATCTGCTGGTCTGAGAGGAAAAACAGTACATCTGCTGGGTCTGAGAGGAAAAACAGTACATCTGCTGGGTCTGAGAGGAAAAACAGTACATCTGCTGGGTCTGAGAGGAAAAACAGTACATCTGCTGGTCTGAGAGGAAAAACAGTACATCTGCTGGTCTGAGAGGAAAAACAGTACATCTGCTGGTCTGAGAGGACAACAATACATCTGCTGGGTCTGAGAGGAAAAACAGTACATCTGCTGGTCTGAGAGGACAACAATACATCTGCTGGGTCTGAGAGGAAAAACAGTACATCTGCTGGTCTGAGAGGACAACAATACATCTGCTGGGTCTGAGAGGAAAAACAGTACATCTGCTGGTCTGAGAGGACAACAATACATCTGCTGGGTCTGAGAGGAAAAACAGTACATCTGCTGGTCTGAGAGGACAACAATACATCTGCTGGGTCTGAGAGGACAATAATACATTTGTTCACCCAGTATTATCTAATGTAATCCTGGGCACTACACTTCCTCTGTCAACCTGGGGGGGCAGTGGACGGACGTCATGCTTCCTTCTATGCATGAGGAGTCCAAGCTGCTTCTGTTCACCTGACAGGGGGGAGTTTCCCCGGCCGGACGTAGCGGGTGGAAGGAACACGTTATTCCGACCAGTTCCTTTCCCCTCCATCAGGCGCCCCGGCTGGCCAGGGGGAGGTAGTTTTAGAGACCAGGATTACTGCATGTTTTTTGTGAGGGTACCTACCCTAGGGGACACGGGGAGAACATGCAAGCTCCACACAGAAAGGCCCTTTCACCAACCCCGCCTCGGTATGGGCACTGATGACGTGGAGGAGGGAACAAGCCCCCAGCGTAAAAAAAACATTACAAAAAAAAACATTCCCAAAAAAGCATTTTTTTCCCATTAATTCAAAGATTTTTCCCAGTAATTTCAGGAAGAAATGGATAAAACAAAAAATCTAAGATATTCCGTAAATTAGAAAACAAATGTTTATGATGAGAAGTAGTGACAATAGCCGATCTACAAGCTCACAACGTGGTGCGAAGCGTCACGTTGTTTGTGTCCCGAGGAGAGTAGGAGACATACAAATTTCTCTTTTGGGTCATGGGCTAAAAAGTTTGGGAACCACTACATTTTAGAGCATACCACTATGGGAATTTCTGAAAAATTTTTATGTTGCTATATCAGTGGTTCTCAAACGTTTTCATGTCAAGTACGCCCAACATATACTGTATGTTGGGCGTACTTACCACTTAGACACTATAGGCCTACTTAGAGCTGTGTTTTACAAAGTATAGGCCTAGTGTCTAAGTGCTTAAAGCTTTCTTTTTAGTACAAGGATCAACTTTAGTCCGAGTTCCGACTGCAGCTTTAGCACCACACCACACCACACCACACCAAAATATCTACCGTTTCCATTCAAATAAAGTACCCCCTCGCAGTACACCACATAACTGTAATTATAATACAATATAAAGTATTATGATGTATTACAACTATGGTAATACATTGAGCAGCGTGTAGGTTTACTGCAACCAGAAAAACATTAACATGGGATGTTATTAAAAGCCAAAGAGAAAAGGTGAGTTTTAAGTTGTGGTGTGTCTTACCAACGATGAGGCCGGTGTAGCCAGTTGCCGGGCTGTATGGACATTTGTCTCGACCTTCTTCGGTCCGAGGGGACATCACAAACCGCTCCTCGTCCTACAAAACAGCGGGACAGGTAAGGGAAGCGGCAACGTAAAGGAGGGGGACACACACACACAAGCGACACATTTAATCCTGGAATTTGATCAGGGATCTCCATATATGGGCCAAAGCAGGCACACAGACAGACATGTGTACCGCGTGTCTGTGTCATTAGTTCACGTATCTCGAGCACTGTCCGACTGACTTCGGATCGGCGGATCTTCCCAAATATTTCTAAAAGAAATCACACCCGTGTGAAGTGAGGGGCACTCTTATCATCATACATCATCTCATTCCGACCAATCAGAATTTGCGTCCTCATCTTCGTCATCAATGTTTGTGTCACACAATGTTTGTGTTCACACGAACACTAAAAATTGTCCATTTATTGTCCATTCAATGACATTTAATGTTTGTGTTAGGATATACGTTTCTGTACATAGGAGGGGCTATGTCATGGTGTGTCCCCGGTATGCAGTCACGTGACTCATGTCTTTTCCTTTCATTTTGTTCCTAGCATGGCTCCCGAGTAGGCCGGCACTAGTCTAGTTTGTGAAACGGAATACATTTACTGACAACACATTTTTTGAGTGGTGTAAACCACTCCTACAACTGGCTTTTGTGTGCATATAAAAATGACCATGGTTGCTATGTTCAAAATAATTTCTGACGTAATTAAATCACACCCGGGTGAACTGGATGACCGTAGCAACCGTGGTCATTTTCTCTGCACAAAAAAAGCCAGTTGTGAAATCACATCCAGGTGTGATTTCATTACGTCAGATCAGAGCTGTTCACCCGGGTGTGATTTCATTACGTCAGACATTACGTCAGACCACAGCTGATCATGCTATATAAAACCTTACACCACTCAGTTCACACGGGTGTGATTTTTTTAAATGAGTCTGCCACCCATTGTTTGGAAAACAGACTTATTGAACTGGGATGAGTCGTATGCAGTAAGTTAGGGTGTATATTTGCACGGACTGAGGGTGTACAGTATATTTGCACAGACTGAGGGTGTATATTTGCACGGACTGAGGGTGTATATTTGCACGGACTGAGGGTGTATATTTCCACACATGTACAGAAATGTAGATAATATACAAGAGGTTTGTTGTCACTGTATGGAACATACATATTGTTTAGTGCATCCACTTAAAACACATTGAGACCCGAGACCAGACAGTTTTCTGAAAAACCTATGTTTCTATATCAGTGGTGCTCAAACTATTTTGTGTCAAGGACCCTCAAAATTATCTGCATTTGGCCGCCCCACCCCCATCTTAATAGTTGTTCCTAAATACAGTACAGTACAGTACAGTACAGTACAGTACAGTACAGTACAGTACAGTACAGTACAGTACAGTACAGTACAGTACAGTACAGTACAGTACAGTGTCTTACTATGTATGCGCAGAGCGGTCGGAAGGCGTGTGTTCCACACATGTAGAGGTGCGTGGAGTTGTATCTCTGGAGGAAGCGGATGTGGTTGAAACACTCGGTCTGAGCCAGAGAGAGAGAGAGAGAGAGAGAGGGAGAGAGAGAGAGAGAGAGAGAGAGAGAGAGAGAGACACAAGTTACAAGAAGTAAAAGTCCCAGAATTAAAAATGTACTTGAGTAAAAGTACAAAAGTAGTAGTACTTATTAGGCAGAGGGCTTAAGTGGTTAATGCATGTTTTGTATTAATAATCAAAAATCTACAAAATAACTAGTAACTAAGGTTTTCAAATAATTGTAGTGGAGCAAAAGTACAATATTTGCCTCTGAGATGTAGTGGCGTAGAAGTAACAGTACTGGAAATTGGAAATACTCAAGTAAAGTATAAATACCTCAAAATTGTACTTAAGTACAGTACTTAAGTACAATTGCCACTGCCAATGACTGCTATACCAGGAGCATCGAATTGCAGGCACACGCACGCGCAAGCACACACCGTGTCAATACCATGAGAAACACAATTCATTGTGTTTACCTTGTTGTCTTTCCCTTTACTAAGACACAGCTGCTTCTGCTCCGCGGAGGCATCCCACTCAATCTAATGAACACACACACACACACACACACACACACACACACACACACACACACACACACACACACACACACACACACACACACACACACACACACACACACACACACACACACACACACACACACACACACACACACACACACACACACACACACACACACACACACACACACACACACAATAGGAGAGAGAGAACACAAGTGATTGGATTATTTCATATTGTCGCTGAAACCTAGAGGAAGGGGGGGGGGTATGTCGTTATTATTTAGTCACAAGCTCTTGTGACTACTCTTCACGGATTTAAACTAACTACAAACTGTTTGAAAACACAAAGCTAAGCAGAGACATATCCTCTTGACAGGTCTGATGCGTGTAAACCATGTCAATTATTAGTCTGTGGCTTTGATTGATTGATTGAAAACTGTATTTCACAGTATGTAGAATGGGTACATTTCAAAACGAAAGCACAAGTCAATACAAAAACTGTTACTTGAGGATAGAATCAGAAAAAGCACAAAGACTTTACGTTAAGGGTCCTCCATTTTCAATTCATCAGAACAAAAGACGTGCAAATATACACTTCTATGAAAAAACAAGAAATCATCATTTGTAGAAAGTAAAAATCACACCCGTGTGAACTGAGCGGTGCAACTCTGTGTGTCCGAAACGGTCGAGAAATGACAGAGTTACCGTGTGGGGGTCCCCGGGGGGTCCCTCTACTGTACTGTACTGTACTGTCACTGTACTGTACCCAAAATTACGTAATGGCTGCTAAAAACTCAGCTTCCCGTCATGCACCTGTGCACAGTGTGAACAGCGCCACTTAGCGGTCAGCTGTTGGTACGATAGAGTATATAAAAGGATAGAGACTGATCTGGCGCGAAGCTCCGCCCCCCCCCCCCCCCCCCACACTATTCATGTCAGTGGAAGTTGCTCAGTGGCGTTTTGAAGCACCCGGAAGGACCGTCTACTTCCGCCTTTTTCCGATTTGGGCACCAAAATTTGGTGCCCAAAATGCGGAGCCCAGCTGCACGGGGTTTCCTCGTCATACTTCCACGGGTCCGCCTGCAGTCCCTCCTCTTACCGCTAGGGCCCAGTGCTTCAACGTTGGAAAGCCTCACTGGTCCCTTGGTTGGTACTCTAGTCTAAACAGACATACCGGTACATACTTGCACACACGCACGCATACAAAGAGACACAGACTTTTTTTTTAAGGGACTGGTAGCTGATGTAGGCTGAATGGCTACATGAATTTCCACAGATATAGAGAAGGCCATTAAAAAAACATTGGTATATCATTGACACTGACCCTGTTCTTAAATTTTTTTTATCTCCCTCGTGTGGTACACAAGAGGCCCCCAAATTTACGGAATATGCTTGTAAGGGCAGATTCACCTCCCCCAGCACCCACACACTTTTTAAGTGCGATAGCACCTGGCAATTTCACACGCAAAGCTAAGTCATTCAACCACCCACACACGGGGAAGAAGTATGACATCAAAGGTATCATTACATGTTCTACAGCCAATGTGATCTATATGCTAAAGTGTCCATGTGGTCTTGCCTATATCGGTAAAACATCAAGACCTTTAAAAACACGCATATCCGAACACCGGAGCACCATCCGCAACAACGCTATCACTAGTCCTGTAGCTGTACATTTCTGTAAAGCGGGTCATAATGTCTCCACACTCAGATATACTGGGATTGAATTGATCCAACCCCCACGTAGAGGGGGCGACATCAATAACATCCTGTTAAAACGTGAGCTCTTTTGGATACACACATTGCAGACTCTTGCTCCAAAAGGTCTAAATGAAGATTATGATATCAGACCATTTCTATATTTGGCATCCTGTGTTTGGGGGTTTATATATTTATATTCATATTTATATTTTTATTTATATATGTATATATGCATTTGAGTCTCTGTGCTTTACATGCCCATGGATGAACATGGACTTGTTCTCAGTTCCATGGACATCCACGGTCATGTGATCGACACTTTATCTTCTCCTCGATGGGGTCTTTTCCTGGTTGTTTTCTGGTCCATAGTTGTAACTGACTCTCCTGTTTTAAATAAGGTATTTTGTTGTCCCTATTTTTACTTACATTTAGAGTAGACAAGAGGCGCCTCTTTAGGTAGCAGTATGATGGCCTGATCAGCCTGAGTTCTCTGTGTATGAATACAATGTCTGTAAATATTTAGGACAAATAGGAATGTATTGTATTTTGTATATGGGTGTTTATTATTATATCTTATACAATGGATATACTTGAGACTTTGTACATATCACTTGTGTCAATGTCACCTGATCGGTGACAGTGATTGGGACTGATGGTTGATGGGCCACAGGTGTGGTACATCACACTATATATACATGTATTGTCTACTCATTCCTTGAAGGTCTGAGGAAGGGCTTCGGCCTGAAACGTACCTGATTAAAAGTAAAGAAACTTGGGAGCCTGAATTGGTGTACGGATTTTTTCATTTCTTATATGACTTCATATTTTGATCCAGCACCCAGCCTAAAGGTATAGATGTGATCCAGCACCCAGCCTAAAGGTATAGATGTGATCCAGCACCCAGCCTAAAGGTATAGATGTGATCCAGCACCCAGCCTAAAGGTATAGATGTGATCCAGCACCCAGCCTAAAGGTATAGATGTGATCCAGCACCCAGCCTAAAGGTATAGATGTGACCCAGCACCCAGCCTAAAGGTATAGATGTGATCCAGCACCCAGCCTAAACGTATAGATGTGATCCAGCACCCAGCCTAAAGGTATAGATGTGATCCAGCACCCAGCCTAAAGGTATAGATGTGATCCAGCACCCAGCCTAAAGGTATAGATGTGATCCAGCACCCAGCCTAAAGGTATAGATGTGATCCAGCACCCAGCCTAAAGGTATAGATGTGATCCAGCACCCAGCCTAAAGGTATAGATGTGATCCAGCACCCAGCCTATAGGTATAGATGTGATCCAGCACCCAGCCTATAGGTATAGATGTGATCCAGCACCCAGCCTATAGGTATAGATGTGATCCAGCACCCAGCCTATAGGTATAGATGTGATCCAGCACCCAGCCTAAAGGTATAGATGTGATCCAGCACCCAGCCTAAAGGTATAGATGTGATCCAGCACCCAGCCTAAAGGTATAGATGTGATCCAGCACCCAGCCTAAAGGTATAGATGTGATCCAGCACCCAGCCTATAGGTATAGATGTGATCCAGCACCCAGCCTAAAGGTATAGATGTGATCCAGCCTAAAGGTATAGATGTGATCCAGCACCCAGCCTAAAGGTATAGATGTGATCCGGCACCCAGCCTAAAGGTATAGATGTGATCCAGCACCCAGCCTAAAGGTATAGATGTGATCCGGCACCCAGCCTAAAGGTATAGATGTGATCCAGCACCCAGCCTAAAGGTATAGATGTGATCCAGCACCCAGCCTAAACGTATAGATGTGATCCGGCACCCAGCCTATAGGTATAGCTGTGATCCAGCACCCAGCCTATAGGTATAGATGTGATCCAGCACCCAGCCTATAGGTATAGATGTGATCCAGCACCCAGCCTAAAGGTATAGATGTGTGTGTCCTTTTTGACTGTTTGTTCAGCATCCTCCACTGAATGGCTGATGAACACATGTTTTAGTTTTGTCGCAAACTATCTCTGTGTTTTGGTCTGCAAGTGTTTGATGCTTCGGGGGAGGGTTACGGGGAGACAATTTACCATGTGGTGGACAAATTACAAAGACCTTTTCACTTAAGTAAATGTATCAATACGGCAATACAGAAATACTGTATTACAATAAAAATTCTGGGTAAAATTTTGAGTAAAACTACAAAAGTACTAGCATCAAAATGTACTCAACCCATTCTGGGCGGGAACCCCTTTTGGTGTTTTAAGCGTTACGTTAAACTTTAGCTATTGAAAAATAGCAGATCTACAAGCTCATAGCGCGCCACCGAGTGGCGCGCTATGAACTTGTAGGTCTGCTATTTTTTTTAAATCGTTAAAATGTGCCTCAAATCTTTCAGAAAATTGTCATGATTTAGAAAAAAAAAAATTTTTGCGGCCTGAATGGGTCAAAATAATTTGATGCGACGCATTGTGGATTGTAGATCGGCAATTTTCAAATGGCCGAAATGTATAAGTATACAGTACAGAGTATAGGGCTTAAGTGGTTAATGCATGTTTTGTATTAATAATAGAAATCTTCAAAGTAACTAGTGACAAATAATAAATGTAGTGGAGCAAAAGTACAATATTGTTCCATATGTTCCAGTGCTGTACTTATGCAAGACTCAAGAGCCTGAAAGTGTCGGTGCAACCCACTTGCAATTTCCCAGAAATGCGCTTTTCTAGTTATATACTTATTCTTATCATGTGTTAACTTGTGACGCCCATGGGCATACCACCAGAACATCATCTGACCTGCCTACCCAAAGGCAACACTAACTTAAAAGAATCCCTGTCCCTCTCAAAATGCATGTCACCATAGTTTAAAAGAATCCCTGTCCTCAAAATGCATGTCACCATAGTTTAAAAGAATCCATGTCCCTCTCAAAATGCATATCACCATAGTTTAAAAGAATCCCTGTCCCTCTCAAGAGGCATTGTCAATATACCGTAGTTTAAAAGAATCCCTATCCCTCTCAAAATGCATGTCAATATTCATCGGAGGTGCCTGTGTGAGCGGACGCCACTCTGAGCGTTAAAATGACAAGGTAATGGCAAAACAGAAAGAAACAAAAGTCTGGAAACTGAGAAATACTACAGAGACAAACGAAGATAAAGAAGTGAAAATGTCAAAGAAAACTGGAGTGGAGAAAGTGTTATTGGAGGAGATCCAGAAATCTCTAAACTTCATGTCAGGCGAGATCAGCACGGTATAGCTAAGCAGCAAACCGTGCTGCTGGACCTGATGGTTAAAGAGATGGATGAAAAGATCGTGGGCTTGGAGCGGAGCATTGATGACCTGGAGCAATACTCAAGAATGGAAGATGTGATAATCGGCGGTTTGGCTGTCAAGCCCCATTGCCCCCGCCGGCTGTCCACCTCTGAACAGCTCTCAGCGGGTCAATGGAGACCCAATTGGTCTCCAGTTCCAACTCTGATGTTGCGGATTTACCCCCTTTACCCCCCTGGGGTTTAAGAGGTTAATAGTTTAGACAGTTTTTGGTTTAGACTAGTCATTGGTTAGACCAGTCATTAGTCCTACAACTACAAACTATCTCAAACCCTCACCCCCCACGGGGCAGCACACCTAAACCTAACCTTAACCCATGTCTAACCAATGACTAGTCTAAACTAAGTATGCACCCCTCCTATGCTAAGGCCTTGGCCGATGACAGGAGAGACACAGAGGAGCCCTCGCCAGAGGAGAGGATCCCTGTCCGTGCCCTGTCCCTCTCAAGAGGCAATGGCCTCACAACGTGTCACTGTAGAGGCTAGTTGAACTATTCAAAAATGCTTTTTAAAATAGTAAAAAAGGCAAAGAAGTTTAGGGATAAGGGGTTTAGCGGTGACGAAAATGGAGCCCATGGTGTTGCACATGCTCAGATGCCCTCTAGGCCACACACAGAAGCCTGTGAACATAGACATTTCGTGCATAGATGTGCCACGCAATGTTAGGCCTCATTTTTTTTTAAGAGTAAAGAGAGCCTACTGTCAGCTGTCCAGCAGTCCAAATATTATTAAATAAAATTTCAGAATGGTAGACCTGAGGTCTACCATACTAGGCCTCAGGCCTACCATTGCGTGGCACATCCATGCACGGAATGTGTATGTTCACAGGCTTCTGTGTGCGGCCTAGAGGGCATCTGAGCATGTGCAGCACTACAAGTCTTACACCATATGCGTTTGGGAAACCCAGCCATTGTCAATATAGTTTAAAAGAATCCCTGTCCCTCTCAGACTAAAACTCCACTTGATGAACAACTCCTCTGACCCATGCCCCCAGCCCACCTTTTTTCTCTGTAAATAAATCATTCTACTGAACATGTTTTACTACAGTTATAAAGGAAAGAAAACAAGAAATTACGTGTCATGATTTATAATATTACATCATCATATTCCGGCCAATCACTTTTGGTCTCCTCACTTTTCTGTCCTCCATTTTTATCCTCACAGTATATGTCCTCAGTCAACCAAATCATCATCGCTATGGGGTACACACGCACACACAAAGCTGGGCATAGGAGGGGCTAGTGCCCCTCAAAAATACCTCAAAACTGTACTTAATATAGGCCTACTTAGAGAACATACCGGTGGTTACTTTCCACACACTGAATGTTGCCACTGCCAGTGTATATAAATGGGCGTAAGATAATTGTACTCACGCACCACTGCATGCATTGTTAAAAATGCTACTGTAATTGCACTGTGACTGGCTTACAAATATGTGTGTACAGTCGCACACGTACGCACACACGTAAACAAAAGCCACTCACCGTCAAGGCGGAGCTGTGAGAGATGTCGGAGGCGTTGAGGCTGAACGCAGCCCCTCGGGCCCCGACATGGAGACGGGCGCCGTCAGCCGACAGCAGCAGGGGGCCGTAGTTCACTGCCAAGGACTGGAAGCGCCTACAGCCCAGCAGACCTACAGGAGAGGAGAGGAGAGGAGAGGAGAGGAGAGGAGAGACCATGGTTATCTGATTGACAGCATGGTGTACCTTCACTGGAGCAGCCATGGGCTAAAGGTGGCAGGAAAGCCCGGCGGGCTGATTTCATAGTATATTTTTCTGCAGATTAAGAATCACACTTGTGTGAAGTAAGGGGCGCCCACTGTATTTATTATCGACCACTCGACATCTTATACGGCGTCATTTAGTGTTCTCAACAAACATTAAGGTCTATAGACTTGGCTGGCTCTATAAAGTGCTCTCTAAGGTGCTCTAAACGAACATCGTGAAATCCTCAAAGTCCATAGACTTGGCTGGCAAACGATGTACGGCATAAGGGCTCTGAATAAACATTACAACTCCCATCCATAGACTTGGCTGCCATGATGAAATCTTCAAAAGCCACGCATTGGAGGTGCTATAGCGCCTGAATTTTTTATTTCATTTTAGTCATAGTCTTTTGAATAAAATTCCTCATCCTTGAAAATGTAGGATTAGTCACCAGAATCAAGATCCTGGTGGTGTAGAACCTGAATTGGTAAAATAACAGCAGGTGGTGGCCATTTTAGAACATGGCTGCCATGGTTACCACGGGACAAATCTGCGATGGCCCTATATAGCCAAAAATCTCCCTTATGCCATGCGCTAACTGTGTGCCAAATTTCACGCTTTTATAGTAAAGTGCACGATTTTCGCGCGTGGACGCTGGGCTATTTATGCGGTACAGAGACAGTCCTGGTCCCAGATAGTTGTCAGTGGCCTACTATCAAAATGCCACCGCTGGTCATGTGTCATGAGGATTAAAGCGTGACATTTGGCACCATCCATCTTGACATTCTCTTCAACCGATTGAAAGCCTTGGATTAGATAAAGCCACAATCTTACCTCCACCATCTCCAATCTTATATCTGTAGTGGTATGGGGGCTTTTTTGTCTTTGCATCTAGGCTATCCACTTCCATCCATCCATCCATCCATCCATCTTTAACCGCTTATCCGTAGTCTGGTCGCGGGGGCAACAGCTCCACCAGAGAGCTCCAAACGTCCCTCTCCAGAGCAACATTAGTAACTTCCTCCTGGGGGATCCCGAGGCGTTCCAAGGCCAGTGAGTCGATGTGATTCCTCCAACTGCGCCTTGGTCTATTTTATGTCTAGTTTATGCAGAATTGTTTTGCATATGTTTATGCTGATCAGATTTGAACATCTGTACTACTAACTATATGTATCTTCCTTCTAAGACAGGCTTTCCCAAACTGTGGTGCGCGCACCACTTGTGGTGCGTGAACGTTCTCCAAGGGGTGCGCGAAATGCAAAGGGTAATGGCGGACGGTGTTTAACACAAATAGCAAAATCAGTAAAACACCGTTTTACGGAGATGTATAGAGCCGCAGCCGCTCCGTGTGTCAGACTCTGTGTATCAGTGTGCAGTCAGTGACATTCAAGCCCTCCCCCCTCCCCTTGAATCACACACATCGGCACAGATTCTTTCAACTCAAGACAAGAGAAGAAGACCACTCACTTTCTCCAACTTTGCTGTTGTCATCTTTAGTTAACCAAACAAAAAATCCAGTAATCCACACGTGTCAGAGAGGAGGATGTAACATTAGTAGGCTATGTTAACCAGGAACCCTGCGCAGTGCAAGGCTGCAAGCTAAGTAATTAATTAAGTGTGTGTGTGTGTGTGTGTGTGTGTGTGTGTGTGTGTGTGTGTGTGTGTGTGTGTGTGTGTGTGTGTGTGTGTGTGTGACTATGAGTAGCTCTCTCCCTGAAATGAAACTGAAAGGATGCGCAGTTATTGGCTATGTGTAATAATAATGCACAATATATTTTAAATTACTGGTCTTAAATGGACCCATTATAGCGATTATAAGTTTGTATATATATATATATATATATATTGTATAATTTTCGGCCAAATTGAACATTGGGGGGTGCGTCAAAAAAGTTTGGGATGTTCTAAAACATAAAAAGTCCATCCTGGCCACTTTCCTCCAATTAGACTCAATCCTGCTTAACTAACCCAACATTTGAGAAAAACAATTATTTTTTGTATCATATTCAAGGTCGACAGACTGGACATTGCTGTCCAAAACTGTTAATTAAAGGTTAACTTTTCAGGATTCAAATTCAAAAATAGCAAAAATAAATCGACGATCTTGTAGATCGGCTGTTTTTGCTTCTATTGCGGGACACTGTAGTTTGACAAAGTAGTGCATACATTTACGAGAAAAAAAGCAAGCATAAAATGTTAAAATAGAGGCTTCTGCCTGACAGCAACCATAGGCAGTATCAGGACGAAACATGAAGAACAGAACAGCTTATAGTTGGATGTTTTGTTGGATGCGGTTGGAAGTGGTTGTGTTCAGTAAGGTGTCCATGGATCTGTGTTGGATGTTCGTTTGGATGACTGTTTATGTGTCCAGGCTATATTGGGATGCAGCTGTTTGACAGGCTGAGATAATGACGACTTCTACTCTCACACGCGCACACACACACACCTTTACTAGGATTATACAAGCTCTGAGCACATGACAAACCAAGACTCCACTTAGCTTATATAAACATGCCGCCACTGTCAGTACAAACCATTACAAATATTTAATAGTACACACACACACACACACACACACACACACACACACACACACACACACACACACACACACACACACACACACACACACACACACACACACACACACACACACACACACACACACACACACACACACACACACACACACACACACACACACACACACACAAGAATGTTATCCATTTAACTTTCAACCATGCATCGCTATTTTCCGCCATTATAGGTGTAACAGATAGAAAACGTCTACAATGACTTTCACCACACATGAACTTGCAGATGTGCTACACAGTATTTGTTGTACGGCTTTGTCAAAGCATATACTGCAGGGCGTTATTGGATTCCTACCCAAAATACAACCACCCCATCCCACTGGCATCATTCCACCTGGATGAGCCCGTTCCGTTCCTTCCCACAACAAACCCCTCCCGTCTGCCCTTTCCATGAGATCAGGTATCCACTAGGTTATCCTGTCCCCTCCCTCTCGGTTAGCCGACACACAACCATAGCGGTTGAGTGTACTGTAGCTTTTCCTCCCCGACTTTGCACCAGGGTGAGTGGTGGGAGATGCTGTGAAGGAGTGGGAAACAGTTGCGTGCATTAGCACAACATGAGGATAAAGGAAACATTTAGTCCAAATGTCTAGTTTGCTAATTCACAACTACTACTACTACTACTAGTACATGTATTACCTTGTGTTGTCGTTGCCTACTGTAAATCGCTCTGGATTAAGAGCATCTGCTAAATGCCTGAATTGTAAATTGTACTACTACTACTACTACTACTAGGAATTAATTGAGACCAAATTTTCGCACCAGCTCGCTGGCCTTGTGGTTGGAGTGTCCGCCCTGAGACTGGGAGGTCGGGGTTCGATCCCCGGACGGGTCATACCAAAACGGCCCCAATGCTTGGCACTCAGCATCAAGGTTTGGATTAGGGGTAAGTCCCTGCGACAGACTAGCGTCATGTCAAGGCAGGGGGTGTACTTGTACATCAAGCTGACGGTGCCTCACGCTACAGAAACAGGAGATAGGCTCCTCCGCTCCTGCGCCTCATGGCTCGGCAAGGCTTACTTACTTACTTACATTTTCATGACAAATTTTGGTCATGAACGCCACAACTCAAATATCTAAAAACACACATAAAAAACATTAAAAAAACTCCGAAACTAAGATCTGGTTGGAAAAGGGGTGAAGTAGCCCTTCAAGGCACTCGCCCCCCACCCCTCCCTCGTGTAATTTCGGGGAGGAAAAGCGCCTTAGCGGTGCGCGGGGTGAGCGCACGCCCATCCCGGCACCAGGAGCTCTGCATTGTTGAGTCAGGACAATGGGTTTGTGTCTGAAGAACAAAAGGCTTCCGGGGTGAAGACAATGGCCCCCTGCGCTTCCTGTCGGTGACCCGGGGCCTGTGATCCACGCACGCACGCACGCACGCACGCACGGAAGGCACGCACACACGCACGGTGAAGTGAAGTGAGGGGATGTGCAGTGGTGGAAGTACAGTATACATTTTTTTATGTTTTGTACGTGTGTGTATCCCTGAGTACATCTGTAGACTGTGTGTGTGAGTGCGAGTGTGTGTGTGTGTGTGCGTGTGTGTGTGTGGGGGGGGGGGGGCAGGGGGGTGTAACTTTGGACAGAGGGGAACAGCAGGTGAGGACAGGATTATGCGATTAAATAACACTCCTGCTGATCAACGCCTCAGTGCTTCTAGAAAAAAAGAACATTCCATTAACCACTTCACCACTGCTTTCCAAACAGTGGGTCGGGAACCATCGGCCGGCCGCGGACACATTGCTATGGGTCCCATTATTTATTTTTGTTTCCCACATTTTGTTTGTTTTTAATTATTATTATTTAAAAAAGCATTATTATTATTATTATTACAAAAGCAACGATTTTCATTCATTCAAAACCAATTGATACAAATGATCGACCCAAGACGAATTTCACTCACTTATTTAGGCTACACATGTGACGTCACACAACGAAGAGGATTTAGTTTCTAGAAACGCGCACGCACGCGCAAGAGAGATGGAGGCGAAGGAGACGCAGAAAGCCTGAGGTTATTATTGACTTAGTCAAACACACAGCTCTCCTGACGGTTTAAATAAGGAGGCATTATGGACAGGTCAATGGAATGAGGAGGAGGATGTGTGTGTGTGTGTGTGTGTGTGTGTGTGTGTGTGTGTGTGTGTGTGTGTGTGTGTGTGTGTGTGTGTGTGTGCGCATGGGGGACTGACTGACTGACAGGCCCCCCAGGGATGGACCAGAGTCACCAGACCAACAGGGTGGACACAGAGAGAGAGAGAGAGAGAGCGAGAGCGAGAGAGCGAGAAAGCGAGAGAGCAAGAGAGCGCGAGAGCGCGAGAGCGAGTTATTATTAATTATTAATAGTATTAATATTATTAAGAATACTATTATTCATAATATTAATATTATAATATTAGATTCTGGGGACAGTGTCAGTTATTTCTATAATCATTTTGCACTTCCTGGTGACCCTAACCTTAAAGACAAAACAGCAGTACTTCTGCCACCGCTGGGTGTGACTAGTGTCACTGCCTGTAGCACCCCAGGGCAGAACACACCGTTCAGACACACACACTCTGGAGGAGAGTGCTTGGATGCTCTCCAACTGTCGCACACTGTGCGTGTGCGTGCGTGCGTGCGTGCGTGTGTACGTGTGTCTGTGTGTTTGTTCAGCTCCACAGATGTCAGGTGTGTTTGCTCTGCGGAGGACTCTGACAAATCGTTGCGGTCGGGCAGAAACCTGGCATTATTTCTACTTGTTTATGTTTTTTTTTTGCTTTTGATTTTGTAAATGAATACCCAGCTATAATCCTCTCTCCATCACACCACAGTGTCACACAACAGCAGTAGCCCAAAAAACAGCCAATCTACAAGCTCTCTCAAAAGCATTGTGGAGCGTTGTGAGCTTGTACATGTTACTGTAGATCTGCTATTTAAATGAGTTTTAAGTCAAAGAGAAAGTGATTAAGTACGAAGCCCCAGAGTGACCGTTGAGAGAGAGAGACAAAATCATTATTATTAACTTGAGAGCTCAACTTAGCGTGTTTGTGGGTTTTATAAATTACAGTTTTTTTGGACAACGGACATACAAGGTTTCCAGATGACAGCTGCGCCAACCACATGAGCTAAAATCAACAGCCTCTTCCAGTCATGCACGCACGCACGCACGCACGCACGCACGCACGCACGCACGCACGCTAGTGTGATTGTAGATCGTCTATTTTCACATTTTAAGTACAATATGTTAAGTAAATGTACTTGGTTACTTATCATCAGAAAGCCTGGGTTCCAACAACAGAAGGCTGATGTGAGATGAACTGGAGTAGAAGAAAACTAGAAAAAGTGCCCTTCCGGGCACAGGTCTCCACCAGGAGGATAGGACTGTGTGTGTGATGTTTGGCAAAATGTTTAGGAGGATGTTTTTTTTGAGGTAATGCAGAGCCAGATCACTCATAGCATCTCTGAGGATAGAATTCTGGATGAGCAGGACATGTGCAGCATTTTGTACAAAACGGGCCACTCCTGAAAACTTTGGAAGGCAATCTTAGCCAATCAGTGTACAATCTGAGAAATCCAACAGACTCGTCTTGATCACATGACTACAGAGATCATGTGTACCGATTGCCATTTCTTCATACGCCTTTGATGGCAATTGGATGATTTGAGGCATTTTGTTCCAAAAATGTGTTTTGCAAAAATCAACCTGTTGGTGGCGCTATAACAGGCCAATGTGAAAAGGGTGGGATATATTCCTCAGCCTAGTAAGAAAATGTGTGAAAGATTTCACATAAATTGCATGCTGCGTTCATGATTTGAGGCTATTGTTCAAAACGGGGCAATGTTGCAAACTGTGAAAGCCAATTATAGCCAATTAGGATGGAATATGAAATATCAGACAGATCCGACTTGAGCACATGACCATAGAGATACTGTGTAACGATTTGTGAGATTTTTGGACAGAATCTGGAGGAGTAATATCCAAAAATGTGTTTTACAAAAGTCGGCCTCCTGGTGGCGCTATAAAAGGCAAATGCAGAAAATGCAGGTCAAAGGTTTGTCCTTGGCCTCTAGGGAGTGTGCATGCAACGTTTCACGCAGATCGGTGCAGTTTTAGGTAAGAAATGTGAAAAGCTGCCTCATGGTGGCGCTATAACAGGCCGTTCTGGAAAATGTGGGGCAGAGGTTCATCGTTGGCATCCAGGGAGTGTGTGTGCAAAGTTTGGCATCGACCGGGTTAACGGTGCCGGAGATTAGCTGTACACAGACGGACGGAAGGAAGGACGGACGGACGGACGGACACACACACACACACACACACACACACACACGGACGGAGTGCAAAACATACTCTCTCCCCATGCCTTCGGCCTGGTGGAGACAACAAAGAGAGACATATATCTTATCTCTGTGACACAGAGATATCAAAGACATTTCCTAATGAGGTTTTTGTTTAGGTTTCCTCTGAGATTCGTGATTAAAAGGAAGCTATTGTGGCTCTTAAAATCTTTATAGGTTGTCCTCAGACGAGCCCCATACAGTACATCGTTGCTTCCAGTCTATCCCGGTTCTCCAGACAGTACATCTGGCCAGTCCGTTGCTTTGTGCTCCTGCGTCTTCCTTGAGTACACGTAGGTTAGTGTGGGGTCGTCCTTGTGACCGATGATGCCTGTGTGTTGGTTGGTTCCCACAGCACTAATTTGCTGGCTGGCAGCTCTTGGTGTCTATCATTTGGCAGTGTCCTGCTATAGTCTCATTCTCCTGGCTGCTATTTCCGGGCTCACCCTTGGCATTCCATCATACAGACCCTTGTTGGTAACATGTGTACTCTTGCTGGCGTTAAGTACCATCATCCTGGTGTAGCACCCCGTCTAGAGGGACTTCTGCAGGGTTGGCTTCAGGCCGGGTCCAGCATTCACTGGCGTACAGGAGGACAGACTCTACCGCGTTGCATAGAAGAAGCCATGATGTTTGATTTGACGGGGGGAGGTTGGAGTTCCATTATATACAACACTGGCCATGCCATTTCACTCAACACGTTCAACCATATCAATTTACAGCAGGCACAAACTGTCGCACACAAAAGAAAACGTCAAAACATTTCAAAAGTAGTGAACATGACACCTTGTGAGCCTGACTGTACGATGGGCTATTCGTCACAGAACTGCTGTCGCTGTCGGTGCAGATATACCTTGTAATATTTAAACTTATATGTTCTTACCATAAATTAATGCCCTGGCCCCTGCTTTGGTCAGTCACATTACAGCGTCACACTGTCGCACACAAGCATCAGAAAATAGCAGATCTACAAGCTCACAATGCGTAAAAAATAAACTACATTGGATCCAGCGGGTAGTTTATTTTTTCCCCACCCCATTTTCCGAGAATTAACAGTTTTGGACGTACTGTTAGTAGGATGAACTGCCTCTCGCTCTCCTCTGCCTGTCTGAATGTTTAATCTCTTTAGCTGCTCAAAACGCAGTGCAGAAATCTACAAGCTTAAAGACCCCTTAACACGCACACACAAACACACACACATGCACACACGCACGCATGCACACACGCACACTTATAATTGGGACCTTGGGAATGGGAGCAGAGTCAAGAGCAGAACCATCACACACACACACAACGGCTGGTCCAAAGAAACCTCTGTGTGTGCGTGTATGTACCGTGTGTGTGTACTACAGTATATGTGTATGTGTATGTGTGTGCATGTGCGCACATGGACACATATACAGTAGCAGTGGTTCTCAAACGTGTTATCATGTCAAGGATGCCCAAATGAAAATACGTATATTTGGACGCAGGCCTATATCGGAAAATATGATGTCCTTGAGACAGATGAAATATTGAGAATCACTGATACAGAAACATAGGTATTTCAGAAAACTGTCAGGATTTTGAAGACATTTTTTTAATTTCGACGTCAGGCCTAAATGGGTTAAAGTGATTTGGACCGCCTCGTGAGGGTTGACGGATGACGGACGGACCCTGCCTTGATCGCCACAGCGATGTATACTGTAGCACCTTTGTCAAATGGTGCCCAAATAGCAGATCTACAAGCATGTGATCCGAGCACGCAGATCTGCCATTTTGGCTGAATGTTCACGGTTGTAGATTTAGTCGAATAAAATCTTATGATATTTAGTGGGCTAAAACTAGACCAACACTACAATATTTCAGTTGACTAGTACGTGACTAAAACTACATGAAAATGTATTCAAAATGACTATGACTAAAACTAAAGAAAAATGTGCTGTCAAAATCAACAGTGGCTCAGCTCATGCAGGTTCGTAGGATGATGTGTGTGAAGTGAAACACTGAGATTAAAGGGATTAGTGTGTAGTTTGAGAGGAGGAGGAGGAGGACAAGCGGGAGGGAGGAGGAAGGTGGGGAGTGTAGAGGACTATGACTAATCATCAGCAGTGGGAAGAAAAAGTACTCACATTTTAAGTAAAAGTATCAATACTACAATGTAGAATGTCTGTTACAAGTAAAAGTCCGGAATTCAAAATTTGCTTGATTAAATAAAGTACAAAAGTATTGATATCAAAATGTGTTTCAGATTGTATCAAATGTTTCAGATGTCAAAACATTTCATGGAAATGGAAGGGGAACCTTCTGAAAGCTTCATATGCAAAGATAATCAACTTCAAAATTCGAAAGATCTTTTGAAAATAGCCGATCTACAAGCTCACAATGTGTCGCATTGCCCGTGGGCCGGGTTAAAACTAACCCATGGCTCCCGACATGCGTGACAGGTTCAAACTAACCTGTGGCAGGTTAAGACTAAACAGTGGGCGTGGCGTCCTGTGAGGTTAGGTTTAGGGTTTGGGTAGGGTGTCTGACTAATACCGGACTGTCGGACTGTTTAGTACGTCGGACCAAACACATGCACAACTTTCCTCCGAGGTGGACAGGGGCATGAGTGATCATGAGGAACAGTAGAGGAGGTGAATGCGTGCTGATAGGAGGACTGGTAGGTTGACAGTAGGACAAAGTGTTGATGTAGACATGCAGAGATAAAGGTACCAGCAGGTGCTGTTGACTGGGGAGGACTTCAATACTGCTATATAGAAGTACTCTGTTACAAGTAAAAGTCTGGAATTCAAAATGTACTCGAGTAAAAGTACAAAAGTATTGGTATTAAAATGTGCGGGATGTCTCATTTCACATATACATTTGAAACCTATTTTATACTATTTTGAAAATAGCAAATAGACAAAAAAATTGCCTAATAAGTCACACTCTTGAGATAGGCCATTGTGCCACACTAATTGAAAGGGCGTCTTAACGTTTATCCGCGTTTATCCGTCCGCCTTTGTACGCCTTCTCCTACCAAACCACTCCGTTTGTACACATGTCTCCATGCAATGCATAACACCTACTGCATGCCTGTCCAGACATAACGCACTACCTTGCATCCATGAAACTGTCATATTTACTGTACAAATATTGCTTTTGTGTGCCACGCTGTTATTGCACAACAATTTGCTGCGACGCAAATTGCATCACACTTTCCACATCCACCCTGGACAACACCCTAGACAACGGGCCACCCTGGACAACGGGCCACCCTGGACAACGGGCCACCCTGGACAACAGGCCACCCTGGACAACGGGCCACCCTGGACAACGGGCCACCCTGGACAACGGGCCACCCTAGACAATGGGCCACCCTGGACAACGGGCCACCCTGGACAACGGGCCACCCTGGACAACGGGCCACCCTGGACAACGGGCCACCCTGGACAACCCTGGACAACGGGCCACCCTGGACAACGGGCCACCCTGGACAACGGGCCACCCTAGACAACAGGCCACCCTGGACAACGGGCCACCCTGGTAGTGGTCAGTGGCGGCCACTGGCCAGTGTCATGTAGGGCTGATAAAAATATATGTCACAAATATATGTCATTAAAGGCAAGTTTCAAAATGTTTTGCGATATAGTATCAAATTGATTAGTCCAAAAAGTTATTGATAGCTAGTTGATAGCCCTAATTGCAAAGAACATTTTGTTCAGAAGTCGTGTAAATCAATGCATGCACGCACACGCACACACACACACACACACACACAACTGAACTGTATCTACTGATAAGAGCAAGAAGGAAAACAACTGCATGCATTGCGCAACAGTTGTCATGGTTACGGATCCCCCCAATATGTGTGTGTGAGTGTCAGTATAAGACCAAGGACGCCCGTCAGAAATGAAATCATAGTAAGGGCAAGAGAGCAGTGTAAGGTAGGCAGACAGTGGTAGATACGGTGCTGATGCTACAATCAGTGTCTGTAAGGTAGGCAGACAGTGGTAGATACGGTGCTGATGCTACAATCAGAGAGCAGTGTAAGGTAGGCAGACAGTGGTAGATACGGTGCTGATGCTACAATCAGAGAGCAGTGTAAGGTAGGCAGACAGTGGTAGATACGGTGCTGATGCTACAATCAGAGAGCAGTGTAAGGTAGGCAGACAGTGGTAGATACGGTGCTTAGTGTAAGGTAGGCAGACAGTGGTAGATACGGTGCTTAGTGTAAGGTAGGCAGACAGTGGTAGATACGGTGCTGATGCTACAATCAGTGTTGTTTTTGCCAGATGTGGACAGCATATAATTCCATCCCAGTACTTGAGTAAGAGTACAAATACGACCTGGTCAAATTTACTCCACTACAAGTAAAATAGCTCAGTCACTAGCTTAAAATTTTTCACATCAACTCAATTGCTGCAATTTTTTCACAATTAATTTATATAGGACCTGTGACCTGTAATTCTTGTTTCAGAGAAGTTACTCTGAAACCACATGCACTGATGTGCTTGCTTGTAGAACTACTATGTTACAGTATATAACATACAACAGGATTATACTTTATTTGTTTATACAATACAGAAAAACGTAAGAATTGATTGCGCCAATCGTCCCCTCGTAAAACAGACATGGATAGTGTGAGTGGAGGGGAAGCCACAGACATGGATAGTGTGAGTGGAAGGGGAAGCCACAGACATGGATAGTGTGAGTGGAGGGGGAAGCCACAGACATGGATAGTGTGAGTGGAGGGGAAGCCACAGACATGGATAGTGTGAGTGGAGGGGGAAGCCACAGACATGGATAGTGTGAGTGGAGGGGGGGGAAGCCACAGACATGGATAGTGTGAGTGGAGGAGGAAGCCACAGACATGGATAGTGTGAGTGGAGGGGGGGGAAGCCACAGACATGGATAGTGTGAGTGGAGGGGGGGGAAGCCACAGACATGGATAGTGTGAGTGGAGGGGGGGGAAGCCACAGACATGGATAGTGTGAGTGGAGGGGGGGGAAGCCACAGACATGGATAGTGTGAGTGGAGGGGGGGGGGGAAGCCACAGACATGGATAGTGTGAGTGGAGTGGGAAGCCACAGACATGGATAGTGTGAGTGGAGTGGGAAGCCACAGACATGGATAGTGTGAGTGGAGAGGGAAGCCACAGACATGGATAGTGTGAGTGGAGTGGGAAGCCACAGACATGGATAGTGTGAGTGGAGGGG
Organism: Electrona antarctica; assembly: GCF_951216825.1. Classification (NCBI taxonomy): domain Eukaryota; kingdom Metazoa; phylum Chordata; class Actinopteri; order Myctophiformes; family Myctophidae; genus Electrona; species Electrona antarctica. The sequence goes on along the minus strand of NC_136791.1, from coordinate 25,153,062 downwards.
GAAGCCACAGACATGGATAGTGTGAGTGGAGAGGGAAGCCACAGACATGGATAGTGTGAGTGGAGTGGGAAGCCACAGACATGGATAGTGTGAGTGGAGTGGGAAGCCACAGACATGGATAGTGTGAGTGGAGGGGAAGCCACAGACATGGATAGTGTGAGTGGAGAGGGAAGCCACAGACATGGATAGTGTGAGTGGAGAGGGAAGCCACAGACATGGATAGTGTGAGTGGAGAGGGAAGCCACAGACATGGATAGTGTGAGTGGAGAGGGAAGCCACAGACATGGATAGTGTGAGTGGAGAGGGAAGCCACAGACATGGATAGTGTGAGTGGAGGGGGAAGCCACAGACATGGATAGTGTGAGTGGAGGGGGAAGCCACAGACATGGATAGTGTGAGTGGAGGGGGGGGAAGCCACAGACATGGATAGTGTGAGTGGAGGGGAAGCCACAGACATGGATAGTGTGAGTGGAGAAGTAAAAAAAAAACAACTAAAAGTACTCAGTACTTTACAGCATTCCTAGAAATCTACTCGAGTAAAAGTAAAATATTTGTCTTGGAAATGTACTAAAGTAAGAGTAATAAGTATCAAAAGAATATTATACTCAAGTTAAGTACAGATCATCAGAATCTGCACTTAAGTACAGTACTCAACTACATTTACTCAGTTACTGTCCACCTCTGCAAACGATATATAACTTGAATAAGAATAGTAGAAAGAATAATAGGACACAATCTACACACAGCGCTGTAGGAGGAGAGCACAGAGTATCTTTAAGAATCCCACACCATCCTGCTCACCCTCTGTTTGTGTGGAGGGACTCGGGACACGACCTGAGACACCACAGGCCAGAGAGCATCTCCACCCACACAACACGCAACACTTTTTTCCCTGCCACTGTGCGATTAGTAGCCAAGGACATTAAGGACGGTAGTCAATATGACAATATGAATCATCATAGAGGAACTGAATTATGCACTGTTTTTATGTAGATTGTGAAGTACTTATTTAGTATTCCAGGATTGTATGTAGGATTGACTGTCTCTCTTTTTTAATGCTGATCCTGGGAGCTGCGCTCCAAGACTTCCTAAGCGCTTGTGCAAATGGCAAAATAAAGTCTATTCTTATTAACACATTCCCTCCCGTTACTATAGGTGGGATCGTGAGGCCAGTGCCAGGCAAAAAGGCGAAAAACGCACGAGAAGAGACCACTTCCGCCCGACCCGGAAGTGATAGCCCTCCATATTTGAGCCACATCCTTATTCTAGGCTGTGTGTCGACGCACGATGGATTAACTTTCTTAGCGCGATTAACTCCTTTGCTGCCCCTAGTGTTAGCATGCTGTTACTGCAGCATATGCTGCCCATCCAGGCCCACTATATGGAGCTTGTTGTCCTTCAGCGTTAAACAGGAAGGTGGGGGAAGGTATAGCCTATATATATATATAATATATATATATATATATATACCTGTGGGCACGGTGATGTTAACATACAGTAGAGTACAGACCTGTGATAGGCACGGTGATGCGCGGCGTGACATCCAGGTCCTGGGGCGTTCTGAACAGATAGCCGCCAGCCACGCCCACACAGCAGAGGACCGCCCATAGCGAGGAGGTCACGCCCCTCGCGGGGGGGCGCCTGGCCACACGCATCGATCACCGCCCCGCCCACCTTCACCCGGGTGCAAACACACGTCCGAAGACGTTCACGCAAACATGTTCACGCAATCATGTTTACGCACATGCGCACGCACACACACACACAGTCACACACGCACGCACACACACGGATGGAGGGCTGCTGAGGTCTGCAAGAGAAACACACAAACACAACACAGTTAAGTCTCGTAGTCCAGCTAGGACTTCTCATGGCTTGTCTTGACGCAAGTCACGGCATGGGTGCCTCAGAATACTTTTATACATTTGTCAATATCACTTCAGACCCTCTATTTTAAAACGGGCCCGAGTTAAACTGTACTTGGAGCTTTCTTTATCAGCCTACAGTACACCAAGTCTTAAACAGAAATAGCTGCTCTACAACCTCACAACGCGTCGTACAGTAGATCGGCTATTTTTGGTGAATGTTCTCCCCCGAATAGAAATGCAAGACACCAATATAAAAGTTATTTTCTAATGAAAACGAAATATACTATCCAGTTATTCCTCGTGATGAACTGTAACTTTGGGGGAAAGATTTACATATTTGCGTACCGTTAATGAGACAAAATGTTTGAGAACCACTGTTGCGGAAGACTGTCACAACAAGGTAACACCAATAAAAAACACCCCATGGCTTAATTGAAATCCTAATTGAGATAAAGAAACCTTTATTGTCCATTAAATGGTCGTTAGCACACCGGCAGTCAGTTCACAACAATAAAACATTATATAAAATACACAGATGCATTAACCCATTCTGGACGGGAACCCCTTTTGGTGTTTCTTTTTTTTGTGTTGTAACCCATTTTCACCCCTGTGTCAATTATCTAATGTGATCCTGGGCTCTACACAACCTCCGCCAACCTGGGGAGAGCAACAGACTTGGACTCATGCTTCCTTCATGCATGAGTGTCCAAGTCGCTCCTTTACACCTGACAGGGGGGAGTTTCCCTAGTTGGACGTAGCACGTGGAAGGAACACGTTATTTCAAAAGGTTCCTTTCCCCTCCATCAGGTGCCCCGGCTGGCCAGGGGGAGGCAGTTTAGAGACCAGGATTACTGCATGTTTTTTGTGAGGGTACCTACCCTATGGGACACGGGGAGAACATGCAAACTCCACACAGAAAGGCCCTTTAGCCAACCCCGCCTCGGGTATGGGCACTGATGACGCGGAGGAGAGGACACGCCACCAGCGCCCACAGCATCCCCAGCGGGAATCGAACCCAGGACCTTCTAGCTGTGAGGCGACAGCACTACCAACTGTGCCCCCCCTTTTGGTGTTTTTACTGATATTTTATACTTTAACTATTGAAAAATAGCAAATCTACAAGCTCATAGCGCGGCACCGAGTGCCGCGCTACGAGCTTGTAGGTCTGCTATTTTTGAAAAATCGTGAAAATGTGTTGCAAATCTTTGAATATATATATTCTTTCAGAGCGAACGTTTTTAACTCAAATCTTTGCCTCTGGAGGCGTCCCTGGGACAACATATTTTCAGATGGGGAGTCAGTGGGCAAATTACAGATAGTTTTGGGGGTCTTTGACATGAAAATGTTTGAGAACCGCTGTCATGGAAACATGGGTTTTTCAGAAAACTGTCAGGATTTAGAAGACATTTTTGTCGAATCGTCCTCAGGTCTAAATGGGTTAAAATACTATATAAAATGCATTACTGTATACAAACGTATCGCCTGGCTGGACTGACTAGCCCATGCCTCATTGCTTGTCCTATACAGTAGTACTGTATGTGCACAAACCAATAAATCATACTTTTCTTCTATTATTGGTGTTTAATGCATTTGGCGCTTTTAATTGGTGACACCGTTCTTTTAATTGCTGCCAATAAAGTATTGTATTGTATTCTATTTCAGAAAACGTGCACCCACCAATTAACCTTTTCATTTCAAGGACCCCCAGTTTGATAATTATGCCTTCTTAGGCCATGGACCCCCATTTGATACCATTTATTTTTGAGGGGCGCTAGCCCCTCCTATATACAGGTTTAATGTTTGTTTTTAGTTCAATGTTTGTTTTAAAAACGCCATTGACAATGAAGGGAAAACAAAATTTACATCATGGTGTCCCTCATTGTCTCTTTATTGTTAATGGCATTTAATGTTTGTGTTGGCACCGTTTGTTTTACATCACCATTACATCACCAAATCAACATGAGTTAGACTTTAATATATTAGCGCCCCTCACTTCACACCGGGTGTGATTTTTCAAATATCTGGGACCCCAAGCCACACTGTAAAATCCTCAGCATGTTATTTAACACAGAGTGTACAAATGGAACCAAATGGACCCGTGAGTTCCATTTGTACACTCTCAAAGTTACAGACCCATAAAGGATCCCTCTGGATCCCCTGGGGCTCCCCAGGTCCTGACGTGGATAAACAGTGTTGCAGAGCTTTGCACGTTGAAGTGGAAGAATGCATGATGTTCTCTGTCAGAGTCAGAGAGGGAGAGACATGGAGAGAGATCTACAGCGGTGCAGCTGACTGAAGAGAGACCAGCTGATTGATGTGCAGGATATCACAGAGATCTACTGTACGCTAGTTTTTTATTCCTAGGATAGCTCAGGTTTAGGAGCGCTCGTTTTACCGCTCCGCCACATCTTTTACTACCGCGGATTTTTTAATAGTTTTTGGATTAAGGTTGGTGAGGGGTACGTTAATAGTTTTTGGATTAAGGTTGGTGAGGGGTACGTTGCTCCCCTGCTTGCGGTTATGTTTAGGTTAGAGTTAGAGATAGGGTTAGTACTAGTCATAGAGTACTAGTAGGCATAAACACTTGTGTGCGGTCCAAAACACAGCCCAGCGCTTCCTACTCCACTGACAACCAATCACAGCGCTCCAAATTCCCTCCCATCATAGGAATAAAAAACTCGCCTACTGTACAGCGAATCAGCTGACTGAAGAGAGATCGGCTGATTGATATGCAGAGAGATATCACAGAGATCTACTGTACAGCGAATCAGCTGACTGAAGAGAGATCGGCTGATTGATATGCAGAGAGATATCACAGAGATCTACTGTACAGCGAATCAGCTGACTGAAGAGAGATCGGCTGATTGATATGCAGAGAGATATCACAGAGATCTACTGTACAGCGAATCAGCTGACTGAAGAGAGATGGGCTGATTGATATGCAGAGAGATATCACAGAGATCTACTGTACAGCGAATCAGCTGACTGAAGAGAGTATGGGCTGATTGATATGCAGAGAGATATCACAGAGATCTACTGTACAGCGAATCAGCTGACTGAAGAGAGATCGGCTGATTGATATGCAGAGAGATATCACAGAGATCTACTGTACAGCGAATCAGCTGACTGAAGAGAGATCGGCTGATTGATATGCAGAGAGATATCACAGAGATCTACTGTACAGCGAATCAGCTGACTGAAGAGAGATGGGCTGATTGATATGCAGAGAGATATCACAGAGATCTACTGTACAGCGAATCAGCTGACTGAAGAGAGTATGGGCTGATTGATATGCAGAGAGATATCACAGAGATCTACTGTACAGCGAATCAGCTGACTGAAGAGAGTATGGGCTGATTGATATGCAGAGAGATATCACAGAGATCTACTGTACAGCGAATCAGCTGACTGAAGAGAGATGGGCTGATTGATATGCAGAGAGATATCACAGAGATCTACTGTACAGCGAATCAGCTGACTGAAGAGAGATCGGCTGATTGATATGCAGAGAGATATCACAGAGATCTACTGTACAGCGAATCAGCTGACCGAAGAGAGATCGGCTGATTGATATGCAGAGAGATATCACAGAGAGCAGGCATGGAAGAGCGAATGAAAAGATAACACTTCTAATACAAGTAAAGGTAGTGTTTGTGAACTTTTTTGGTTGAAAAGTTTTTTTCTTCTTTTGTGTGTGTGAAAAGATTAAAGCGCTCTATTCTGATAGTAATCATTGCTATAGAGTATCTAGAGAGTCTACCGTCTACCTAAAAGCCAGTGGGTACCGAGCCCTACATCTACCTAAAAGCCAGTGGGTACCGAGCCCTACCGTCTACCTAAAAGCCAGTGGGTACCGAGCCCTACGTCTACCTAAAAGCCAGTGGGTACCGAGCCCTACCGTCTACCTAAAAGCCTGTGTACCGAGCCCTACAGTCTACCAAAAAGCCTGTGGGTACCGAGCCCTACCGTCTATCTAAAAGCCAGTGGGTACTGAGCCCTACCGTCTACCTAAAAGCCAGTGTACCGAGCCCTACGTCTACCTAAAAACCAGTGTACTGAGCCCTACCGGCTACCTAAAAGCCTGTGGGTACCGAGCCCTACGTCTACCTAAAAGCCTGGGTACCGAGCCCTACGTCTACCTAAAAGCCTGGGTACCGAGCCCTACGTCTACCTAAAAGCCTGTGTACCAGTGGGTACCGAGCCCTACCGTCTACCTAAAAGCCAGTGGGTACCGAGCCCTACCGTCTACCTAAAAGCCTGTGTACCAGTGGGTACCGAGCCCTACCGTCTACCTAAAAGCCAGTGGGTACCGAGCCCTACCGTCTACCTAAAAGCCTGTGTACTGAGCCCTACCGTCTACCTAAAAGCCTGGGTACCGAGCCCTACCGTCTACCTAAAAGCCAGTGGGTACCGAGCCGTACCGTCTACCTAAAAGCCTGTGTACCGAGCCCTACCGTCTACCTAAAAGCCAGTGGGTACCAAGGCTACTTTCGTCTAACCGTCTCTCCATCTCTTTACTAAACAGAAGATGTAGTGGAGTAGATAAAGTAAAAGTATTGTCAACTGTTAATACTCCAGTCAAAATTGTACTCAAGTACAGTATTTATTATTTTAGTAAATGTACTTAAGTTACTTTCCACCGCTGTTTGACATGAATGTCAAACACACACACAAGACCGTGTCAAACACGACAAGCACACACTTCAAACATCACATAACGATAAGGAGCCACACACACTCCGAACACACACACACACGCGCAAGCGTGGGGGGGAAGCGTTGGGGGGTTGTACGGAATGGTATTTGGGATCTGCATGGTGCAATATGGTGCTTTGAATACTAATAGTGTTCCAGCAAGAGAAGACGGAGTTGAACTTGACGTGCATGTGTGTGTGTGTGTGTGTGTGTGTGTGTGTGTGTGAAATAGAAAGAGAGACAGAAAGCTAATATGAGACAAAGACAGAGACGGTCATCACTTGCATCAGTGCCCACGCATGCACGCACCCACGCACGCGTGGGCACACACACACACACTTGTAATCTTACTTGTAATGTGATGTGACAATAAAGATTGATTCTGATTCTGACACACACACACGCGCACACACACACACACACACACACACACACACACACACACACACACACACACACACACACACACACACACACACACACACACACACACACACACACACACACACACACACACACACACACACACACACACACACACACACACACACACACAGGTTGAGTATCATTGACCTTGTCCCTCCTAATGCAGATGTTGACGTCTGCTGTCTGTCTCTCTCTCTCAGTGTAAACACATTTGGTGCTCTCTCTCTCTCTCACTGTCTGTCTGTCTGTCTGTCTGCCTGTCTCTCTCTCTCTCTCTCTCTCTCTCTCTCTCACTGTCCGTCTGCCTGTCTCTCTCTCTGTCTCTCTCTCTCAGTGTAAACACATTTGGTGCTCTCTCTCTCTCACTGTCTGTCTGTGCCTGTCTCTCTCTCTCTCTCTCTCTCTCTCTCTCACTGTCCATCTGCCTGTCTCTCTCTCTGTCTCTCTCTCTCAGTGTAAACACAGTTGGTGCTCTCTCTCTCCGAGTTAAACAAACCAAGAGAGAAGACAGCCTGCTTTACGTACCCTGAACACACACACACACACACACACACACACACATGCACGCACAGTACATACTACACATACACACGTATGCTGATGCCAACGTGCGTGCCCGTACGTGTGGTTGGTTGCATGCGTGTCTAAGACGAATGAGGCCATTAAGCACTTAAGCCATGATACTACTACTTCATAACTCAGCTATTTCAAAAAGAACGAATCTCTGCAGATTGGCTATTTCTGGGTGAAAGTATCCTAACGTAACATAAGCCTGTGTGGCCCAGGGCCCTGCACTGGCATACAGAGTCACAGCTGTAGGACCATGACAACAGCTGTGCTGGTAGAAGTACTCATTTATTTTTGAGGGGCGCTGCTATCCCCTCCAATGCCTGGCTTTCAAAATTACGCAATATGGCAGCCAAGTCTATCATGGATCATTTAATTTTTTTTAATACTGTTTTTATTAGGCATTTTGTATATGACATAACTTCAGAATATCATTGACAGATAATTAAGTAATATAAAATGAAAAGAATAATAGTGACAGGTAGTGTAAATGTTCCAAATACAATACATAATGAAAAAGGTATATAATGTGATAAACAAGAAAAAACTAAAAACTGTTAAACAGTGACAAATGTTAACATACATAACAGACAAACAAAACAAAGACAACAGGACAGACACTCTTGCTCTCAAACTTTCCCAACAAGTTGTTGTAAATCAACTGAATTACAGACATTTTTCTTTTTAAATGACAAATAGAAGTAAAGAAAGAAAACTTTTTTTTTTCTTTCCAATTTTCGATTATGTTATCTATTGTGTACTTCTACCACTTATTGGTCAACAAAAAATACCCTGAATACATTGTATAAGGTGTGATTATTTTAAATGACCAATAAACTGGTAAAAGTCTGGTAAAATCTATCTTCACTCCTCAATTCAAACTTTATCTTTTCCAATTGCAAATAGTGCATAACATCTTTCATAAGTGTAGTGTGAGTTGGAACCTGTGCTTGCTTCCAATTCAACAGTATCAGTCTGCGAGCCAGTAGTCACAATTTTACCATGTTAACAAAAATCGAATAGCAGACTATGCTGCCCTAAAAGGCCAAAGTGCAGTAACTACGTTTTTGGACACACCAACTTATTTGTGTATCTCCCAAAGGTCAAATTAGCCTTTGTGGTTTTGGGGGAAAAACAATTACCTCGAGTACTAGGGTTGCCCCGATTACGTGATCGGAAATCGGGGCAGAATGATCACGTCATTTTTAAACGACCTGAATCGGAAGGAGCAAAAAAACACGATCGGGACATCCATAGTATCAATATTATATCCATCTTAATATTACACTGGATATTGTTTGTGATTTGGGATATTGTGATATGGCATATACGCGTTCCGATCGGATCGGGAAAAATCTGTATCCTGTGGAATTGCGAGTGTGCTTGTCTATCTCTATAGGAAATCGCACTATTAGAGGCAAAAGTGTGAAGAGTTTCACTGAGTTGGGTATGTCACCGTATACTGTCCAATCAGATGAGGGCAAAGCGCACAAAAGCCTTGGGAAGAGAACCTAATCGCTGGCCAATCGGAGGGGAGAATAGAGAGTTATTGCACGATTTAAACGTTTTTTAAACGACAATGGGAGTGCAAAAACAATCTGCTTGACTATAGGCAACCACACTAATAATTGGATATTGGAAATACTCCCAGTAATACCTCAAAATTGTACTTAAGTACATGTACTTAATTACTGCCTACCCTTGCAAACCGCACAACAGCAGTACACAGACAGACAGCCGTAGATTTAGACACATAATTCCTCTCACCTATTACTATCTTTTTCACGTGTGAGCACATATTGTGTTATAATCCGATTTTAAAAATAAAAACATACAGTATACTCTACTCACCACTGCGTATCGGTGCTGTCGGGAGGAAACCTACCTACAGTAACTCAATGTTTGAGGTTTTAGATTATTTTTGCATAAATCTGTGCTATGGAACACCCTTTACGTCTGTGTGTTGTTTCAAAAATATTGAACCAATGGAAAGTAGTAAGTAGTAGGACAAAACCTCTTAACTACATTGGACCACCAAACTGTCTGCTAAAGCAACTAACTCCACCACCTCTCCCACTCTCATGGCAGCGGACTGACCTCATGCCTCCTTCTATGCATGAGGAGTCCAAGCTGCTTCTTTTCACCTGACAGGGGGGAATTTCCCACCTGTATTACAAATTATTTGTAATACTACTCAGCAAGCTACTAATTTAGACTGTAAGTAATTAAAGCGGGTCATAGTTGCATGTTTGGAATTGTAACAGCTGAAATCAATAACATATCAGTATTGCGAAATTAATCTGAGGGCCACATTAAGTGATGGTGGGGGCCGCATGTGGCCCACGGGCCGCCAGTAGACCCTGTCAGTCCAGCAGTCAGTCAATCAGTCCGTCAGTCAGTCAGTCAGTCAATAGATGTCAGTCTGTCAATCAATCAATGAATGTCGGTCAGCTGCCTATAGGCTTGACAGCATGATATCACGGTACAGTAGTCCTGCTTGAGACCCCAGAGAAGATATGAAATTTTAAAAATCCATTCAAGCTGAAAGGAGACAAAGAGTGCGCGTGTGAGAGAGAAACTAACAATAAATGGTAGAAAAGGGGCCAGTCGAAGGCATTGAACTGTGCTTCCATTGACACACACACACTATGTATGACGGACAAACAGAGCCTGAATGAACCGCATCTGTGTTATATAAAAAGACCACTGTCATATTCTTACACTGTCGCACCATAATGCTATTGACTGAGCACATTACTGCATCAAAAGTAACAACTAGGGATGTCCCGATACACATTTTTCCTTTCCGATCCGATCCTGATACCACAATTTCTGTGTTAGCCGATACCGATACCGGATACCGATACCAGAGAATAATATTTATAATAATACAAAAAGAAAAGAATATCTTATTTTGAAGTCCACTAACCGAGAATTGTGTTTATAGCTATATATCTTGTGTTGTGTTTATTCTCACTCAAATGTGCACAAGCTGTTTGGGCAACTCGAAAGCAAACTCCACATGCACCAACATTTTATTTACCTTCCATAGTGTCAACCCCTTACCCCTGTGTCGGATCTGTGGTTAGACTGGCATATTTGCCGATACCAATATGACCCGATATGACTAAATAAGGGCCGATCCGATACCGACATCTCTAGTAACAACACACTAGTATAGGCAGCCTACTATAAAAACTGGTCAAACAATATAAGAAAGAGGTAAACAATTGTGCCGATTTAACTACAAACGACAAACTAAATGTTGCCTACAAAACGGCAACAGCTCCATTCCAATGTGCAATTCCAGGTGCTTGTCAGGGTGAGTATAATTATTTTGGGGGGTCCCCAGATCAAATATGATTATTTTGGGGGGTCCCCAGTTCAAGTATAATTATTTTGGGGGGTCCCCAGCTCAAATATGATTATTTTGGGGGGTCCCCAGTTCAAGTATAATTATTTTGGGGGGTCCCCAGCTCAAATATGATTATTTTGGGGGGTCCCCAGTTCAAGTATAATTATTTTGGGGGGTCCCCAGCTCAAATATGATTATTTTGGGGGAACCCCAGTTCAAATATGATTATTTTGGGGGGTGTCTATGCCTGAAAAGGTTGAGAACCACAGGTATACGAATCCATGGAGCAGTGCCCTGTAGACCAGGTGTAGCAGTAGTAATCAGCTACACTACACCTGGCTGAGGTGTAAAGCTGCGCTTAACGGTACACCTCAGTTATGGCGGCGCCCAGGGCACGTACCCCTCTGTGGATTCGTCCATAGAGGGAAATGATGGGTCAAGACTCAAGAGTGACAAAACAACAAAACAAAACAAGTTACAGAGAGACAAAACAATGGTGTATTGTTCTGCTATGTGAGCAGAAACACAAGGCAAAGTTACATAATGTTACTGTTCTTAGTTTACTTATGATCCTAGATGACATGCATTTGATGCATTACCTTGTGTTGCTTACTATAGGTCCGTCTGGATTAAGAGCGTCTGCTGAATGGGAATTCAGGGGATTCAGGAATCTCTGAATTCAAGTCTCCGTGGGGGGGCGAGTAATTGATTGAAAGAAATAATCATTTTGGGGACTGTGTTTTAAACTGACCCTTCACCTCAGTGGACCCCAGGGAGAGTAGCCGCTCGCTGCTAAGGGAGTATACTGTGGCTAATGGGCATCCAAGTAAACAATAAACGATTCCTCCGATGGATCGTTAAAGGGAAACTGGTGAAAGTAAAAGATGTAATTGTCAGTAGTAGTGGTGGTGGTGGTTCAAATGCTCTTTAGGACGAGAAGAGAACAATGAGGATGTCAGCATGCATGAAGGGTCCATGGAAGTGCAGGCCCTTTCGGGACCCTTAGTTACCTTTTCTGTATTTATAAAAGGTAACCAATGGTCCCGAAAGGGGCTACAACATGAAAGTGGTTAACTCAATGTCAGCTGACCAACAGGTGGACCCTTATGGGGGTATGTAACTCTTGAGAGTGTAGGCCAAGGCTATTCAAGTCCTGGCCAAATCCGGCCCGCCAATGAAGTTGGACCGGCCCAAAAAAAAAAGAAAAAAAAAGGGGCCCCCGGCCCGTTCGACGAGTTTCTGACAATGCGGCCCCCTGAACAATTTAGTTGAATAGCCCTTGTGTAGGTAGGCCTACACATGGAGCCAAATAGACCCTATAGGTCTATTTTCTAATAGGCCCCACAGTTTGAATATGTTTTCATAGATATGAAAACATTAACTCAAGTTAACTAATGAGGTACTTATAGCTGACTGAGTGTATTCATACATTTACATCCACGGGGAGGGGGGGGGTCAGTGGTTATCCATATGAAATGATAGGGCTGACCAGCACAGAATAGAATAGGATAGAAATAGAATAGAGCAGTGGTTCTCAAACCTTTTCATGTCGTCGACCACCCTCCTCCCAATGAATATACCCGTCAAAAAAACCCGTCTAGAAATGACAGTTGTGAACTTGAAATGGCAGTTGGAACTTTTAAATGCGGTGTGTTGCAATACAATAGCCTACAGTTACCCAACTTACCCCGCACAAAGTACAGTAACAGTCTAGTCAGTAGGCTACAGTGTGCACGACAGAACTATAGTAGCTCAGTTTGCAACATGGGAGGAGGGAATAAAAGCCATGCAGGCGATCATCATAGACAATGAATCCTCCTGCGTAGGAAACGTTACGATGAAGCAAAACGCACGTGAAACATCAAAGCACTGATTGTTAAGAATAAGATAAGCCACCTAACGACACGCTTGAATAAGACGAAAACTGTCTCGGCTTTCGTCTTATCCAAGACAATAAGTGAATATGCTGGTGGACGGTTGTGTGACAGGCAGCACACACAGTACAGTCAGTATGTATGACTAGGCTACTGCATACTAGTGCATGAGTATATAGCTTATATAATTACTGTGCACAATATTCTTATTCACTTCAATAAGAATATGTGCATAAAAAGGACATACTAAGCGACAGACCTATCCACAGCAGAGATACGGTATCATGATCGTATAGTTTCAGATTTGTTTTAAGTCAAGTCACTGATCAGTGACAGTGGCTATACTGCTGCCACTGACTGGCTATATTCCGTTGTCTTTAAGACACGATAAACAACATAAAGACAGGTGATATTATGACAATACCTGGAGTGTGATGTTGTGGAGGGATTCCTTTAGCTTTAGAAGCACACACAGCTGCAGTTGACACAACGGTGCGTGGTCTGGTGAGAGATCAGCTCCAGTCCAGTCCAGATAATAATCCCGATGGACTTTAAACCCCCCGTACCTAACCCGATATACCTACAGACAGACCCAGATATCTACACTACAGTCTCTGTCTCTTCACTGTGTGACTGACTGACTCACTCTCTCTCTCTCTCTCTCTCTCTCTCGGATCCTCACCGTCACACAGGTGGCACGCCCTCTCCAGTCAGTGTTTCCCAATCAATGGGTCGGGGGCTCAATTTCGGACCCTTTCGCGTAATTTCGGACCCTTTCGCGCACGCACGCACGCACGCACGCACGCACGCACGCACACACACACACACACACACACACACACACACGCACACACACGCACACACACACACACACACACACACACACACACACACACACACACACACACACACACACAGGACTGTCTGTCTTCCTCTGATATAATTCCACCAGCTGTACTGTCCCATTCTGCCATTCATTAAAACGGTGTTTGTCTGACACCTCCTGGACACAAAGAGCATTACAATTTTCACCCTATAGTTTTGACATATAGGCCCAGTGAAGAATAGGATACTACATTTGTTTGTTTGCTCCTAAAGCCTCAACGAACATAGATAAAGATACTTAAAACTATCCATCAAAGCTTCATTGCAAGAGTATAAACCACTTTGTAATTTTGCAAGTCTACCACCGAGTAAAGACTACCATACAGTACCAAACAAAACAACACAAAAAGTGTCCCAATTTCATCACATCAATGTATTGTACAGTAAGTAGTACACCTTCCTGATATTTCCATTTTCTCCAAGTTGAGGCCCAGGGTAGGCTAGACAGGCTGCAGGCACCATCACTTTAAACACAGCTGAGTGGGCAGAGAGACCACCTATTAGGAAACAGAAGGTCCCCGGTTCGCTCCCCGGCCCCCTGATGAATTTACAATTATTGTATTCCACTACATCTCAGAGGCAAAGATTGTACTTATATATATATTGTACATTTTGACCATTTGAAAATAGCCGATCTACAAGTTCACAATGCGTCGACAAGCTAGATCTTCTATTTTCAAATGTTCTTTTATACATTTGAAAACTTGTGAAATGGAACATTCTACGGGAGTCTGTCCCCGTTACAATGCGCTATAGACACCTGGGAGATGGAGTCTGTCCCTGTTACAATGCGCTATAGACACCTGGGAGATGGAGTCTGTCCCCGTTACAATGTGCTATAGACCCCTGGGAGATGGAGTCTGTCCCTGTTACAATGCGCTAGACCCCTGGGAGATGGAGTCTGTCCCCGTTACAATGCGCTAGACCCCTGGGAGATGGATTGCCGAGGTGGAGAGCCACACACCATCAGCTCCCAGTAGGCTACTTACAGCACCACTTGCTGCCACCCAAGCCGTGCTACTCAGAGCTGGGGCCGGTGCCCGGAATCGAACCCATGAACTTGTGGTCCAAAGGCGAGAGCTCTACCGACTGAGCGGTGACTCAAAGGCTATTATTATTTTTTTTTTTAAAAGAGCTAACAAACCAAATACACAAAAATATGTGACACAGTAAATAAACAATACGTGGTAAAATACCTTTTATAGATATACCTCCAGTCTCCAGGTAAGCTAAGTAACACACAAGAGAAATTCCACCAAATGGCCAGTGCAAGTATTAAAAGTATTTTTATTGTAAATGTGGGAAATACTACGTGTGTGGTGTTACAGTATTGACAAGAAAATATAACGATAGGTAGCAAAAATAAATATATATCTGCGTGGACAGCCGTGATGCGTTGAGCCGTTTGAGGTGTCTGGAATTTAGAAAGCATCAACTGATGGCAGACAGGTTTAGTGAAACATGAGACTTAAAAAAAAACATCTGCACCTGCACTCATTAGAAAGAGAACAGCATCAATCAGTTGCTACAAAAAAAACTACAGATTGAAGAGGGTATGGAATCTATGGATTTTATACTATCACATTAGCCCGTGGTAACTTTTACAAGCAGTGACCATTTCAATTTCAAGTACCCCTTGGTTTGATATGCGTTAGGCCACACCGATGCCCGTTTGATACCATTCTCATTTCTAGGACTCCCAATCTACACTGTAGTACAAATACGCTCTCAAGAGTTACACATAAGGGTCCATTTGGTTCCTATTTGCCGGGGACCCCTCAAGGACCTCTGGGGATATATGTATCCATAACGTATTATGGAATGCTCACCATGTGGATGGTTGGAAACCATGCCTACCGATGATGACGACATCATCTGTGGTCATTTTAAACAAGATGGATGGCTCCAGGAAGAGAAAAGGCTGTAGTTTAGCTTATTAGCTTGGAATCCCTCACTGATGATGTGTGTCACACAACACTGGTAGGCATGCTTGAGGCTTCTGAACTGTCCACAGTCAGCAGTCACCAATGAGCCAGAGTCAAGAGTGGATACAGACGGAAATGGGGCCATCTTATAGCGAGGACCGATTACATGAAGCTAAGGTTGAACATGGATCAAGAGTGCTTCTCCAAGAGCGTCCCTCTTATCGCAAACCCCTCTGAAAACGATATGTAATGAAGTGAAAACAACAACATATATAGCATCTCCTTGGTCTCTTGGCTATGATTTCCAAACTCCTTCTTCACACCAATACACAACCTGCTGCAGTATGTTAGTATCAGTGACACTGTGTTCGTGTAGTGTTTCTGTGGGTATCTCGGCCACATTGCCAGCGTGGGGAAGACGAGGGACTCTGGCTTCTTGGGGGCGTCATGGACCACAGAATAGTCAAAAGTATAACAACAAGTAGGTCTTTATAAGCAAACCATCAAACACATCATGGTGATCATTGCACGGCGCGTTCCATTTTGGAAGCTGGAATGGCGGTTTGAGGAAAAAATCGCAGTTTGAAAACCTTGTGTGTGCACCTGTTCGATGCAGCCATTGTGTATGCTAAACTGAGGCATGGTTGCCAAGTCAAGGACCAAAGCAAAAAGTACTAAGCCTCAAGGGATTGTCTGGGTAACAGAAAGGGGGACATTTTCAAAAAGCACGCGGTAACAAAATCAAGTTCATCATCATAATCATCTCATTCATGTCATGCACTGTGTGGTGAACTTATGGAAAATAACCAGTAAGCTAAAAGAAAAAAGTGTAAAAGGAAACAAAAATAATTCACATTTCTACTGTAAAATACTGCGTGCTCCATTTTAGGGGTGCAACAGTTAATGCCATTAATTGATTCAAAGATAGTGAAAATAGCCATCTACTGGTTCACAAAATGTGAACGTTTAATGCGCTTGCATTGCGGCTTGGTTGTTTTTTTGCTTAACGCCATTGTAGAACAACATATAAAATAGGGCTAAAGTGGTTAATCAGTCAGACTCGTCAATTTAGTTTATTATAAAAAATTAAATAAAAAAACGTCAAATTTTAACCCCTTCTCGACTATCCGATTAAAAAAAAAAAAGAGTAATTGATAAAATATTGCAACCCTATTCCATTTGACATCCCAACATATGGCTCGGGGGTCCCATTATAAACGGCCCCGGATGCTTAAATCTCATTATGAAACAAGTAAAAAAAAAAAAAGAAAAAAAGTGAGAAATACAATATAATGTCATTAGTGTACAGTACACCGAGGAGTGGTCTGGAAAAATAGATGTGGAAATCCTGTCTGTGGAGACATTATATATATAAAAAAGTGCCAGTTAGACCAGAAAAGTTCTGTGGTTTCCGGGCCCAGCTATTAGTGTGGTGTTCATTAATAGTTCATTTTAAGATCCTTCATATGGTTTGGTCTTATTCCACATTCTTCATTTTGATTGCTTTGTCTCCTCCTTGTCCACACTCAGCTGAAGACGTCCCAGTGAGTGCTTGTGTCCTCTCAGTCTGTTTGTCTATATGTCTGTCTCACACAGTGGGACATGTCCTCCTCTAAGCCAGGCTTCTCTGGCGGGGCTTGATTCTGGGGTAGAGCTGATGGTTGACAGAAAGGAGACACAAAGGGAGGGACAACGTTAAATCAAGGGGTTTCGCAAACTTTTGCATCTCAAGTAAGACCCAAAGGATTTGGTTCCTTCCCAGCCGGGACCCAAATGTACAACAATACAATATGAATTAAAAGGTAGGGTAAAGTGATATTATGTTTGGGTCAAAACTAAACTTTTTTTCTTTTTTTTTGGAAAATGTTAAAGCACTATATTTTGTTACAGTAGTAGTAATCCTTGCTATATATGGCTTCCCGAAATTATGTCATAGGCCAGCCAAGTCTATGGACATTTAATGTTTGTCGAGAGCCTTAACTATACATTTCCTGTCCCAGCCAAAGTTTATGGACTTTGTACAAACGTACAAAAACAGGGCCTATTTCAAGGTTGCTCCGCGCCATTTTGGAAGTAGCTTGAAGTAGCTAAATGTAGCCAAAACTCCCCAGAGGGGATCGACAACAACGCGACAAGCGACGGGACAGCGATGGGCCGTCAAAAACATAATCTTTGGTTAAGAATTGGACGGATTGATTTAGATCAAGAGTTATTCACGTTTGAGGATTTTTCCTAGTGGTGCGCTCGGTTATGATATCATTAATGTTCCGTCCTGTGATTAATCTCCGTCCTGGGCGACGAGCGGGATTATTTGATAGGACGGAGACCTCAGTTTATGCCACTCGGAGTGTCAAGCCCTGTGAAACCATACCCAATGGATCCACTATAATGGGCTGGCCTGTAGTGTTGTTTCCAGTGACTCACCCCTAGCAGGTTGCGGGGGATGTAGCCCTCAGCGGCATCGGGCCCCATGCGGGCCCACCACCACTCCACCTCGTCCTCGTCCTCTCGCCGTACGATGGCCATGCAGTCGCCCTCGTGGAAGCTCAGCTCGTCGCCGTTCTCTCCCGCGTACTCCCACAGGCCGTAGACCACGCCGCGGTTCATGATGCCCATCTTCTCCTGAACGCCTGGGGGGTGTCAGTGGGGGAGAGAGGGGAATAAGGTCAAAACGCCTGGGGGTGTCAGTGGGGGAGAGAGGGAACCTGGACAATAGTCTATTTCTCAAATACTGCTATACTTGTGGGAACATCCGACACTCACAAATATAATAACACACACAAGATACTGTAACACATGCATGCACACAGCCTTACCGTAGAGGAACTGCGAGCACTGGGTGTATCCGTCCTCCATCTCCTCACACTTATCGGCGGCCGTCTGCATGTCGCTGTAGGTCATGGCGAACACGGCGGCACCAGACTCCACCAGGAACTTACACACCTGAACGTTGTTACAGGAGGCCGCGCAGTGCAGCGGCGTCCTGAGAGAGAGACACAGAGAGAGAGAGAGAGTTAGGCCTGTCACAAGTATTAAATAATCCCCTAATCGGGTGCTTGCTGGCCTAGTGGTCCAGGCGCATGACACAATGGCATTTATAGGCTCTGGCCTAGCAGTGCGTTGCCTGTTCGAGTCCCGTTCATGACGACCTTTAATTTGCTGCATGTCTCTCCCCTTCTCTCTCTCCCTCTTTCCTGTCCGTCTTCACTGTAACTATCAATAGGCACAAAAGCCAAAAGAAAATCTTAAAAAAAATAAAATAAAAAAATAATCACAATAATCCTATCACATAATCGTCAATCATTTCCATGTAGAAAAATGTCCATATATTTTCAAACATTTTTCAAAAATTAGCAGAAATAGAAAGAAAAGATTCGGCTATATAATGACATAAAAAAAGCACCTGACACGACACAACTGCATTAGTGTTCATAATGTGTTGTAATTATTATTATTAATTAATTATTATTAATTATATCGGCCGCCACTCACCAGCCGTCGCTGTCTGCGGCGTTGACGTTGACTCCGAACTGCACCAGGAACTTGACGATCTCCGTGTGTCCGGCACACACAGCGTTGTGCAGGGCCGTGATGCCCTCGTCGTTGGGCTGGCTCGGATCGTCCACCTACAGGGGGCGCCGTATTGACTCGTTAGTACATTCAGGACGGGAACCCCTTTTGGTGTTTTAAAGCATTATGTCATACTTTAGCTATTGAAAAATAGCTCATAGCGCGGCACCGAGTGCCGCGCTATGAGCTTGTAGGTCTGCTATTTTTGAAAAATCGTGAAAATGCGGCACAAATCTTTGAATATATGTTCTTTCAGAGCGAATGTTTTTAACTCAAAGTTTTGGTTCTGGAGGTCCCTGGAACAACATATTTTCAGATGGGGGTCGGTGGCCAATTACATATAATTTGTGAGGTCCTTGATATGAAATATTGAGCACCACTGATACAGAAACATAGGTATTTCAGAAAACTGTCAGAATTTAGACATTTTTTAAATTTCAACGTCAGGCCTAAATGTGTTAATACCAAATGTACAGGCACTGGGGCCTGATCTGATTCTGAGTTCTACAGTACTATTAATATGTGTCCGCCCTGAAACTGGGAGGTCGGGGTGCGATCCCCGGCCGGGTCATACCAAAGACCAAAAAATGGGACCCAATGCCTCCCTGCTTGGCACTCAGCATCAAAGGGTTGGATTGGGGGGTCAAATCATCCCGAGCGTGGCACGGTTGCAGCTCACCGCTCCTTGGCTGCGGCTCACCGCTCCAAGAGATGGGTCAAATGCGGAGAACAAATTTCACTGCGGTAACGTGTGTGACAAATTGTACGGCTTTGACTTTTGTCTACATACAAGCTTAACGCCTGATTTAAACACCGTCTTCGGTGCGAGGCAACGAGGATGCACATATAACTCAAGTTTAGGCCAGCAACAACTGGCTTGAGGGAATCAGGGCTGCCAGAAGAGGAGTATAATTCAAATACGGTAGTACCAAACACACACACACACTGTATAAGTGAATATAGGCCTGTCACAATTATTACATAATTGCAATTATTTGAGATAATCGTCATAATCGTGTTGAAAATGTTCATACATTTTCCAAAAATAGCAGATCAGCAAGTTTACAACGTGTCAGTTTGTGACGCATTGTAAACTTGTTCATCTGTTATTTTTCATTATTAAAAATGTATTAAATGTGTCAGTAATTGCGTTGCACATTTAAGTTATTTGTCATATCTGCCCTGTGCAACATTCTATTACGAAGCCTAAAAGGCAAACAGAAATTACAATACAAAAACAAAATACAATTTAATCCCAATTATTTGTGGCAATTAACCCATTCTGGACAGGAATGTTTTAACCATTATTTTAAACTTTAACTATTGAAAAATAGCAGATCTACAAGCTCGTAGATCTGCTATTTAAACCGTTAAAATGTGGCGCAAATCTTTGAATATATTCTTTCACAATGAACGTTTTAACTCAACTTTGCTTCTTGGGGGTCCCTGAAACTACATATTTTCAGATGGTGGTCGGTGGCCAATTACATATAGTTTCTGGGGGTCCTTGACATGAAATATTGAGCACCACTGATATAGAAACATATAGGTATTTCAGAAAACTGAATAGGATTTAAAAGACATTTTTAAATTTCGAAGTCAGGTCAAAATGGGTTAATGGTAAAACTAAAATGTTTTTTCTGGTGACAGGCTGCGTCCTCCTCACCTCGTAGATGATCCTCTGGACCAGGTCGAACTCTCCCTCCAGAGACGAGTCGAGCAGCAGGGCCAGCGGGTTGAACTTCACCCTCATGCTGTGGCTGATGCGCTCCGAGCCGTTCTTACGCAGGTTGGTCCTCTTGCCCTGGAGACACAATCACACCGGTGAGGACGGAGGCACACACACACACACGGTAGTCTCGCGTGGCCAGACTGTTGCCTCTCGCACTTTTCAAATGCTTCCTTCATACAGTCTGGAGCAACGGAAGCTCTGATCATGAGTCAAATATAAAGTGAAGCCTCCCCTCTTCCGTTTTGTCTTTACAGTCGCCGCAACTTTATCCTAATATGAATCCAAATCATCTAAGCAGATATAGCTTGCTGCTTGGCAGAAATGGAAATAAAAAAATATATATTTTCGTGATTGGAAATGCCAGCTTCCTTACTCGGATTTCGGGGAGGTGTAGTTCCAGACTCTGAATAGCATTCAGAGATTGTGGAATAGTTGTCTGGCTACGCGAGACTACACACACACACGGGCATCAGGAGTCCAAGGAGACTACACACACACACACGGGCATCAGGAGTCCAAGGAGACTACACACACACACACAGGCATCAGGAGTCCAAGGAGACTACACACACACACGGGCATCAGGAGTCCAAGCAACAACCACAAAAAGAAAGAAAGAAAGAAAGCAGCGACTAAGTCTACACAGCCTATGGGTTCTTGTCCATTATGTCCGCCTGCTTCTGTGTTCAGAGGCAAGAAAAGAGGCAGTACTCGTTCCAGAAGCTCTTACTTCACGCCACTGATCCAATTGAGCAACGGAGGGCGCTACCACCTACCACACATACCCCTTTCACTGAAATATGGTTATGCAATGTGTTGTTGTTGTCTGGGGGTTAGGGGGCACAAGGCAGGACCCGAGGGAGCGGGAGAGAAATGGGTCATAGCAAAGCCAGTGGTGGGAAAAATAATAAATAAATAAAGTACATTTTCTCAAGTATTGTACTTTTACGCCATTAAGATTATTTGAAAACTTTTTGTAGATTTAGATTATTATTACAAAAAGATACACGCAGAACAAGTACTTTTGGTACCGATATATTTCGATGCCAACACCTTTGTACTATTTTTTGAATACATTTGAATACTTATACTTAAACATGTAGGTATTGCTACTCTTACTTCAGTAAAAACAAATCTTTACACAGTATTGCTACTTTGACTTCAGTAAAACAAATCCGACAGCTTTTTGAGGGGCGCTAAGCCCTCCTATAAACAAGTATAGTGTTTAATGTTTGTGTTGTCTGAATAAACATTAAAAAAATCACACCCGTGTGAAGTGAGGGGCGCTTTATCATCTTACATCATCGCGATCATAACATTACATGCATGTGCCGATTTGCTCAGTGACAGACAAAACAAACATCAAACTCTGTCCATTGTTAATGGCATTTAATGTTTGTGTTAGTGACAAAAGGTCATATGTGTGAGCAAATCGGCATATGTATGTCAGTGGGAAGTCCCTTGGCCAATAAGGGACCACCATTCTTGATGATGATGTACGATGATTAGAGCGCCACTCACTTCACAGAGGTGTGATTTTTTCTCTCCTCTGGTCAGAGCACTGATCGCTGATTGGTTGACACTTTTAGGGTAATCCCTGCCACCTCACGGTCAATCCCTCTTCTGAAGGATTAATGGAAGCTAAAACCCACGGTGTGTGTAGACCAATGGTGGGAAAATAGTACTAATGTGTTTTACTTAAGTCAAAGTATCAATACCACAATGTAGAAATACTACAAAAGTCCGGAATTCGAAAATGTACTGATGCAAAAGTATTTGTATCAAAATGCAGAAAAGCAGAATGTACCATTTCTCAAGTTTTCTAATGTATAAAAACCACTACAAAGTAACTAGTAACTAAAAATTTCAAATAATTGTAGTGGAGTAAAAGTACAATATTCGCCTCTGGGATGTAGTGGAGTAGTAAAGTAAAGGTATTGAAAATCGGAAATACTCTGTGTAAAATAAAAGTACTTCAAAATTGTACTTACAATAGAAAGTACAGTACTACGGTAAATGTACTCAGTTACGTTATATCACCGGTGTAGATATGACACTGCTAGTTATTTTCAGCACGGCATAATGTGCTGTAAATAAACCGCGGCGAGGAGAGGCGGTGCTAGAAATACAGAGCCTGCAGCCGATTAGGGGAGACGACGCAACAGAGGGCGCTTTCTTCTCCCAACAATGGATGGATTTAGTCCATTATGTAACATGTTTGAGAACAGCTTGTTAGCAATCAGCAATGTACAGTCTGGAGTCCACTCCAGACCAGCGGAATGACCCCATCACCTGGTTGACCTGTGTGTGTGTGTGTGTGTGTGTGTGCGTGCGTGCATGGGTGGCAATACAGATTATTTTTTAAATGCCGGCGTACAAGCTCACGTCTCAGCTTGTAGGTCTGCTTTGTGTTTGTTTTTCTTTCTTTTCATTGCATTTTTGAGTGGTGCAAACCACTCCAACAACCAGCTTTGTCTGTATCTATGTTTGTGTACCTGTGTACGTGTCCGTGCACAGGTGAGCATGGTTACCATGGTCACTGACATTACGTCAGACCACAGCTGATCAGGCTATATAAGACCTTGCACCACTCAGTTCACACGGGTGTGATTTTTTTCCAAACTTTTCACTTATAATAATGACATCACGCCCTATTATTATTATTATTGATTTCCTTTTTTCGAGAGGCAGCCCCTCCAACTTCTGGCTTTCAGACATGACGTCATGTTGCAAGCCAAGTCTATGGACTTTGTCTTATTCATGCACCCCCACAAATCAGCATGCATTTTGAGGGGCGCGCTATCCCGTCCAACATCTGGCTTTCGGAATTACGTCATATGGTAGCCAAGTCTATGGACTTTTTAAATGTTTGTTTAGAGCACTAGAGGACTTTAAGCAAACCAGGCGCCCCTCACTTAAATTCCCCATTGACAATCAATGGAGAATTTGACATTATAGTGTCTGAGCAAATAGGCATAGTGTCTATTTTACGTCATGATGATAAGAGCGGCTTACGGGTGTGATTTTTAAACAATCAATGAACTGGGGGTTCGTACCGGTGGCAGTGTGGTGACCTGTCCGGTGACCTCCGGTGCCTTCATGCTGAAGGAGTCTTCTCCCAGCATGCCCTCCTGCTCGGCGCCGCTGGGGTAGGGGGGCGGCGGGTAGGGGGGGAACTCCTCCAGGAAGCCCTCGGGAGGAGCGGGGGGCGGCGGGGGAGGGGGCAGGCTGGGAGGAGTGGGCGCCGCCTCCTCCTCCTCCTCCTGCGGCCCTCTTCCTCCTGCGGAGGGGGGCGGCGGTGGGAACAGGGCGCCGGCGTCGGGCCCCCGGGGCGCCGGGTGGGAGGGCGGGGGAGGTGCGACGATGTCCTCGTTGTCTTCGGTGACCACCGAGGAGGAGGAGGAGGAGGGTGCCGGGCCAGGGTGCTGCTCGCTTTGGGCTGCGGACACGGGACAGTATCATTAGGACCGGACCAGCTTAGTAGAGTCAACAGAAACTTAACAAACTACTTCACCACTTCACACATTACCTATATTCATATAATTTGTCCTAACTAATGCTCATAATATTAATATAATAATGGAAACATTTGTGTCTACTCTCTCTGTGTCTCAGAGGAGGGCTGTGGACAGTTCACAAACCTGTCTTAATCGCTCTGCATCTCAGAGGAGGGCTGTGGACAGTTCACAAACCTGTCTACTCTCTCTGACCCCTTTTCCACCGGTTGGTTCCCAATGGGAACCGGTTCAGTTCTTTTTGGTTTTTAGTCCATGAGCCAGAGCTCCAAAATTGGTGGGCAAACTATACCCTATATTAAATTGTTTATAGGATCAATACAAGTAAATGAATACATGATAACCCTTCCACAGTAGTAGCTTTTTCATATTTTCTATTATTTTGCATATTTTCCTACATAATGCCTCATTTGCATATTTAAAAATCACACCCATGTGAACTGAGTGGTGTAAGGTCTGTCTGACGTAATGAAATCATGTCTGACGTAATTAAATCACACCCGGATGTGATTTCACAACTGGCTTTTTTTGTGCAGAAAAAATGAGCATGGTTGCTACGGTCATCCAGTTCACCCGGGTGTGATTTAATTACGTCAGAAATTATTTTGAACATAGCAACCATGCTCATTTTTTTCTGCACACAAAAGCCAGTTGTAGGAGTGGTTTACACCACTCAAAAATGTAAAATGTGTAATACAATAAATCATTGTCTTTGTGTAAGTACTCAATTGGAGAAGTTTCATGGTGATAACAATCTGATATAGGTATGGTTTTGCTCACTCAATTCATAATTAACGTTTCAATTTTGGAACTCTGGCTCATGGACTAAAAACCAAAAAGAACTGAACCGGTTCCCATTGGGAACCAACCGGTGGAAAAGGGGCCTCTGTGTCTCAGAGGAGGGCTGTGGACAGTTCACAAACATGCCTACAAATGACATCATCGGACTGTAGTTTGGGTTATGTTCAAACGAGATTGCCGTTTCAAGAACAATGGCTTCTGTATATTAGCATGATAGTTCTAAATGCTAGTATTTTGGCATGAATTAAATCAATGTCCTATCTATTCTGAAGAAATAGGCTCTATGTCCTCCCAGTGGGGGCTATTCACTGCCAGTGAAGAGCCCCCACCGGGAGGACATAGAGCCTACATCTAGAACTAGCACTGCCTTCACACACACACACACACACACACACACACACACATATATATATATATATATATATATATATACACACACACACACACACACACACACACACACACACACACACACACACACACACATATATATATATATATATATATATATATATATATACACACACACACACACACACATATATATATATATATATATATATATACACACACACACACACACACACACACACACACACACATATATATATATATATATATATATATATATATATATATATATACACACACACACACACACACACACACACACACACACACACACACACACACACACACACACACACACACACACACACACACACACACACACACACACACACACCGGTATATATATATGTATATATTTTTTGCAAACACAGTTTAAAAACAAGTTGAAACTCAACTGAAATTGACAACATAAATACGAAACAAAATAGAAATGAAAACGAATGAAGAAAAAAAATTCAACACCATTCCACTAACCTTGACTATAAGCGGGGATGTGAGGTGGAAGCTGTCCTCCCTCTGCTGCCTCCTGCTGGCCGTTCTCTGCACCGCCGCTCAGAGGGACACCAGGTTGAGCCATCGATCCCGCCACAGCTTTCTCCGCTTCGCCGCCGGGATAAGTGGGCGTGCTGAGGGCGTGGAGAAAGGGCATTATAGTTAGTAATAGTCTAATGTGTGGGCGTGGAGCAAGTAGTTTGTAATAGTTTAAACTTAGTGTTGCTGACAAAGTGGATATTAACCCATTTCGACCTGAGGACGATTCTACAAACGCCTTCTAAATCCTGACAGTTTTCTCCTCATGTTTCTATGTCAGTCGCTCTCAAACATTTGTCAAGAACCCCCAAAAATATATGTAATTGGCCGCCTACCCCCATCTGAAAATATGTTGTTCCAGGGACCCCCCCAGAAGCAAAGATTTGAGTTAAAAACGTAAATAATATATATTAAAAAAAAAATAAGATTTTTCAAAAATAGCAGATCTACAAGCTCGTAGCTTGTAGATCTGCTATTTTTCAATAGCTAAAGTATAACAATGCTTAAAACACCAAAAGGGGTTCCCGCGCAGAATGGATTCAATCTTATCTTCCAATATGTTTAGCTGTTTGAGCCCTGTTGTCAAAATTGCCGATCTACAATAAATATTACAACAAATAAAAGAAAACTCACACAAAAACTAATAAACACTAAACTAAAGTAGTCTTAAAAAAATAAACTGAATTTCAAAACAAAAGTCAAAATTAAAAAAGAAGAAAATAATAATAATAATATACTTTTATACTTAGGCACCGAGTGCGGCGCTACAAGCTTGATGATCTGCCATTTTTTTGGGAAAACTCGTGAAAGCAGGGGGGGGGGTCCCAATTGAAAACAAAAAGTAACAAAAAAAAAACCCTACCTGGGCGAAGCGACCATCGTCTCCATGGCGGCCAGCGTGGTCTTCTGGTAGAGCAGCTTCTGGATGTTGGGGCCGGCGGGGCCCTCGGGCTCCGTGATGGAGCTGCGCTTCTTCAGGGGCCTCGGGGCGTTGTACAGCTTCTTCCTCAGGGCCTCCAGGTCGCCGTCGCTCTGGTGGTGGCGGTACGGGTTGGAGATGAACGGGAGGAGCTTGGTGGGGCTGAGCGGCCGCGGGTTGCGCTCCGTCTCCGGCTGCTGCTGGGGGGCCGGGGTCTCGGATTGGTGGGCCATTGGTGGGTAGTGGTCCACCTCGTCTGAGGCCGGGGGGGAGCGGCGCTCCGTGTAGGGGTTGTCTGGGTGCTGCAGACCGCTGGAGATCACCGGTTTACCATACACTAATACACACAAACACACAGATACCCAAACAGCATGTCATATATATACTGTGTATATATACTGTGTGTGTGTATATATATATATATAGTGTGACTCTTTTTTTTAACGAAACTATACCAGCCCCTGTCAAGTCAAAAACACACGCCTATTTATTGAACAGACAGCCTGGCCCAGTGGCCCTCTGGACAGCCGACTTCATGCAGACCAACCGCAGGCAGTCTGTGTATAATATTTTGAATAGCCTAAAAGAACGTCAAATGCACCGTGGTGAAGAACAAATCAGAGAACTGTGTGTGTGTGTGTGTGTGTGTGTGTGTGCGCGTGACATGATAAAATAATCGTGTAATATTATCCTATAGAGTGTGATGCAGATGCTATCAGATTTCAGACATAATTTCAACGGTAAAATAAATATCAGATAATATGCGCCTCTCTGTGGGTCTCACTTGAATGGCAAAATAGCACCATCTACTGCTTATTTAATATCTCCCAAGAAGCACATTTTATCAGTGGATGGAAACAAGAAAAATACGCTTTTCTTATTCGCTTCCTATTTTCGAAAATTCTTGATGGAAAGGCACCTACTGCTAATTTTGATGGACAAAGGGCCGTACTGTCAGAGAGAACTAGCGCCAGGACTTTGAGTTGGAAGTGCCAGGAGGAACCAGGAACTGCCACTCCCAACGAGAATGGCATCCAGAAAAGCTCTCTGATCAATGGAAAAGGGACATGAACTGTGTCCTCCAGTTAAATGGACTCAAATGGAGTGCTAACGCACCAGATGAGCACTCCTCTCCGTTATGGAGAGAGACTGTTGACAGGGTGACACTTTTAAAGGGTGCCATATACAGAAAACCTTTTAGCTCAAGACCCCCCCCCCCCCCCCCCCCCCCCCCCCCCCACACTACAGATTGGGTAAAATTGTGTTGCAGGTTAAACTTAAAAAAAAAAAAAATAGATTTCAGAGATAGCTTCATAGACATGTTTGACATTTAACCACTTAAACACTCCATACTTAGTAAACTTGACCGTTGGCTCTGTACTTGGTATGCAGTTTCTCTCCTCTACACTAAACCTCTATCTTTGGCTAATGTTCCCCCGTAGAATAGAGATGCTAGGGTTCAAGTGTTTAAAGTAAATTATTACGCGGCTATGTCTTGATAATGACCGCTCCGCTCAGCTGTCTAATCAAAGACTCAAGAGCACCTGCTGCGCTGCTTGGATTTTATGCTGTACCCAAACATGACAGCCATGTAAACAAACACACCATGTCATTTACAGCTAAACATTGCTCTCAAGAATGTTTTTGAAAACATTTGAAGCGAGAAAATGACAAGGCAGTAACCGAAAATGTATTCTTTGTTCAACTCAACTTCCTTGTTTTCCGAGGTGACAGACTGTGCTGCAGCCGTGCAGACGGCCACTCATATACAATACAATACTTTCATTACCGTCCGTCCGTAAGCAAGGAAATACCTTGTTGATACTTTTGGGTAAAATGTATTAATTTATTAATAAAGTAGCCGTGTAATAAGTGGGATAATGCCCTTCAGGATGATTAAACATTCTTCGTTTAAACATCCTGTCGGTCATTCTTTTTCCAACAACTACTGCCGTGTCATACATTGTATCCCTTGCATAATATTCTTACCAGTGTTGTTTCTGGCAGCAAACTTTGATTTTAGTTTTAGTCATAGTCTCTTGAATAGTTTTCATTTAGTTTTAGTCACCTGGAATGTCTTAGTGTTAGTCTAGTTTTAGTCGACTAAGCATCATAAGATTTTAGTTGACTAAATCTACAGTTGATTTAGTCGAACAAATTGTATTTTGGCAGGCCTTGATGCCGTCGTAATTTTTTCACTTTCTGAACATAGCCGATCTACAAGCCCACAGCTTGTAGATCGTCTATTTTCAGCATGCAACTAATTGTAGAATGACTTATACTGGATCTCTTGTCCACTAGTCCCTTCCTAACATTTTAGTCTAGTTTTTATTTGCTGACAAAATTGTCAGTAGTATATTTAGTCTTAGTTTTAGTCATCATAGCTTAGTTTTCATTTAGTTTCCATTTAGTTTTCCTCAGTGAAAAAAGGTAGTCGACGAACATTTTTCGTCTTATTTTTAGTCAACGAAATCAACACTGATTCTTACCACTGACAAATCCGTTGCCTCGACTCTGGGAGCGGTTGATAGCCCCCTGAATGACAGGCTGGTGGTACGTCTTCCCCGGACCACCCTGCTGCGTGTACATGGAGTAGATAGAGCTGGCCGCCAGGGTCTGCGGTTTGGACGAGGGCAGCTCCGGGGTGAAGGGCCGCACCGCGGCCGCGGGGGGGGCCATGGCGTCCTGCTGCTTGGAGGGCAGGGGCAGCGTCTGGCTCTGGGACGGGGGCACCGGGCTGCGACTCTGGGGGTACTGCTGCTGCTGTTGTTGCTGCTGGCTCTGCTGCTGGGGCTTGGCGGCTTTGGGGAAGGTTCCCCCCGTGTTGAGGGCCGGCTTCCCGTAGGGCCCGCCGGCGGGGCCCTTGGGTTTGCTGGGGACGGGCGGGGGCACCTTGATGACGGGGGCCTTGTTGTTGGCAGCAGACTGCAACCACAGGAGAGAGATGGTTAAGGGTCTTATTGGTGGCAGACGGCAGATTTTAAAAGTAGCAGATCTAAAGTGGGGTACAGTCCGAGTTTTCCTCCTGGTCAAATTGGGGCCTCTAGGTTTCCCTGGGTACCTCTAGGTATCTGGGTAAACTCATATGAGCTTTAGATCTGCTATTTAATAGCCAAAAGTATAATCTGACACAGATGTTTTTATGGGTTAAGGTAGTGGTATCTCTCTCTCACCTGGGCGTCCCGGACCAGGTCATCACTGCTCTGGTTCTTGCGCAGGGAGGTGGCGGGCACTTCAGTGGGCTCGAACATGGAGAACGGACGCACCTTTCTGTCCCTCTTTAATTCCGTCTCATCTAGACGCACGCACACGCACACACATAAATTAATACACTACTTCTTCATACTACATACAGTATCGCATAAAAAGTAGGGGCTAAACAAAGTATTTGCACCGGGGCCTGCTATCACCATGATGCTACGCCACTGTTATATATTCTAGTATTATATATAATACTAGAGAGCGGACTGGGAGCGACAGCTCGACTAAAATACATTTTAGTCGACTAAATCAACTGTAGATTTAGTCGACAAAAATCTTATGATATTTAGTTGACTAAAACTAGACTAAACACTAAAGCATTCCAGGTGACTAAAACTAAAATAGAAATTTGCTGCCAGTGAGTGAGTTACCTTGCTCAGCGGCGCTGGGGCTGGAGCGAGAGGTCATCCGTGGCAGTGTGGACGCTGAGCCTCCATGGTTGTTGGCACCGGACTCACCGGGGGAGGGGCCAGAGGAGGAGGAGGAGGAGCCCCACTCGGCCAGCTTGGACGACTGGAGGCCTGCATGGAGAAACACACCAGAGGAGACAGTCAGACAGGGAGGATGTTAACGTGTAATGGAAGCAAAGCGAAATGAGAGAAGAATAAAAACACACACACAGATGGAAACCAGTTTCAACCAGTTTATTTGTCACTATGAAAAGAAAATAGCAACAAGAGGAGGCCATAATGTCTCTCTCTCTCTCTCTGCTGATCATCCACATTTTGGTTGATTGTCCAACAACCCAGCTAATAGTCTCCTAAGCCTTCAATGCCTCAGCAATAGGGAGGCTCTCCTAAGCCTTCAATGCCTCAGCAATGGGGAGGCTCTTCTCAACCAGAGACATTAGACTAGCATCACAACTAAGATGGTGAAACAACGGATCATCACCACCAGTACTGTGCAATGCCTGAGGATTGACACCAACAAAGCATTCTCTTGAGGTGCTTAGGGTGAGCATTATTTTTTTTTTTTAAAGAAGAAAAAAAAACGGCAAAGCTCTGTCTACAGAGCAATCTTCTTTCCTACTCTCACCTATGATCATGAAGTGTGGGTCATGACCGAAAGAATAAGGTCGCGAATACAAGCGGCCGAAATGAGTTTTCTCCGACGGGTGGTCACTAATGTTGCTCTGGAGAGGAATGTCTGGAGCTCTCTGGTGGAGCTGTTGCCCCCGCGACCCGACTACGGATAAGCGGTTGAAGATGGATAGATGGATGGAAGAAAAAATCGGCAAGTCGGTTCAGTTCAATTATGACCCGTTCAGATTCAGAACAGGGTCATTATGACCCGTTCAGAACAGGGTCATTATGACCCTGTTCAGAACAGCGGAGAGAATAGGGAGGATCTGAGGAGAACTGAGCCAACACGGCAACAAAAGGACAAAAACACGGCAAACAGAGACAGGACGGATAGAGTATGTTGCTGTGAGACTTGATTTGGTTTATTTATTAGATCCCCATTAGCTTACTGTACAATGACAGCAGCCACTAGAGAGACGTCGGCTCTTTCTGGTCGCTGCCAGTCAACCCCTCCAGACGTAGTGAACTGGACAGTCAGTTGGCTCTGTACTCTGGACCGCTTTTTTCCAGCCTACACCAAATGTCTTCGCTAAAACATTGTTTTTGTACACACGCTCACATTTTAGGCCACAAAATAAAATATGGATACTGGGGTTAAAGTTTGACAAGCTCTCAGTACCGGACAGACGCTAAGAAGACCACCACAACCGCCACAGAGAATCGCAACGCAGGGTAAAAACACACGCGTGCACGCACGCACGCACACGCACACGCACACACACACACACACACACACACACACACACACACACAGTGTGTACCTTTTCTCTTTGCCCGCAGCTCTTTCACAGGCGTTAGTAAGAACATGGCTTCTGGAGAAGATGCACACGCGGAGAAAGAGAGAGAGAGAGAAGACCACCTTAGATATTCCGATCTCCCCCTTTTGCTCTCTCCATCAGCACCCCAGCACTCTCCCAGGGGCCAGTATGTCTGTCTGTCTGTCCTCCCAGGGTTCTGTCTGTCTGTCTGCTGCTCAACGGCCAGGCTGAGAGCTATCTGGGGCTTCAAACCCTCCAACGCACTCCAGCCTCCGTGCTGCTCCCCCCCCCCCCCCCCCCCCACCACAACATCACCTCACCATGCGGAACAGAATGCATGCAACATCTCAGGGAAAAGAAAAAAAACTGGGAGAAGAGGAGGTACTCTGCTTTGTTTGTTATACTCAAAAGTAAAAGTACTAAAGTAGCAATACCACAGTACAACTTGGCCGCCTCTCTCTCTGTCTTGTGTTGTCCCGTCTCCTGTCCAACATTTTAAACTTTCTGGAACAATGACTACTTTTACTTTTGGTACTTTATAGGTACATTTTGATGCCAATAACTTTTTGCGCTTCTACTTGTAACAAAATAATTTCTGTAACATTGCAGTATTCGTAGTTTTTACTTAAATAAAACATGCGAGTACTTTTATTATTGGCTTATTTTTTTCCTCCAATTGCAAAAAAACCCCCCAGGATGGTCTGATGAGGACGAGAGGAGGGGGGAGGGGAATCCATTATGCTGTTGTTCTGTGTTTTTTGTTCTGGAGTTCAGCTCATTCATCTTTAATATCAAGCTCTCTGCTGGCCCAGGGGGGCAGCTAAGGAGAGCGTGCAGTGTGTGTGTGTGTGTGTGAGAGTGTGTGTGTGTGTGTGTGCGTGTGTGTGGAAGCTTCTGGCTAAATGAGACCTGTATGTATCCACACACACACTGAAGCTAGCTACTCCCCAGACAGTCGCTTCAAGAAGATGCACCTTGCGCGTCTCTTCCGGGTTTTTAAACAGCTGGTGGATGGAAATGAAGCTTGCGAGCGGCTGCAACTCGCAGCGCCGGCAAAAGCGGTTCCGGGTTTTTTTGCAGACGCGATTCACCAGCTACAAGACCTACATGTTGACCTGCACTCTACCCCCATCTAGTGGTGAAATGTGTTCATCACACCATTTCTCCTGCCATGGTGAGACCAACAGAATGGTGACCACGCACACACACACACACACACCCCTCCTCCTCCTCTCAGGTTTAACAGCACAGCTAGCAGCCTCACTGCAAGTCCAAACACGGCAAGAAAAAATAAGCAAAACAGTTACAGGTGAGAAAAAACACCCATAAGCTGATATGTGTGTGTGTGTGTGTGTGTGTGTGTGTGTGTGCGTGTGTGTGCATGCGTGTGTGGACACATTTAGGCCACTGGTTCTCAACCGCCAGGGGGCCTAATGTAACCCTTTACCATTATTCCTTCTCTCTCAGAATTAAATTTACACTGAGGATTCTATAGTGCATATTGGGGTTCCAGGGTAGTTTAGGGATTCTCAAACGTTTTAGTTTCACGGATCAAGTACGGACCCCCCCCCCCCCCCCCATCTGATACCATTTCTTATCTCTGGGATTCAAATCCACAAGGAAATGATCCTCAAAGTGTTAATTGAACTGTGTGAAATGGAACCAAATGGAACCTACTACAGGTCCATTTGGTGGTTCTATTTTCACACTTCTCAAGAGTTACAGACCCGGGTTGAGAACCAGAGGTTTCTATAGGCATCACATCCAGGAGATGGACCAGACCTTCAGAGCTCAGGCTGACATCACAAGCAGAAGATGTGTCACATTCCTTGGGTTCAGCTGAGGGGAGGAGGGGCGGGTGGGGGGGGGGCAGCAGGACATTTCATGTTATACTTCATGCTCTCACTGCCAGGTATTATTCATTGATTAATTCTTCCTTAACCGCCAGCATGTTTTCAGTGAAAACCCTTATTTTGGAGGTTCCACCGGGAACCTGAAACGTAAACCGGATGTGGGAAAACGACGCGTGTTGTTGTGACCCGACGCTCGTCTTTTCTTTCAGGAGGAGGAGCGAGGCAGAGGTCACATGGTGTTATAATAATGTGTAGGATTGGGAATCCTTTAGGATTCTAACGATTCCTGGTTCCTTATCAATAGCCTCTTAATCTTCTGGCAATCTTCTGGCGCTGCAGTGCCAGGAGATATTATACTCTGAAAAGCCCCGCCTTCCGTTCCCCCCAAAAACCGGGAGGCATAGCTTGCTAACCTCGCGATGATTACGCTAACGTCTCTCTAGAAGCATTAACATTCTAAACGAGAGGCTTCTTGAATTCAGAAATGAAGTATGCTCTTTTGGTCAAAACCATAGAGAGCTCCCTAGATTAGGAGATACGAGGCATTCTTTCTGAGCCATAAACAAGGAAGGCGAACGGCAGCACACATGCGGCAACAGCCAGGAGTATGGTGCAGAAGGAAAGGCCAACTCCCCCCCACCCCCAAAAAAAAAAATCTGAATTTTTATTTTTTGTTTGATATCAATACAAAAAGCGCTATGACGTGTGTACACGTCCACTGGATCCAGCGGTTGGATTAGATATGACGTTTGTACACGTCTTACTACGGTCTGAATGTGTTAGCTGTAACTCTGAGAGAGTACAAATGACCCCTCTCATCCACTCTGCAGGGAGTTTGAACTACTTCCCTCTGGTAGACGGTACAAAGTACCAAAAGCCAACTGTAGCATCTTTAAAAATTCATTCCTAATGCCATTAAGGCACTAAAATGATACCATGTCTCACTAGGTTTGTTTTTAACCCATTTTGGGCGGGAACCACTTTTGGTGTTTATAGCATTATGTTATACTTAAGCTATTGAAAAATAGCAGATCTACAGGCTCTTGTAGGTCTGCTATTCTTGAAAAATCGTGAAAATGTGCCTCAAATCTTTGAATATATATTCTTTCAGAGTTTCAGTTTTTAACTCAAATCTTTGCTTCTGGAGGGTCCCTGGAACAACATATTTTCAGATGGGGGTCGGCCTAAATGGGTTAATGTATTTGCCACTGTTGTCCTGCATTTTTGCCATGAAAAGTGTTTTTTCCACACGTGGACAATAAATGAAACTAAGTAACTAACTAACCTTGCGTGTGGTGCGCGGGGGGTGCAGGGGGCAGCGTGTTGGTGCCGTCGGGGTAGGCACCGGGTTTGACCAGCAGCTCGTTATGTCTCACTGGGCCTGCTGGGCCGCCGCGGGGCATGGTGGACGACTGGATGTACGGACCGACGGCCGCCACGCGGGACGGACCCGACTGCTGCACCGCGGGACCGTCAGAGGGAGCCTGGTCACACACACGGAGAGAGAGACAGGGGACGGAGGGAGTGAGAGAGACACAGAGAAGACAGAGGGGGAGGGAGAGAGAATTTGTTAGAGGTGAGTGCAGCAGCAAAACAACACAACAACGTTGTCATTGTGACTGACTGTCTAGCTGTTCATTTGAGTCTAAAAAGACAGTGTCAGTGAAGATGTTAGGTTCACTGCTTCTCCAACAGTGAGTGAACAGAATAGTACTGTGAAAGACTGAAAGTTCTATATCCATTGTCGTTGTCAGGCAGAAATAAATCCATATTTTCACTTTTCTTCGTAAATTAATGCCCTACTTTATCATATCACCATATCATCGAGTGTCGCACAAAAGTACAGACAATAGCAGATCTACAAGCTTGTAGATCGTCTATTTTCGAATTAGCCCTGTGCTTTTCTGGGCACAAAGGGGCGGGGCAAACTAGCACTGGAATCCGACGCCAACTTCTTAATGGTTCACCAACCTCCCCCACTCCCCTCCTCCCCTCTCCAGTAGAACGCAGCGGAGAACACAAATTTGGAGCGACGCCCCTCTGCACCGTTATTGGTTAGCGAAATACAAGGTTCACTCCCACTCCTATATCACTTTTCCTGCTGGGCTCGCCCCCATTTTTTAACAAAATTCCTGCGGTTTCTGCTGCATTTTTGAATAGACGCAAGTTTTTTTCTCTGCATTTCCTGAAAATAACCGTTTTGGACATGCAAGCTTTCTACCTGACAGTGACAGCGTACTGTATGCACACATTATAACCTGACTGACATGTACTTTGTAATGTTAAGACATAACAGTGTCACCCATACCGAGCTGCTAAATTCAAACCCCCATCCCTCTAATGTTAAGACCATATTCAGACCCTCATCCCTCCAGTGAAGACTTCTCTAAAAGCCTGATTTATCCTTCGTCTTACAACGGTGTTGCACAAAAGCAAGTAGAGGGTCTCTTTAAATCAGAGATGAACGCCTAGTCCCTGCCAAGAGTTACGGTGCCGAAGTAAAGGAAAAAGAAAATCAACAAAACAGATTGTGTCAAGTCATTCTGCGATTAAAACGAAAGGTGTGTGTGTGTGTGTGTGTGTGTGCGTGCGTGGTGGTGGAGGGGGGTAGAAAAGGTTCAGCTCGTTCAGCTAGTTTTAGTTACCTGGAGATGAGTGTCTTTTGAAGCCCGCTCTTTACCAGGATAGCCATTCTTTGAGAAAGTAAACAAAAAAATAATAACATAAAATAAAAAATAACAACACAAGAATGCAACAGTAACAGTTTCAAAAGATAGATAAATGTCAGGCAGTCCCTTCGCTGATCACTATACACAGCCCTTATAACAGCATCTTAAACGGTGTGTCCCTTTGATGCGATCGCTGGCCTAACCAACGGTGTGAATGTGTGGATGCACTCTGTGGGACTGAGAGCCTGTTCTCTCAGTGTGGGGACACCTCGTCGGTGTCCGCCAGAAACCTCCTATCTCCATGTTGTTTGTTTTTTTCTTCATGTTCGTTTCTGTAAAGCAGTGGGTTTCATTAAACCAGTGGTCCGGGGACCACCAGTGGTCCTTGAGGGTATTCCAGGTGGTCCCCAGCTAAATTATGGGAGAGTTGGTGGTAACAAAATGGACCCTTATAGATATAGAACTCTTGAGAGCATACAATGAAACCAAATAATTTATGCTCTCAAGATGTTAAACACCTGCATTACTTAATTTAGAAGAAGTGTACACAATTAGAGAATGCAGATGAATTGTTATATTGATCGTGTGTTACCTCTCCTATGGTGCCAACATCAATATAGCATGGAATCGTGGACAAAATGTAAGTCTTGGGTCTGAGAGGCTAAATCTCATCAAATGGTGGTCCGTGGCTCAAATGCCGAATAAATAATGGACCTTGACGTGAAAAGGGTTGAAAACCACTGTCGTAAAGTAACGTCCTACTTCGTCAAAGTGACAGCCGGCAAACAAAATAGCGGACCTAACAAGCTCATAATGTTTTGAATTTTGGGTTTAAGGGGAAAGCGAACGTGCTTGTGGGGTTTTTATTCACGAATTTCAAATGTAGTCTTACACCTGCCATGTCGGGGACCAACGCAGGTGTTTAAATTGGTCTGGACAGGCCGGTTGACGTAGAACTAATTCATAATTTTGCAACACCTGTATGAAACCACTGAAAACTATTAACGAGGGCCTCGTAGCTAAATTATAACTACATTGAATGCACCGGAACACGGGTTCTGCTCTTCCATGGCCAAACGAAGGGTTTTGGAGTTACGAGGTTTCTGCCGGACAGCAGTGACATGCTTGTCGGGTGATGTCAAACCTAAAAGCCTGGGTGGGTGGGTGGGTGTGGGTGTGTGTGTGTGTGTGTGTGTGTGTGGCACGGGGCAGAGCCTGGATGGGATGGAGGGAGCCTGGCTTTGTGTGGCCGTGAAGTGAAAAAGACCAACTCATTATGATTCTAGGCAGAGTGGTGGGCAAACCACCACCTCATGGGGGCCTATTCAGACCTTCGTCACCCGACACTGGTGCGCGCCACACACACGCACGCACACACGCACACACACACACTCAATTTTAAATTTTGTGTAATTTAAGTTGACTAATAATTGCGATTAACGATTTAATTGTGTTTTTGGCACTGAACATCTGAATATATTCATTAAAAAAGTAGAACAGTGCCCATTGGGGGGTGATCAGGTGTGATCAATTGGCTAATTGGCTAACACACACACACACACACACAAACGAGGTGGTCTTCTGTACAGTCCAGATATTATTATAATTAAATGTCTGCTACTCCGACCTCAGCGCTGCAGGTTGCTTCAACTGAAAGGCCTCAAGGTGGCATTATGAGACCCACTATTGAGGCACCAACTTCCAGAGCATCTCTACGCTGAGCAGGGCAGGCTGTATTTGCAATGTAAATGCATTGAGCAGCATGCTTAAAGCATGACTACTGCTCCTACTGTATGTATCTCCATGTATCTTTGTATTTTCTCCGAAGCAGCCATGTGTATAAAACAGTATTTCAATATTTACACTCTGCAACAGTACAGTATATACACATTACAGTTAAGTGGTTGAATTTGGTTAATTTGATTGAGAAAAAGAAACTTAGCATAGTTAGCATAGGTCACCGAAACACTAGTCTCGCCTAGCCAGGTGATCAGCGATCTCTGCCCATAGATGCATGTCTACATTCAACGTAGGGGATCGAGCTGGGTTGACAGCCGTTTGGAAATTTTAAAAACTAAACGGCATCGCGGAACCAACGCAAAGACCATAAGAGTGGTCCTTCAGGGGGTCAGGGTTGGGTTTCAAAGCAGTAGTAGGTCTAGGTCACTGTTTCCAAAAACAGTGGGTCCCATTTGTGGGTCGCGGACACATTTTTATGTGTCCCTCAATTTTTTTCCCTACATTTTTTATTTTATTTATATTTTTGTTTCAAAACAGTTTAAAAAAAGCACAAATGTTCCAATTATTTCTAGTAGTTTCATGAAGAAACCAACGAAAAACTAAGAAAATCCATAAATTAGTAAAACAAAATGTTAAAAATGCAGTGAAAATAGCTGATTTACAAGCTCACAACGCGGCGCGAAGCGACGTGTTGTGAGCTAGGCTAGGAACCACTAGTCTAGGTAATCTTAGCGCCGATTGTCTCCGCTGTTCTAGCCCCCACATCAAGTTCCCTCAGACGATAGGTAGGCAGAGATCTCCAATCGTCGACACCAAAACACCATCATTCTGTGTAACAGCCAGGTTCAAGTTGATTAGGGGAAAAAAAGAATAGAGTGTTGCTGTTTTCTTTCTTTTTCAGGACACGTAGAAATCCTGTGTTGTTATTTAAGAAGAACAGGATAGAAAATCATCCACATCAGCTAGGCGAGGTGAGTACGTTTTATTTGTGTTGCCTGCCATCCTCGCTGTCACCCATGTTTTCACTACACCAGTGAATGCATCACTCTCTGACTGAACACTGAAGCGACATCGAGTATGTTAATTTCTCCTCTCTAATAAAGCATTTCTAAAGGGGAGTTTGTTTACTCAGATTTAACGGTTCCCATGGTGACTCTGGAGTTGAAAACAACTCGGGAAGGGAGGAGAGGGGCAAAGGAACAGGAGACGTCAGGGCAGTCAGCTCAGGAATCTAAACGTAAGCAGGACTAAATACAACGTCCAATTAGTGTTTGTTGTATTGTTGTTGATGATAACAAATGATGATAGAATGAGTTATTGCAAGTATGTAATGCTCTTGAGCGAATTGGAGTTAATTATTATATGGTTCACAGCTTTTATGTCATCTGCAGTTTCCATTGCCCTGTCGAGAGACGCACTCTTAGGCCCCTTTTTTGGTTCTAGATCTAGAACCGGTTCCGTTCTCCCTTTTTTTCTTTTTTGGTTGGTGGTTTACATCATATATCACCCTCTCCCTCAGGGTTCAACCTAGAATAGGGACACGCCCACTTTGGTTCCCACTTCAGAGAACAAGTCATTTTCGGGGTCCGGTTCCGAAAAACAACATCCGAACCAATTCATTGGTTCAATATTAGGCGGGGAAAAAAAGAACGGAACCGGTTCAACCACGGTGGAAAGAGAGAGAGAGAGAGAGAGAGAGAGAGAGAGATTAACATCTCCCAGGACATTCCTGGCTGTCTTCTCACGTCTGCCTGTTTTCATTAACCCCTCAACCTCCACAGAGCTGTTTTAAACCAATGGGAACTGAGGGGAAAATGGCAGAGTGGAAAAAGGGGAGTTAGTGTAATAACACTCCAAGATGGCATCATTATCAGTGTCTGAGATGTGATCAAATCCCTGCCAGCCTTTCTTTATTTTTCTTCTTTTCACACAAACAGAGATAGAGATCAAAGAAGGGCCCAGGAGGACGAGACGTGTATCTCTCTTCCTGTCGAGAAGGTCGTTAAGGCCTGTTTCATGCTCCGCTCCGCGATGATGTCGCGTCCGAGAATAGCATACCGAAACGGTACCAGTGTTGATTTGGTCCACCGAGCGACGACTAATACAATGACGACGAATGTTTGTCGACTACCTTTTTTCACTGATGAAAACGAAATAAAAAACGAAATAAAAACTAAGCTGTGATGACTAAAACTGAGACTAAATATATTGATTCACGAAGACGAACTTCTTCAACAGATTAAAAACTAGACTAAAATGTCAGGGAGGGACTATTGGAGAAGAGATCCAGTAGAACTAAAAGACATGTCATTTTTACGTTTGGTTGCATGCATGAAAATAAAATAGCCGGTCTACAAGCTCACAACGCACTGCAGCGTGGCACGTTGTGAGCTTGTAGATCGGCTATTCTCAGAGTGTGTAAAATCGGGCGTCATGATATTTAGTCGACGAAAACTAGACTAAACGGTAAAACATGTCAGATAATAATTCCAAAGCTAAAACTAAATACAATTTTGCTGTCAAAATCAACACTGGAACTACGAAGCTCACTAAGCTTGTACGGTCTGCTATTCTCATACGGTCTGCGCGACACCGCTGATTGGCTAAAGTATGAATGGAGGCTTAAAACCCATTCTGGGCGGGAAACCCTTTTGTGTTTTAAAGCATTACGTTATACTTTAGCTATTGAAAAATAGCAGATCTACAAGCTCATAGCGCGGCACTCGGTGCCGCGCTATGAGCTTGTAGGTCTGCTATTTTTTTTTAAATCGTGAAAATGTCCCTCAAATCTTTGAATATATATTCTTTCAGAGCGAAAGTTTTTAAATCAAATCTTTGCTTCTGGGGGGAGTCCCTGGAACAACATATTTTCAGATGGGGGGGCGGCGGCCAATTACATATAATCTTTGGGGTCCTTGACATGAAATATGGAGCACCACTGATATAGAAACATGAGGTATTTCAGAGAAAACTGTCAGAATTTAGAAGACATTTTTTAAAATTTCGACGTCTAAATGGGTTAAGGCTCCTTCGGTACAGAGAAGATAGCAGAGTGTGTTGAGAGGTCGAGTAGAAACCTTACTTTTATGCGTGCCGATTGGGACTGCCTGGGAATCTGTGGCTTCCGGAGGTAAAAACACATAAAAACACAGTCTTTTTTTTAACTCCAGGGCTGATGGTGGGACAACCTTTTTTTTGGGGCATGTGATCTACTGTATCTGAATGAGGCAGAAGAGATCTCATGTACTTGTATCATCACCAGCCCGAGAGTCCACAGTGAAAATAACCACTAGCTTTTAACCACTAAAAACCATTTGTTTAACTAGAGTCTCTCAGAGATCTGTACTAGGCACACATTGTTTAGAAATATTTTGTTTCACATCAGGATGTAATGATCACTAGATTCAGAGCAACATCTCCCAGACTCCCTCCCCTGCAGTCAGAGTTATCAGGTTTGAATGAATAGAATTGTGTGCAGGGTTTAATCTTTAGACCTGATGGGACTTTATTTAACCGACTAAACGTCTTTTGAATTAATTTTAAAATCAGAAAAATGCACAAAGTGCACAAAGACCCGCACACCGTCTGCACTGGCAATACGAACTCTATTTAGGCAACTTTTCGGTCAAAGACCTTCTTCTTCTTCTTCGAGATGCCTGAAGAAGGTCTTTGACCGAAACATTGCCTAAATAAAGTTCGTATTGCAGACGGTGTGCGGGTCTTTATGCACTTTGTGTGCATATTCTGATTACATTGAGCCCTGCCGTCCCCACCCGTCTCAGAGCATATTAGGTGTGCATTAGACTTTGTTGCGAATTCATTTTAAAAGAAATATCCTCCCTCACATGATGCCAGTGTGCCATGATCACTCTCCCGTGTGCCAATGTTGGCACCCATGCCTAAGGTTGCCTAGCCCTGCTCTATCTGAACACTAGGGGGAGCTCTGAGTGAAACTATTGCCATCAACTAATTCATCAATATAAACTCAGAGGCCATGAATTTACTCCTTATCGTTGGAGCCATGCCAGGTGTGTGTGTGTGTGTGTGTGTGTGTAGGGCTGCCACAATTATTACATAATTGCCTGATCTCAATTATTTGAGATGATCACAGTTGAATAATCAACAGAATTGTGTCCATTCATTTGTATGAATTATACCTGCCCCTATTTTCAGTGGAAAAAAAACAGGTGCTAGTATAAAGCCCCCGAGGGACTTCCAGACTGGGTTTTTGAAGTGGTTCAAACGCCGCCACGATGGTGACAGTCCCTAGCAGTGAGTGTGTTTTAAAGATGGAGTGCCGTGATTTTTGTATTGTTTCCAGTTTTCCATGTTTATGAGGTGGTTGTTATGTTATGTGCAATGATGTCTTCCCTTTGTATTTAGAGTCTCTTCCCGGAGGCTGAAACCTTGATAGTCAAACGTGCCAATGAAAAAAAAAGTGATATAGTGACATCACAATATCATCCCTTTTACCATACAAACAGCAGTGGGTGTGGCTTCAGTTCAGGTGGATCACATGTCCACATAAAAAACGACATTTTAACAAATACTGTACACTTAAAATTATAATAATAATCTTCCTCCTTATATAATAATAATACCTGATGTTCATGTTTTAGGGTGGAAAAGAAAAATCACGGCACGTCTTTAACGTGCGAAGCAGGAAGCGCCAGACTCACCGGCAGGTTCTCCTTCTGCTGCAGCGCCGCCTTCTTCTTCCACAGGCGCTCCCGCAGCTCGCTCACGCGCTTGTCCATGGCCGCCACCTCCAGGTTGCGCTTGTTCAGGCTGTCCCTCTGATGCTGCAGCTTGGAGCTCTGGTCCTGGTTCAGCTTGTTCCTCAGCTGGACGGGACAGGAGCGGGGACGGGACACACAAGACAGAGAGAGAGAGAGAGAGAGAGAGAGAGAGAGAGAGAGAGAGAGAGAGAGAGAGAGAGAGAGAGAGAGAGAGAGAGAGAGAGAGAGAGAGAGAGAGAGAGAGAGAGAGAGAGGTTCAAGTGTTAAAATGAAATGTTAACACACAGTTTATTGCTGTGTGTTAGATGTAGACTTACATTTAGGCACATGCATAGATTAGTCTGGAAACCAGATGAATCTGCCACAGGTAAAAAAAAACGGGGAAAAAAACTCGGGGGAGATTGGTCTGGCACTCCTCCGTTTGAATTACATTTCGCTCACCCCCAGAGTTGTGGGTGACCAATCAGAGCCCACAATTCAAAGTGAGACTTTTTTGTTTGTTGCTGTGACGTTGAAATCTGTTTGTAACCGCCCCTTTGGAAAGAAATCTTCCACGCCGAAGTTCCAGACCAATATCTACTCAGTGATATGAGTGGCCATGACAGGCTAGCACGTACGGTACAGTACACACATAAATACGAATTACACGTGTGAGAACCACAGACATAAATAAATGTGACCAATGCACATATATATGACGAGGCGCGTGCACAGCCCCACACACACACACACACACACACACACGAGCACACACCTGCAGCTCCTTGTAGAGGCGGTCCAGCTCGGCCACAGAGCTCTGGTTGTCATGGAAGGCGTCCATCTTGCCGTTCTTCAGCATATCCAGCTGCCTGCTGAGCTCCTCCACCTTGGACACGGCCACCACCAGCTCCCTCTGCTTCTGCTGGAACAGGCTGTTCATCTGCTCTATCTCCTCCACTGGAGGGACAAGAGAGGAGGAGAGGAGGAGGAGAACAGCCAGGGAGACGGACGGGGAGAGGAGCAGAGAGGAGTGAAAGCGGATGAAAGAAGAGACAATTAAAGAAACTGTTCCTCTGCTTGATCTCCTCCACTGCAGGAGGGATTTCTGTGTTTATCAACCCAATAAAGGCCAGGGACACGGAATTACGTTAATTTCTCCTCCCCCTGCCTGTGCCAGAACGTGAAATTAC
This sequence comes from Electrona antarctica, assembly GCF_951216825.1. NCBI lineage: Eukaryota > Metazoa > Chordata > Actinopteri > Myctophiformes > Myctophidae > Electrona > Electrona antarctica. Next base: position 25,108,717 of record NC_136791.1, on the reverse strand, counting down.
GTCTTTCTTTAATCAAATTTAATCTGTTAATTAAAAAAAAACATTGTTTTTACTCGCATATTAGACGGCCTCCACACGGATCCGACGCGCACGCTTACTAGTCCTTATTCTCTTCAAAATGAGACAAACTGCCATCTTTGAGACTTATAAAAGTCTAAACTTTAATCACGCTAAAAAAGTGAAAGCAATCGGCGGCGATGCATCCCCTGTAATGACAATCTGGCTCCAATATGGACGGCTATCACATCCGGGGCAGGCGGAACTGACGCGTTTTGTATAAGCTCATATAGCGTGGACTTCTTTGGCACTGCATGGCGCCACGTTGTGGATTATAGAGGTGGGGCATAAATTATATGTATTATGCCCTGACTGGCCCTGTGCACATTTCTGTTTGAAAATTCCTAAAAAAGGCAAAATAAAAATGTAATTTTGATTTAAACGTTTCAATATCCAACTAGCCAAATAAAAGACTGATGTCGTCAGTCATCAAAGCCCAAATGGGCACGGCAGTGTTGTTTTTGGCAGCACATTTCTATTTTAGTTTTAGTCATAGTCTCTTGAAACGTTTTAATTTAGTTTTAGTCACATTTTAGTCACCTGCAATGTTTTAGTCGACTAAATATCGTAAGATTTTTGTCGACTAAATCTACAGTTGATTTAGTCGACTAAAATGTATTTTGGAGGACCTTGATGCCGTCTTAATGGCTGATTTTATCAACGCTTAGTTTACATTTAGTTTTCGTCAGTGAAAAAAATGTAGTCGACGAACATTTTTCGTCATAATAGTTTTAGTCGACGAAAACTGGATGACGGGGCATCAGGGCCCCCGGGGCGGTCGGGCACGCCACTCACCCAGCTTGCCGTTGCTGAGGCGTTTCTGCTCCACCTGGCCCTTGAGGGCCCGGACCTTCTTCAGCCTGCTCTCCTGGTTGTCCACGTTCTCACGGAGGCGCAGCAGCTTCTCCTGCTCTGCCTGCTGTTGCTGCTGCCGCTGCTCCTGTTGCTTCAGGTAGCGCAGACGCTGCTCCTGAAAGCAAAGAAGTTGTTGTTGTTGACAGGGCACATTGTTTGTGATTTTTAGTCATAAGTCTCTTGAACAGTTTTCGTTCACCTGGAATGTGTTTTGTGTTAGTCTAGTCTTAGTCGACTAAATGTCATAAGATTTTAGTCGACTAAATCTACAGTTGACTTAAGGCTCATTCATGGTCTGGATTTTCGGTGGTGAGGTGACCACCGCTCCGGTGGTGAGGTGACCACCGGAGCTGAAATAACGTTGAGCAGTGGTGAGTAAAAACAGAGAGAAGGGCTGGGGCGGTGGCGGTGGTTTGCTCTTTACCGCGGCTCGTGACGTCATGTTGTAGTCCGGTGGTCACCCCACCACCGAAAATCCAGACTATGAATGAGCCTTAAGTCGACTAAAATGTATTTTTGCGGGCCTTGATGCCGTCGTAATGCCTAATTTTTCTCTTGCTGAAAATAGCCGATCTACAAGCCGATCTCACAACGCGATGTGAGCTTGTATGCTATGCTATTGTATGCTATTTTCAGCATGCAACCAAGCGTAAAATGACTTGTCTTTTACTTATACTGCATCTCTTGTCCACTAGTCCCTTCCTAACATTTTAGTCTAGTTTTTATTTGTTGACGAAATTGCCAAAATTGCCAATATATTTAGTTTTAGTCATCATAGCTTAGTTTTAATTTAATTTCCATTTAGTTTTTGTCAGTGAAAAAAGGTAGTCGACGAACGTTGTTCGTCATAGCTTTAGTCGACGAAATCAACACTGCCTGAAAGCAAGGAGGAGAGGGAGAGAGATAGACGTGTCTCACACACACACACGTCTCACACACACACACACACACACACACACACACACACACACACACACACACACACACACACACACACACACGTATAAGTTGGTTAGGCTCGTTCAACAGCCTTATTAGCTCTGAGGTAACAGCAGCTCATTGCAGTTAAGGACATTAGGCCACTTAAACCCAATCTTCCGCCGTGGTCGGCAAACTCACCTCTTCATCCTAGCCCGTAGCACTTGCCGTAGCAAATTGTGATTAGCCAGAATGACATTTGTGATGATTTGATTGGTTTAGCACGGAATGTGATGTATGATGATAAGAGAGGGCCTCCCTTCACACAGGGTTTTGATATATTAACATGTGTTGTTCTTGCTTACTGTAAGTCACTCTCTAAGTCTGCTCAATGCCTAAATTGTAAATTGTAAAATTGTCGTTCACAACAATGAGCTTGTCGATCGGCTATTTTCAGTGAAGTTTCCCCCACAATAACAGCAAATACACCACCATAGAGCCCTGAGGGACTCCAGTCAACCATATAGGGTTTGTATGATTTAACCTTAAGTGGTTAAAGGCCAAAACATGCTCCTTCCGATGTCCAAAAAAACAGGCTTTTCGAAACTATAGTTTGGAGAGTCTGGACATCTGGAGGTGCGCGGGTTCCAAGGACAACGTTCTGAGAGAGTCTGGACATCTGGAGGTGCGCGGGTTCCAAGGACAACGTTCTGAGAGAGTCTGGACATCTGGAGGTGCGCGGGTTCCAAGGACAACGTTCTGAGAGAGTCTGGACATCTGGAGGTGCGCGGGTTCCAAGGACAACGTTCTGAGAGAGTCTGGACATCTGGAGGTGCGTGGGTTCCAAGGACAACGTTCTGAGAGAGTCTGGACATCTGGAGGTGCGCGGGTTCCAAGGACAACGTTCTGAGAGAGTCTGGACATCTGGAGGTGCGCGGGTTCCAAGGACAACGTTCTGAGAGAGTCTGGACATCTGGAGGTGCGCGGGTTCCAAGGACAACGTTCTGAGAGAGTCTGGACATCTGGAGGTGCGCGGGTTCCAAGGACAACGTTCTGAGAGAGTCTGGACATCTGGAGGTGCGCGGGTTCCAAGGACAACGTTCTGAGAGCATCCATCCGAATGACGTCAATTTGTGATTGTATCGCCTCCCTCTCCGAGGAGTATGGACAGCCCTTAATCCATTTAGACCTGAGGACGATTCTACAAATGCCTTCTAAATCCTGACAGTTTTCAGAAAAACCCTATGTTTCTCAGGCATGTCAAGGACCCCCAAAAATGATATGTAATTGGCCGCCGACCCCCATCTCAAAATATGTTGTTCCAGGTACCCCCCAGAAGCAAATATTTGAGTTAAAAAATGTCGCTCTGAAAGATTATATATTCAAAGATTTGCACCACATTTTCATGACTTTTCAAAAATAGCAGACCTACAAGCTCGTAGCGTGGCACTCGGTGCCGCGCTATGAGCTTGTAGATCTGCTATTTTTCAATAGCTAAAGTATAACATAATGCTTAAAAGTTTTAAGCATTATGTTATACTTTTAAGTTAAAACACTAAATGGGGTTCCCGCCCAAAATGGGTTAAGTTTCCGGCATGGTGTGTGTGTGTGTGTGTCCTCGTTTCTTTTTGTCCTGCATAATGCAAGCTTTGTTGACTGTATATGTATTCATTATTGAGGGTGTGTCTTTTGTGTGTGATGTGCATCTCTACAGCCTCTCTCTTGCCACTGTATAACTGTATCTCAACCGCTGTGCTGCCTTCTGGTGACTGGATTTCCATCACGGGATCAATAAAGGTCTTGGCTTTAACTCATTCACCGCCACCAGGGGGCGCCAAAAGTCCCAGACCGCCACCATATATCTTTTATTTTATTTTATATATTTTTATTTTTTTCAAAAACAATGAGATCATGCTGAAAGCTGAATAAACATAAACATACATGGGTCTTATCTTATCTCAAGTAAGTGACGTTGGGAACCAACAGTTGGCTCCAAGCTGGCTCATGGTTCAGGAGCCTATCTCCTGTTTCCATAGCGTGAGGCAGCTTGATGTACAAGTAAGTACACGCCCTGGACATGATGTACAAGTAAGTACACGCCCTGGACATGATGTACAAGTAAGTACAGGCCTTAGACATGATGTACAAGTAAGTACACGGTGACTGCGATCAAGCCAACGGTGCCGGAGATTAGCTGTCCACAGACGGACGGACGGACGGACAGACAGACAGACACACGGATGAACACACACACACACACGGACGGACGGACGGAGTGCAAAACATACTCTCTCCCCATGCCTTCGGCCTGGTGGAGACAATACATGCTAGTATAGTTCAATCAAGTCTATCACTTACAGCAGTGGTTCCCAGACTTTTTCATGTCAAGGACCCCCAATTTGACACTTATTATCCTGCGGACCCCCATTAGAAAATTCACACCATGGACCCCCATAAGAGAAGATTTTTTTACAGCTCTAGCAGTGAATCTCAACCACTTTCGTTTCATGGAGCCCCAGTTTGACATGCATTAGGCTACGGACGGACTCCCATTTAATGGCATTTCTATCTCTGGGGCCCTGATGTAAAATCAATGTTAATTAATTTAACTCTGAGAGTCTACACATGGAACCAAATGGAATTTGGTTCCATCTGTACACTCTCCGAGTTACAGACCAATAAGGGTTCATCTGGGGTTCCTAACTCATTCATCTGGGGACCGCCTGGTACTCCCTCAAGGACCCCCTAGGGGTCCCTCCCTGGCCCCACTTTGGGAACCGCTGACTTACAGTGCCTCTAAATCTTCCAGTGACAGTTCAAGCCCAGCGGCGCGGTATAAAAACAAGCTAAGCAGCGCTTCCTGGATGAGCACAATGCAGCCTTTGTGCTGCTCGGCTCTGTCCAGGTGATGTCACACACACAGCAAAGCCAGTTCACTGACATGACACTTGGTTCTAAACCTGTGGGTCAGGACTCGGTGGGGCCGGACTGGACACACCCAAAATAAGAGCGGGAGTCATTACACCACCAGCCAGGCCACGCACAAGTGCGCGCATGTGAATCGCTCGAGCAACGAGCAACTTTTTCTGTCAGTCCATATAAACAGACACAGACAGACAGACAGACAGCTGTCTGAGACAAATGTTATTCAGTTAATACAGACACTCAAACCTGGATATTATAATAGTCTACTGTATGTATGTCCTGCTTATATAGATATTATAATAAATCCAACTACTACATGTCCTGCTCAGCAGAGTGACAGCGCTATTTAAGATGCCACAGCAGCTAAGCAGGAACACAACAGAAATTTGTGAGGTAAATAAAAAAAGAAAAACACCCCCCCAGAGATTGAACGAGACAAGACACGGACAAGACCGGTGTCTTTTAGGTGTGAATGAGGCCTTAGGGGGCACCAAATGACGACGTGAGACGTTGTGTGGCCGATACAGTGGGCTCCCCTCACTTCACACGAGTGTGATTCGGGAAGGGGTTTACACTCGACACAAAATGATATTCTAAATCCTGAATGGCGACTGACACTCCACCACGTCCAATCTGCCAGAGTGTTTGGTACCCCCCCCCCCCCCCCCCTCACCCCCCACCCGGATCTGAACCACTTTGTTGTGATTGTTGTGTTCCTCTCTCCACCCCATCTCCTTTAATCTCCTCGTCTCTCTGCTTTCTCTCCTCGCTGGCTTTTACACTTTCATCTGTCTCTTTCAGGCTTTTACACTTTCATCTGTCTCTTTCAGGCTTTTACACTTTCATCTGTCTCTTTCAGCCGTCCTGTCTTTGTCGTGTCCACCCGTTTCTCCAGATTGTTTGCTAGGTTCTTAGTTTCACATCCTGCGATCCTATAGTTTACATCATAGGCGCTACACTGTCTGTCTCTCTGCATTTGATGTGTGCAGATTACCTTGCTCATGGAGAAGAGCAGTCTGCTAAATGCCTAAATTTGTAAAATTGTACCTTGGAAGCCAGTAGTTGTTGCTGTGCGTCAATCTGTTGCTGCTGTCTGGAGGCCATCTCCTGTAGCTCAGCCAGGGTCATGTCCATCCTGGGAGACCCCACCTGGACAGAGAGACAAGAGCGCACAATGCAAAGTTCATCAAACATTGGACTTGAGGTTCTGATGTATTATGATGTTATCCATTTCATCCCACATTCCCTAAGATTTACTGAACATAAAAGAAAAACCTAATGATTTCAGGAACCGGGTCTGAAAAGAACACTCTCCTAGGAGAGTATAATGTTGTACTAATACTAATAGTAATGTATATTAATAATGTAACACCTAGGAGTGTATAATGATGTACCAATAGTAATTATGATGTATTTCTTTATAATGTAACACCACATACATTAACATGATCCTGCCTATGCCTTTTGTATCTGTCCACATAACTTACTCTTGATGAACGTTTGAACCATGTTCAGCACACACACACACACACACACACACACACACACACACACACACACACACACACACACACACACACACACACACACACACACACACACACACACACACACACACACACACACACACACACACACACACACACAGCTAGTATCTTTCAGAGGCATGCCATAACAAATGTTAACATGAACCCATTAAAACCGGGAAAGCTGTGTGATTTTTGTTGTTGTTTGTTTTATTTTTGCATCGGCTATTCAAAAATAGCGTTTTGAAGGACCCGGAAGACTTGACTTCCGGAAAATACCTCTCGGGGCTCGATATAATTGGTTGGCTGCCTCCTATGAGAGTACCTCTCGTGCTGTTCTTGTGGTACCTCTATGTCATGTCACGTGTTCACAAAGCAAAGACTGCCTGCAGTTAATCCATTTTGGGCGGGAAACCTTTTTGGTGTTTAGCGTTGTTATGCTTTCTCCGTTTTCCATCCTTGTGTCAGGAGGAGTAAAGGTGAGTATAACTATAAATGCGTGTTGTATAGTAGACTCAGCCCGTTCTCCATCCTTGTGTCAGGAGGAGTAAAGGTGAGTATACATGTGTGTTGTAGTGTAGAGTAGACTCAGCCCGTTCTCCAACCTTGTGTCAGGAGGAGTAAAGGTGAGTATACATGTGTGTTGTAGTGTAGAGTAGACTCAGCCCGTTCTCCATCCTTGTGTCAGGAGGAGTAAAGGTGAGTATACATGTGTGTTGTAGTGTAGAGTAGACTCAGCCCGTTCTCCATCCTTGTGTCAGGAGGAGTAAAGGTGAGTATACATGTGTGTTGTAGTGTAGAGTAGACTCAGCCCGTTCTCCATCCTTGTGTCAGGAGGAGTAAAGGTGAGTATACATGTGTGTTGTAGTGTAGAGTAGACTCAGCCCGTTCTCCATCCTTGTGTCAGGAGGAGTAAAGGTGAGTATACATGTGTGTTGTAGTGTAGAGTAGACTCAGCCCGTTCTCCATCCTTGTGTCAGGAGGAGTAAAGGTGAGTATACATGTGTGTTGTAGTGTAGAGTAGACTCAGCCCGTTCTCCATCCTTGTGTCAGGAGGAGTAAAGGTGAGTATACATGTGTGTTGTAGTGTAGAGTAGACTCAGCCCGTTCTCCATCCTTGTGTCAGGAGGAGTAAAGGTGAGTATACATGTGTGTTGTAGTGTAGAGTAGACTCCCCCTGTTCTCCATCCTTGTGTCAGGAGGAGTAAAGGTGAGTATACATGTGTGTTGTAGTGTAGAGTAGACTCACCCCGTTCTCCATCCTTCTGTCCGGGGGAGCCTTCACTCCGTTCCTCTTGGGCTCCAGGCTCCTGGAACCTGCTGAGTAACCATGGAAACGACACAGCACCCGCTCAGTCATCATCAGCTGCATCATGATATGTCTCGTCTGTTTACTCCAAACTCACAACACGCTATAGGCGGTCCTCATGGCGTCCCGTAAACGATTAGCAAAGACAAAGAAATGGGCGATAATACCGAAAATAGCGAGTTTGTAGATCGGCTGTTTATCCGTTTTTTGTACACGACCATTGCACAACGAAGCATATTCGATTTAACCGATTCTTTTAAAAGAATTTAAATGTTTTTTTTACGCGTCGATTCAACATAACAATTTAAAAAAAACAATATAATATAATTATAATCTGCGTCTCGATTACTCAATTAACCTACATGAGTAAGATTTAAGTCGGTTATTGGTCGTAATCGATATCATTTCTATTATATTTTAAGTTAATTGACCCGGCAGCCCTACTCCAAACTCCAGCAAACGACAAAGCAAACAGTTTGCCTTCACAGAATGCTGTCACAAAAGTGGCAAGAAGCTTCCCTTCTCTTTCTCACTCTCTCTCTCTGTGTCTCTCTCCCCCCATCGCTCCCTCCCTCCCTCCTCAGACAAACAGTCTCAACACACACACACACACACACACACACACACACACACACACACACACACACACACACACACACACACACACACACACACACACACACACACACACACACACACACACACACACACACACACACACACACACACACACAGGTGTGTACGGTCCTCGTTAGGCTGGCTCCGCCACGGGGGTCAGAGGCCAACAGGAGTTTAGACAAACACAGACTGGCTTGTGTTGAAGCAGCTTTAGAGCTTCACTTCTTCGCAGGGACACACAAAGAGATCAGTGGTCGTCTTCGGACCCGTCATAATCCAGAGTATTTAACCCACAACTCAGCGGGCCGCGCCCTTTGTGTGTCTGTGTGTGTGCGTGCGTTGCGTGTGCGTACATTCCACGTGTCTGTGGAGCACGTATGTTGTTGATCCAGGTTATTAACACATCGGCCGTGGGGGTCTTAGGGAGTCGGTGGAGCGGAACACAGACCCTCGTTGAACAAAGCCCCTTTTAACCTTACATAATGGCTTTGAGCAGCAACCCTTTGACATGTGGTACATGCATGTACCGACACTCAGTGAGTCTCAGTGAGCGAGGCCAAACCGTGTTAAGCCTTCAAGGGAGACACATGGGGATACTTATTAGCAACAAGAAGAACAAGCTTAGTCCACCTGCTCAGGATGAGGACACCACAGCACCAGACATCTATTACTTTGCATATTTGATCTCTGCTGCCGTTTGACATGCGTTTTTTATTTGCACTCTGTCGTACATTACGTATTAGATAGTGTCGCTCTTGCTTCAACTCTTTTGCTTGTCGTTTATTTAACCCATTTCGGGCGGGAACCCCTTGTGGTGTTTTAAGCATTTTTGAAAAATCGTGAAAATGTGGCACAAATCTTTGAATATATATTATTTCAGAGTGAACGTTTTTAACTCAAATGTTTGCTTCTGGGGGGGGGGGGGGTCCCTGAAACAACATATTTTCAGATGTATTTTTGGGGTCCTTGACATGGAAATGTTTGAAAACCACTGACATAGAAACATGAGGTTTTTCAAGAAAACTGTCAGGATTTAGAAGACATTTTGTAGAATCGAGCTAAAGGAGGAGACACCCGCACACCGTCTTCACTTGCTCAATAAAAAAACGCTCTTATTTACATTTTGCCCTTGCCCTTGCCTTTTGACCGAAACGTTGCAAATGTAATACAAATGTGTCTTTACTGAGCAAAGCGAAGACATTGTGTGGGTGTCTCCTTCTCCTTGCATGTTGCTGCTCTACCTACCTACGCACCTGTCGCTGAGCCTTTCAATCAGGTGCGCAAAAGACTTTGCTCATCTTGTTGTTAATTTCAAATGTTACTGCAGTTCACGGGAAGCATGCACGAAAATAATCTCACCCACTTGTTTTTATGCACGGTGTAAACTTGGGACGTGACTCTATAAATAAAACTCGAGTCGAGTTGATGGAGTACACGGTTAGTGCCATAAACGCGCCATGATGATCCACGTGCGCAACACACTTCAGATAAATACACCAGCCGTTTGTAAAAAAAGAACAACCTTACTTGACACCCGGCTGTTTTGTAGGGGCTGAGCTGAGCTGAGCTAAGCTAACCGTGTGGGAAAACAAGAGCAGGCTAAGATAACAGGAAAGGAAAACGGGCATCTAATCCCTGCCCCAGACTCAAGCTGTGAGGGTGGGGGGGGGGGGGGGGTTGGTAAGAGGGCTTAGTTATGCAACCGGACAGGATAGACTACAATACTAGACGTTTCTTCTGCAATTCTAAGAAAACTGAAAAGTAGCAGGCTAATGACAATGTTGCTGGGACATACTAGGACTGCAACTATTGATTTGATTGCGTTTTATATTAACCAAATAATACCTATTTTATAGTTTGTCGCACAGCTGTGTCATGCAAAGAAAATCGAGTTTGTGAGCTTGTTTGATTATTTATTTATTTAACTTTTCTTATAATAATGACCCCAAAATAAGGACAGATCATTTAAAGATTCTTCTTTTAAATAAACTATTGTTTTCATATATATGTTTTTTTTGTATTATTAAAATCAATTAAATTGCTTAGTCGGATGAAGTGTTGCACCTCTACAGTGGGACACCATTCCCCAGACTCCATGTGTCTCTAACATGCAGGCTAAACAAGGCTTGACGGGGGATTTGAAGCCCGTTCATCTGAATCCATGTCTGGATCTAGAGGGGGTCCTAATAGGATACATGCTACAGTACACAGCTGTGTTATTGGAAAGAGTCTGCTATGGCCGTTATGTAATACACCTTTTCCACAAGATCCCACATGCAGAGAGAGAGAGAGAGAGAACGTGTGTGTGTGTGTGTGTGTGCGTGTGTGCGTGCGTGCGTGCGTGCGTGCGTGCGTGCGTGCGTGCGTGCGTGCGTGCGTGCGTGCGCAACATTCGAGGAATCCCAGGAGCAGACGGACCAGGTGTCAAATGTTTTTTTTTCCTTTAAGAGTCAGCTCTACTTGTGTGTGTGTGTGTGTGTGTGTGTGTGTGTGTGTGTGTGTGTGTGTGTGTGTGTGTGTGTAGTGTAGTGTTAGCATTATAATGATTCCAGTTCCTTAACACTTAGACCGCTATTATTTATTGAAAAATTAGGATCTAATTCACGCCAGCATTTTTTTAATTTGAGCTCTTATTTTGAAAAGCCGCCATTTCCGGTCCACAACCGGTAGTCCTAAGTTAGGAGTTTTCACACAGCTGGATGGGCCTTGTTTACATGTGAATCCAGGCCGGAGCTCCGGAGAGCTCTAGATTGTCAGCTCTGTGCCGTCAAAGAAACGCTGTTTTGACCCAAAATGCCACCTGGGACAAGGAATAGGAGTTACAGGCGATTGAAAGAAATGGATAGAATGGATGCTTATGGCGACGACGATCTAAGATGGGCGATCCACTGCTGTGCTAACAACACAGCTAGCTAACCGGCTAACGTGAGTAGCATTTTGGCTCGAGCAATCGAACGCGCTATAAAAGCTCAATTGCCGGAGGCCGTCGGCAATGGCGTTAAGCGCCAGTATCAAAATTAGGCTTCAATTGACTTGAATCGTCGGCAATGGCGCTGAAAGTATTAACGTTTCGCTCTTAAAAAGGTCCAATTACTGTTGCCTTTAACGATTCCTATAGGGGGTTCCACCTGGACCCTTATTCAGATTCTCAGAGTCATGGTGGTCCTTGAAATTAGAAAGGTTTGAGCTCCACCAGTATTGTAATTCTATAGCATTCCAGCTCCGACAGTGCGATAAAAACTGGTTCAGGAAACGGTTCCAAACCGATTCCTGTTCCGGCTCCCATGCGTGCGTGTGTGCACATGTGGGCACATGTGTGCGCATGTGTGCACATGTGTGCGCATGTGTGCACATGTGTGCGCGTGTGTACACAGAGGTGGACGCTTACCCGTGGATTAAAGCAAAAACAAAATCTCACGACTGAAAATGTTTGCATGACCAAGTCCTAAAAATGCGCGATTTGTAAGACCGCATGAAAGGAGACTATTACAGATTTTATGGAAGATGCTTCTGAACTTGCTAGTTTGACCACATCAAATAATAAAATAATAACCGAAAATAGACGATCTACAAGCTTCTCAATGCGCATTGAGAGCACGTTTTCGCTGTGCAACATGCCTCCAAAAGACGACATGATGGATGTTCTGTTCCCCCTTCTATGGAATCAAAAAAAAAGAAAACAGTCTTGGCGTCTGAGAACTTTAATCCATTGCTTACCAGACTCCCTGCTGGGGGCTCGGTCGTGGCGGAGGAAGAATCGGACCTCGGCGCGGTGCTGTCCCCATCGCTGCAACACGTCCAGCATCCTCTCCCCATCGCCTACGGGACGCTCTGCAAAGACAATACACAGCAAGGAAGAGCCGTCAGAATATGTTCTTTCTGTTCCCCTAGCCCATAACCCCAGTATGTATGTAGAATGCTGCCGTCAGAATATGTCCGTTCTGTTCCCCTTAGCCCCATAAACCCCAGTATGTATGTAGAATGCTGCCGTCAGAATATGTTCTTTCTGTTCCCCTAGCCCATAACCCCAGTATGTAGAATGCTGCCGTCAGAATATGTTCTTTCTGTTCCCCTAGCCCATAACCCCAGTATGTATGTAGAATGCTGCCGTCAGAATATGGCTTGCTGTTCCCTACTATAGACGAATAACAGTTTAAGTCCAAATTTTATTCTGACCCCTCCACGAAAAGGCCTCGTTGTCCTCCTGACCCCGTATCCATCATTTATACATTATGGATAATTAGTGTGGACTTAAACTGTTATTAGTCTATAGTAGCGCAGTATGTATGTAGAATGCTGCCGTCAGAATATGGCTTTCGGTTCCCTAAACAATGAGCGCAGTATGTGTGTAGTCATTGTAGTGTACTACTGTATGTAGAATGCTGCAGTTAGAATATGGCTTTGTGTACCCTAAACAATCATGAAAAACTTCAATGTGCAACACAATTTTATACACTACAGTATGTAGGCGGTTCCATGTTTAATCTCTGGCTCAGCTAAGGGGTCGTTGGACTGAAAAATGTTGAAGACAGTGACACCAGTATCGCACACACACACACACACACACACACACACGACCTAAGGTTGTGTACGTGAAGAAGCGTGCTTTGTGCACCAGCCTGACTACATTTCAGACAGACAGAGTATTCATTTCAACAGGACATCCGTCCAAACTGCACTGCATCTCCAATGAGGAACGGCCTCGGGTCTATCATCGTACATTATTTTGGCTGCTACCACCGAGCCAGAGAGCTGCTCATCATTCAGCCTCTTCATTAAACAAATGGACCAACACACACAACAGCCGAGTGAGGATTATTGAGCACAACAGATAAAAACAACACAAAAATGTTGTTTTCTGGCGGGAAATGTAACTAATTCGGCCATTAGCGATTTATCACCGTCAGTTGATGCTTCATATCCATACGAGTCAATTCCTCCGAGATCATTTGTTTATTTTTGGAATACAGTTCATATTTGACATTAAACAAGTCTATGCATGGGGTCTAATGGGGGGAAAAAACGTGACCCAGGTAGGATGCAGTTGTAAGGAATAGTATGCATGTTATAATTCTGTGAAGTTGCCCAAACTGAAATAAAAACAAAGAAAAAGGGGTGCAAATTGGAAAACCTTTTAACCGATTTTGGGCGGGAACCCCTTTTGGTGTTTTAAGCGTTATGTTATACTTTAGCTATTGAAAAATAGCAGGTCTACAAGCTCATAGCGCGGCACCGAGTGCCGCGCTATGAACTTGTAGGTCTGTCTGTCTGTCTGTCTCACTCTCATATGGGAGCGAATTTCGGAGGACGACAATCATGTTTGCACACTGCCGCCAAAACATTTGTCTGTATAAAAGGTTTTTTCGGACCGATTTTATCCGTTTTCTGCAGCTGCCTGTCTAGTGGGGTGTTGTTTACCTGGTATCCTACAGTTTCAATGTACATATACAGGATTGATTTCAAAGTCTTGCTCTTTGTTTCTAAGTGTTTAAATGGTTTGGCACCCATTTATCTCTCTGAATTGCTGAAACCTTATGTTCCCACAAGGACCCTTAGGTCCTCTGACCAGCTTCTCCTGGTGGTGCCTAAAACCAGGTTGAAGCTCAGAGGGAACCTGGCTTTTGCAGTGGCAGCTCCCAAGCTTTGGAATGAGCTGCCTCTGCACATAAGACCCCCATAACACCCTTCAGGTGTTTAAGTCACGCCTCAAGACGTATCTTTATTCTGTGGCATTTCCAAGCATAGTATGAGGTGTTTTTGATGTTGAAAGTGACACTGTGTATGTTGTTTGTTTTTAAATGAAGTTGTGGTTTTTATTATTTTATTGTAAAGCACTTTGGTACAACTTTGTTGTTATTTAAATGTGCTATATAAATAAAGATGGTATGGTATGGTTGGTGCATTGATATGTAGATGGCACGTTGTTTAGAGAGATACTAGGTTCATTATTTGTGTCCTACTTTCTGGAGGCACTGGCACTACATTATTCTCTCTGCATTCTATGTGCGTGATTATTTACCTCGCTGTGGGTAAGAGGGAATGATACCAAAATTCTAAAGCCATCAGTGGTCTCATTCTTATTTCTTTTTTTTTTGTTTGTTTCTTGTTTTTTTGTGTGTGTGGAGGTTTCTTGACAATGTCTTTGTCTTGTGGAAACACTTGAGCAGATTGGCTGGCGCTCTCCTCACTCACTTAAGGCAGCGTTGTCACGGCAACGGCTGTGAAGCCCAGGTCCTCGAGCTGTGATTGTGGCATTGTGCACACTTCACTTCCTGGGTGAGGATCAAAGGACGGGGGAGGGGCTTTAATGTTCCTCCCACTATACCTGAGACGCACAGAGCAGACAGAGCTGCCAATCCAAACCGCCCCAAATAATTGGCAAATCACTAGGAGTTTGTTGATGTTAAGAAAATGTGGTCAAACAATAAAAAAATAAAGCTCGCAACTCACTTTAAGATGCTCCAAACTTTATTTAACGACTTTCAGCTTTGTCTTTGTCAAGTATAGATACTCTATACTCACACCCACTCACCAGAACCTCCTATGCTGTAGGACGCTATGATCCTTAATGCCACTCACCAGAGCCTCGCCACATCTCGGCCAGGTGGCAGTCCGTCTCTCCCGGCTCCTTGCACAGCTCCACCACGTCCCGGCACAGCGTCTCCGGGGTGACGGGCACCTCGGTAAAATGCTGATCATTGTTACTGAGGTACACTGTCAGGAACATCTGGAGGAGGAAGACACAGACATGTTAATGAGGTTGGCACGCTGTCAGGAACATAATGGAGGAATGCAAATAAAGGGAGGAGACAGGGACATGTTAATGAGGTTGGTACCATGTCAGGAACACATGGAGGAGAGATGGAGACACAGGGGAGAACTGAAGAACTGCTTCCAATACTCCATATTGCTTAGTACTTTAATGACAACCCTGCATTCCTTGGTCAAGTGTTACCATGTTTTTGTTACTATAGCAAACAGATTTGTGTCTGATAAACTACTATTTTTTTGGAAAAAAATATTATTTTATAAAAAAGCTATTTTCTTTTAAACAATCGATTGAATCAATACGTTCAGATTAGTTTATGGTAAACTCATGTGATGGGTAAACTTTATCCAGCAAAATGTCTGCTGCTCCATTGTACTCTGTGTGATGCCGTCTAATTCCTAGATAAATACCTACAATATCCCTGTCAGTGTGTCTAATACGTAGATAAATAACCTACAATATCCCTGTCAGTGTGTCTAATTCCTAGATAAATACCTACAATATCCCTGTCAGTGTGTCATAATCATGAACGGGAAGTGCAGTTAAGAGGCTTTTAAAGCCGTAGCAAAATATGTTCACGGCTCTGATGTGTCCGTCGGCATGGAATGAGAGCTTAGATAAGGCTGAAAATAGAAACAATATTAGACCACAGGTGCCTTGTGTGACGTGGCACGAGCTGAGCTGAGCGAGGTCTATCTCTGTGCAACAAACCTCGGCCCTTTCCAAACCTCACGAGTCACCAAAACACCTACACTCGAAACAGAGTGTCTGTTCTTGGACACTAGCAGTGTATCCGCTTACATCCGCCGATCTACAAGCTCACAATGTGTTGGGGGTAGAGTAGAGACCATAAAAAGTATGGCTCTTCGGGGGGGGGGGGGGGGGGACAGTGTCTAAAATCCACATTACGGACCATGGTTTTTCCCCCTAGTATTCTAGAAGTGTCAGCGGGACTACAGGGACTATGCCGGGAACATCAGAGGTCAGGAAGGGTCACAGACACAGACACAAAGCACCAGTAGCAGCTGTTGTCCCCCGACAGGAAAACAAACGATGGTCAGAGAGGCCTTTAGCCTTTACAACTGTTAGGGCGCACTGCTTAACATAGGTATAAAAAAAAGAATGTGAGTACTTTTTCCACCACTGCTTATTCCTCAAATTTAAAGTCTCTTCCAAAAAGAAAAAAGAAAAAATATAAATAAGTTCTTTCACCAGTGTAAGCGTGGGCATGGCCAGCAGATAAAACGGAAGTGAGGGATGGATGGTGTGTGTATGTGTGTATGTGTGTGTGTGTGTGTGTGTGTGTGTGTGTGTGTGTGTGTGTGTGTGTGTGAGAGAGAGAGATGAGATATACATTAAATGAAATTGAAGCGTTACAACAGCATAATGTGACGCATAAATATAACTATAGGACAAACGGAAACAACAAGTGGACATAAACACACAAGACCTGGACAATGCAATTTGGGGTGTGTGTGTGTGTGTGTGTGTGTGTGTGTGTGTGTGTGTACGTGCGTGACTCAGGGGATCTGAATCACACTGGCGGTGTCTTTGTTCCCCCGGGGATGCAAATGAATGATCCCTTCAATGGAGCTAACGATCAGTGATTCATCATGCTCGCTAATCTACAGTTCCCACACAGCTGTGAGAATAGAATAGATCTGGGGGTCTTGACGATTCTCGCAGGAAGAAGAAGACCCCCACGGGAGAGGAGAACCGACGACAGAACTGGATTGATCAGACTGACTCACCACCACCAAATCAGAACACACACACAATTTATACTTTGTAGTACGACACTCTAAAAAAAAATGGCTGATCTACAAGCTCACAGTTGTGAGTTACATCCGAGTGAGTTACATCCGTGGCATAATAATAATGTATTATTTATTATTATTAGACATATTTGATCCCTTGGGGGAAATTCTGTTTTCAGCTTCAACCGGCTGATTGCTGCCTAAGTGGTCAGACTTAAGCGCAGGAGGGGCAAGGGGGGGGGGGGGGGGTGGGGGGGCACTTAGGGGTACAATTTATCTTGCTCAGGGACACCTCAAAGACAACACATTTACGGGGGCCGGGACCTTCCATTTCCCAGCAGGCAACATAGGGTTCCATTTTTGTCACCGCTAAACCCCTTATTTTGCAAAACATTTTTGAATACCGTAGTTCAAATGGCCAGTCTACCAGCTCACAACGTGTCAATGTAGATTGGCTAGTTGAACTATTCAAAAATGTTTTTCAAAATAGTAAAAAAAAAAGGCAAAGAAGTTTAGGCATAAGGGGTTTAGCGGTGACGAAAATGGAGCCCCTAGTCTCCACCCAGTACCCACTCATGATACTGCCACACGATGTAGTAGAAATCAGGCTCACTTGACACGGGTGTCCTGAAGTTGGCTAAATAATACCAAAGCCGGGACTCTTTAGAAGTCCATCATTAAAGCACTAACCCCACCCGGGCCACCCCCCTGCTGTAGAGTAAAGTACACCTCACAGACATCTCTGACGCTCGTCAGTCATTCATTCGGAACAGCTTGTTGGGAACAGCTGACTTCGTCAGGGCTTCCTGTTAGCGTTGAGTAAGTAAGGGCATTCAAATGACCCCGTTAATGTCTGTGAGAGAGAGTCAATGAGAAACTACAGAGGAGGCGGGGCTTAGTGTGTGTGGGAAGAAAAAAAAACATAAGAGAAAGGAGGACAGCACAACAGTAACGGGAGGATGGTGCAGGAGGGAGGGGGGGGGTCAGGTGGGGAGGCGCTCCAAGTTAAATACCATTCTACTCAGCACTAGGAGTTAATGATCCAGGACCCCCGGCCCACACACACACACACACAGACCACTCCCACCAGCAAAGTGTCAGCAAAGTGCCAGCAAATTACGGGATGCAGGCCCCCAGCCTGCATCCCGTAATTTGCTGGCACTTTGCTGACGCCGTACCGTACCGGTGACCTTCATGCACCGTCCTTAACTCAAACTGACCCTCCCTCACTCACTGCCAGTACAGTCCCTCTACACCTATACGGTCTACGCCAGCCATTCACAAACTGTGGGGCGTGAGGAATGAGGATATTTCAAGTGCCCCCCCCCCCCTCCCCCAGTATGTGTGGGAGGGTGCACCTAAAATATGTGGTGGTGGCAGCTACAGTACAGTATATGAAAAGGTTCGGCTCCCCCAGTGCAACTAGTGAAACTGTGTGTCTGAGGGAGCGGTTAACAAATACTGTAACTGAACCAGTGAAAAGGTTAAGAGACATCTCACCCCGGACGACATGTCTGGACTTTTGGGGCGACATGACCGGTGAGTTATCCAGACTTTCGGGGTGAGATGTCCGTACTTTCAGTTACCAATGAAAGGTATTAACAAACTAAATCTGGAACACAGGTTCCCATTTTCTGAAAACGTTTTGGGACATGCAAGGTTTCTGCCCCGACCCGACAGCGACAATGTGCTGACTGAGTGAATATGCAACGTCGCTGAGTCTCCTGTGTGATCTTGGAAGTATGGGGGAATGAATGTAATCGGTCCAGCTAGCTGGAGACAAAGCTAGCACAGGCTTCTTTTCTGACACTCGGCTTTCCCTCAGCCAAACAACTTCCTAAGCACATTAAATATTCATTAGATAGACACCCCCGTCCAGAGGAATTAAACAGCTCACTAATAACAACTGAGACCCACTAAACCCGCAGAGCCAGGAGGAGTTAAACCACAGAGCGCAAGCCCCCGGTGCACCGTAGGCCTTTGGCTCTCAAACATTTTCATGACGAGGACACCCCCCCCCCCCCTCCCAAATAATACAAATGTGTCCCCTTTTTAGAACAATGTGTCCCCAAGATTTAAAAAAAGCTTGATCTACAAGCTTGTAGATCGACTATTTTCAAATATCCATGTTTATGTTTATAGGGTTCAAGCGGTTAAACTGATAAACACATTTTGGGGGGGGGGGCTTCAGGCGCTTCGCTTAAATCTACGAGCCAGAGTGAGAGAGAGAGAGAGAGAGTAGGAGACAAGCTACTGCTATATCACGCTTCCTTCCTAGAGTAGCTGCGAGGAGCTTCCCCAGGGGAAAGAGGGGAGGCTGGGGAGGAGTGGGGAGCATGCCGCTGCTGCATGGGGGGGGGGGGGGGGGGGGGGGGGACACGACAGAATTAATTCCACCCCGAGCATCGGTGGCCAGAGGACAGCAAGCTTCTTTCCTCCCTCTCAAAGTCTTACTAGTAATATCTAGTAAGAGAGTGGCGACACTAGCGTTGACTACTTGACTCCCATTGTAACAATGGAATGCGGAAGTGCTCATTCTATCTCAATGGGATAGTTCCAATGTTTGGAAGTATAGCCCATAGCACCACCCTTGCGGCGAGAACAAAGCGTGTCGCTGCTCATCTTACTATATTACTCTGTCGGTTTCCTTGGTTTCCGTCTCCATTACTCTTCCCCCTTCCATGTAGATTCCCTGCATTGTTGTAACTAGTTCCTATCTATACGTTTGTTTTGTTTCAATGTTTTTCACATTATTATTATGATGATAATGAAATGTGCAGCTTTTGTGTATATTCTGACTTTCCAAGGTCAAACTACTGTAGAGTACTCGCTCTGACACACACACACACACACCAAATTGCATTGTCCAGGTCTTGTGTGTTTATGTCCACTTGTTGTTTCCGTTTGTCCACTCACTCACTCACTCACTCACTCACTCACACACTCACACACTCACACACTCACACACTCACACACTCACACACTCACACACTCACACACTCACACACTCACACACACACACACACACACACACACACCTTAAATTGGAGAAGAGCGAAAAATATAATCTGAAACGGCCAATGCAAGACGTGGGGTTGGGGGCGGGGAGAGAGTTCTCCCCATTTAGAAAAATGCCTGGTCAGCCTTATATCTCCTGGACAGACTTGTGCATATTAAAATATGATGGCCTGTGGCGTCTAGCTCTCTCTCTCTCTCTCTCTCTCTCTCTCTCTCTCCCTCTCTCAGTACACATGCATAAACTTTCTTAATGATTATATCTGGTTTCAGTATTTATTCATGATGTATTTTCTCTATTATTAAGTTTATTGTAGCGGTCAATTTGTATTGGGGGTGTGGCGAGGTGCGGGGCGGGGGGGGTCGCGAGGACATGGCCAAAGCATTTCCGGGGGTCCCCAGCCAAAAACCTGCTCTGAAAAAAACCCCAAAAAACTTTGAAGAGTCGCTCATTCGGAGCGAGAAACAGACAGATATACGGGGTTCATGCGGTTTACTGTAAATCACCTCAGTGCTTTTCCTGCCTGCCTCTATCTGAACAACCCCATGTGCCCATCATCAGTCAGGACAGATAGTCCGGAGGGGGAGGGGTGGTGCAAAATCTCTGCCAAGTCCGCCCAATCTCACTGATGCATGCTCTTTCTTTACTGCCCTTCAGGTGCTGAGCTGGCCCTTGTGCAAAGGGCCTGGGCAATATAGACCTGAGCTCCATTCTACAAATGTCTTCTAAATCCTGACAGTTTTCTGAAAAACCACCATGTTTCTATGTCAGTGGTGCTCACACTATTTCATGTCAAGGACCCCAAACATTATATGTATTTGGCCTCCGACCCCAATCTGAAAATATGTTGTTCCAGTGCCGCGCTATGAGCTTGTAGATCTGCTATTTTTCAATAGCTAAAGTATAACATAATGCTTAAAACACCAAAAGGGGTTCCCGCTTAGACTGCCTCCCGCGATTCAGTCTAATGTCCCTCACCGCTGCCTGTAGCAGTGGGGTCTTTTATTTAGAAAACGCCCTAATTGGTTAATCCGATAAACAATTTAAGCAATCACCTTTGTTGCGCAATGGTGGCGTGCATAAATAGGAGCTCACAACACACAAAAGCTTAATTGAGGCAAAAAGTTTGAAATAACTGTGATGTCGTTTTGTAGTCATGTCGGCCGGCCATAGCCGTGCAAGCTTCGGCGGGATCCTGTCTCTGTCTCTGGCTACCAGAGGCCCCATGAGGGACACAAGTGTGTTCCATTGATTTCCTGTACGTCCCTCTGCTAAACAGCGAGAGGAGAGGGGAGGTCCACTGGGAACTGGCTTTTCAGGCCTCCCTGCTTGTTTTGCCAGAAGACTTAGGATGCCTGCAGTTCAAACATAAACAATGTAACCCATGGCCAATTAGACGAAGGCATGCTATCTCAGGCATGCTATCGGGGGTGTGTGCGTCAGTGTGTGTGTGTGTGTGTGTGTGTGTGCACTGTGCACGCACGCACAGTGTGTCATTCTGACTGATCATTAAGATAACGTGCACCAACGCACGTGTGCTCCAACACAAAAGGGCAGAGAGCAGTCTAGTACTACTACACATAGTAGACTGGATGCCAACAAAAGTAGTAGGCAGAACTTAGACCGGCCCAAAGTTTACATAAACACCTGATCACAATGATTAATGAGGTAATAGCAATCGTTTTTGCATAATCGTCAAGATACGTTTCCAATTCAATCTACTTCCCAAATACCCCCGCAAGGGTCCATTTGGTTTCATCTGTAGTTCTGTACACTCTCAAGAGTTACAGACCTGTCGTGGTCATTCAGGTCTAGATCTCTTTATCTATACAGATTCAGAATCTCTGATTCTGTACGTCCGTGGTAAAAACAGAATACTGATAAAAATGGTCACCACAAACCAGCATGGGGAAGACCCCTGAATCCAGCATGGGGAAGACCCCTGAATCCCAACCAGCATGGGGAAGACCCCTGAATCCAGCCAGCATGGGGAAGACCCCTGAATCCCAACCAGCATGGGGAAGACCCCTGAATCCAGCCAGCATGGGGAAGACCCCTGAATCCCAACCAGCATGGGGAAGACCCCTGAATCCCAGAACAGGCAGAATGAGACTCAGAGACTCAGGGTTTGGGGAGCGGGCTGGTGGTTCCATTTGAACAGAAAGAGACTCAGGGTTTGGAGAGCGGGCTGGTGGTTCCATTTGAACAGAAAGAGACTCAGGGTTTGGGGAGCGGGCTGGTGGTTCCATTTGAACAGAAAGAGACTCAGGGTTTGGAGAGTGGGCTGGTGGTTCCATTTGAACAGAAAGAGACTCAGGGTTTGGAGAGTGGGCTGGTGGTTCCATTTGAACAGAAAGAGACTCAGGGTTTGGAGAGTGGGCTGGTGGTTCCATTTGAACAGAAAGAGACTCAGGGTTTGGAGAGTGGGCTGGTGGTTCCATTTGAACAGAAAGAGACTCAGGGTTTGGAGAGTGGGCTGGTGGTTCCATTTGAACAGAAAGAGACTCAGGGTTTGGAGAGTGGGCTGGTGGTTCCATTTGAACAGAAAGAGACTCAGGGTTTGGAGAGTGGGCTGGTGGTTCGATTTCCCCGTCAGAACAGTTACCCTCCAGTCGGCTTTTAAGAGGCTTAGCATTTCGATCCTGCACGTCCCTCTCGGAGACGCCGCGAGCCCATTCTCTCCTTGTAAAGGGTCAATTCTGCTGCATTAGTCTCCCGAGACCGCTGTGTAAACCCGATTGCCCTCTTATCGAGTTAGAATAAAAGAGCGTTCAGAACTGTCTGCCGCTGCAGTTTCCTATCTCACGCCGCCAAGAATAAACACCGCACGACGGGTCCAAATTCAATCACTCTGCCGCATCAGGCCCATTCATTACCAAATGAAAGCCCATTATAGGGAATAAACATCGATGCAGCTATAAATAGAAAAATACATAAAAACAAAAGTCACTGCTGCAACAACCGTATGTCTAATGCTCGTTTGGTATTTATATACTCATGTTTACCAGGCAGCTCAGTGGCCTTGTGGTTAGAGTGTCCGTCCTAAGATTGGGAGGTCGGGGTTCAATTCCCTGGACGGGTCATACTAAAGACTATCATTCCTCAGTGTTCACAACAGTCCGTCTAGGGACAGCATCCGCTTGAACCCATTAAGAACCTGTCAGGCCCATTCTACAAATGCCTTCTAGATCAGTAGTTCTTCTCTGCTATTCAAAAATAGCAGATCTGCAAGCTTGCAGCGTGGCACAAAGTGACATGCTGTGAGCTTGTATATCTGTGATTCTACAAATGCCTTCTAAAATCAGTAGTTCTCAAACACTTTCCAGATTTTTCGAAAATGTCAAAAAATAGCAAATGCACAAGCTCGCAGCGCTGCACAAAGTGACACGCCGTGAGCTTGTATATCTGATATTTTTGAATAGCCAACGCTAAAATCTAAAATGACACAGGATGCTTTCCCGGTTTAAACTCACTCTTTTTGTAACTTTATTGATTCATTATTATTTATTGATGGTCTCGCTGGTATATCCACCGCCTAGCAGCGTCCCCGTTGCTAGGTAAGAGCTTGGCTCGCCAGTGGTCCCGTCAATGAAATGAGTCCACCGCCATTACAAGCGCAATCTAAAAACGTTGATGTTAGACAGTTAGAGGCTCATTACTAAATCGTCGCTACCTCACCGTTACAATATTAATGGGCTATTAAGCACTTTGACACTCGCATTGGATAGCTATTCTCCGAGTGGAATAGTAAGAGAGTGGCGACACGCTTTGATCTCGCCGCAAAGCGGGTGCCTATGGGCTATAGTTCCAAACATTGGAACCATCCCATTGAGATAGAAGAATGAGCACTTCCGCATTCCATTGTTACAATGGGAGTCAACGCTAGTGTCGCCACTCTCTTACTGGCTATTCTCAGTCTGTCAATGGACTGTGTGTACAGTATCTGTCCCCATCAAGTAAACTGTAAATAAGCAGTCATATAAATGAGGAAGAGAAATTATTAATTAACCTTGTAATAGGAGCAGAGAAAACAGTGTCGGACTATTTCAGAATGTCAGGAGAGAGACTACAGAAAAATGTTATTAGATTGTTTGTGTGTGAAGATTTTCATTTTCAACATTATAATGACATGGCCAAAATATGGATGCATATGGATGGGTGACAACAAACAACAGCAGTCACACTGTAGATGAATGCTGGGGCTTACCGAGCACTGGGAGGCAGCGGGAACGACACGATACAACGACAGCGGCCGTCCGGTCCTTTTTTTTTTTTTTTTGGCTTTCGCCTAATATTTTATATTTTTTATGGAGGGACAGACAGTAGGCTGACATGAAATGGGGAGAGAGATGGGGGGATGACATGCAGTAAAGGCCGTCGGGATCGGGAGTCGAACCCGCGGCACACTGCCAGACTGGATTACCAGCCAAGGTGCCTGGACCGCTGAGCCACGGCCCAGGCCTCGCTGTCCTTGACCATGGCTGAGGGGCTTGCCTGGGGGGGGGGGGGGGGGGTTATTCTCATTCTGCCCATCACATGAGCACACACACTCACTTTCCATGATTACACATATTGCTGTGGTAAGCAATCGAGCCAACCAAGTCTTGTTGAGCGAGTCACCTCTGAATGTGATTACTGTGAGTTTATGAGGAGAACTGCGCCCTGCACGGAGAATGCTGCGGCAGGATCTCCTCGTCCCGTATTATACCCCCGCGAGAAGCCTCTCTGTCCTCCCGGGGCAAAAACACTGTGCCTCAAGACTTGACACAGTTCCAGCACAGAGTACACCTTCAAAAAGGCATGATGGCAAAGAAAATAAAGAAATAAAATAACCCAGCTTACAGTCAGCTATATGCATTATTCCTCTTCATCTCTCTCTCTCTGCCTCATTGGGGGAAATGAAGGGGCAAGTTAGAAAAGGTCAGAGGTCAAATAAAATGCATGGGACAGAACATTTGGGG
Source organism: Electrona antarctica (assembly GCF_951216825.1). Taxonomy (NCBI): domain Eukaryota; kingdom Metazoa; phylum Chordata; class Actinopteri; order Myctophiformes; family Myctophidae; genus Electrona; species Electrona antarctica. The sequence goes on along the minus strand of NC_136791.1, from coordinate 25,084,006 downwards.
TGAGGGGGGGGGGCATGCAGTTCTCCCGTTGGCTGCAATATTTAGGAAGACATGCAGGAGCAGACATGCTGAAACTGCAGCAAGTCACTATCTGCACTGCAGTACACGAAGGGTATAAATTTATAATCTAACCTCACAGCGTGCAGTATGCTGCTGTTCCTAATCTACATGATGGGAGAGTTCAAACACTGTGTGTCCTTTATAGCAATGTGCAATACACTGACATTATTTATATCCACACCATGATATACGAGACTATCGTCCAGAAGTTTGTAATATCTATAGGCAAACTATAACATGTATCCACAATAGTTCTATTATTCGCCTTTACCCATTCACCTTTATTACATAGGCATTACTGGTGATCAAAAGATCTAGTCGAGTACATACTGTATGAAAGCAGCAATCATCATCATCATCATTTTTCGACCGTGGTCGAGATCGTGGATTTCACAATATTATGCCAGACTTCCCGGTCCTTCATTGCCATCCCCAGTTCCTGCTTACTGATGCCTGTGTCCCTAGCGATGACATCAGGGAACGACAGTTTTCTACCTCTGGTCTGCTTTGAGGCAGGACTCCAGAGAAGAAGGGAAGATATAACCTCATTGTCAGCTCTGTAGCAGTGGCCGGCAAACTGTGTTCTTCTGGATCGGACTAGTGATTAGTCGATGGGTGGCTCTTCCAAGACAGATTTTGCGCTCTCATTAGAAGGCGGGTGTAAGTGCCATCCAGCCGTTTCTCTAGTTTCCTAATAGTAATCCCCACAGTATTGATACTGGTATTTGGTCAAACATTTAGTGACATTAGATTTTATCCATACCATATTGTAGCATATCTTTATATTTTAACAACTAAAATATTGTATGGGAGTTAACAGTTCATGGGACCCACCTGGAACTAAATATTTTCAAAATGGGTGTCCGCGGCCAAATGCATATTAATTTGTTGTTGGCATATAGAGAAGAAATATCTTTGAACATTCCCCCTACAACATTTTAAGGCAAAATAAATATAGTAGCGTATATTTATTGGCACGTATATAGTCAGCATTGGGTCAGCAAGCAAGCATGGCCACAACAGCATTTTCTGGCACCAAGTGGCTTTAACTGCTTTAAAAACCTAGCCCTTACACGCCTTATCGGTCAACTTTTCACCGGTTCACAGTTCAAGCAAGGAGCAAACACAGATTCAGCCCAGAGGGCGTTGCTCAGGGAGCGACCAATAAATACATGTCTTAGAGAGTGGACATCCGGCGCTCAAATTGTGTAGCGTGTGAACTTGGCCTAATTATAATTTATAATAAGAGGTTAAAGAAAGAAAGTCGTGTTTTCACCTGGATTCCTCACAGGTGTCAAAGTCACTTTTCTAAGGCAGGGAAACTGATACCTGCTCGGGTGACTCTTGTGATGTGTATTGTCTTTCTCGTTGGGAGAACAGGTTTGTGTGCGACACTGCAGGAATGAGCCATCGAGGGACCACACAGACTGCATGTATGCATTTAAAAAGACATTATTTCATTTAGCATTTATTTAGAGTGTAAGAGCAAAAATGGTGAGTGAAACTGAACTAATTTTTCATGACAAAAGCTGGATGCTCTGTGCTGAGTCTTATTATAAACACATCATTACCTTCTTATTTAGATTGCACTTTACATTTGAAACTAATCTCAAAAGTGCTAAATCATCAGTGCTACATCAATTAAATTATTACAGCACAGCACTTAAGAGACCAGTATATGGTCGGGTATTACAACGTAGCCATTATGGAAATGGTACCAGTCCCAGAGTTATGAGTTATTATTACATCCACCACTGTAATGGGTTTGACTTTTATAATACATTCTTCTTAAAAGCAGACGCCGGTTCATAACACCGGCCTTAGAGTGCGTGCGTCCATTTGCCCAGTATCTAGTGCCAGATTAGTATGAGAGAAATAAGCAACCGGGTCTATGAAAACAAGCTCAAAAGAAGCGACCAGTTTTACCACTTGAGCTCCATTACATCCACGATTTGAAAACAGACGATCTACAAGCTCACAGCGGTCTGCGATGGGACGCGCTGTGATGTTGTAGATCGGGCCTTGACATGAAAATGTTTTAAGAACCACTGGTTTAAAAAGCAACAGGGAGGGGAACAAGCCCAAATAAGCAACTACACTTTAGAAACGAACCCATTAAAACCGCAACCCACAACGACCAATATTTACAAGCAACTTTACAGAAAAAGGAGCTCAAAATGGCTTATAGTAAGCGGACATGGAAACACTGCTAGTATCCCTGTCCAGGCGATGTGACTGTGTGCTGCTTACGTAACAACCACAGAGAGCCCCCCACCCCAACAGAGTAAACACAAAGCCTGTGCCTGGCTACAGAGGAAGCCAGCGGCTCAGGTTTCTGTTGACACACACACACACACTCTAAAGTCTGCCTACCCGGAGCATTACCTCATTTTCCCACCTTCATAACAGATAGATTGTCGTGGTATGGTGTTAAGCCTGACATTTTACAGTCTCAAGAAGACGTGTGCAGTCAAAGAGAACAACACACCACAACTGAAAGAAAGTGCAGGCCGGCCAGGCAGGCGAGCGCACAAACTTTCACCTGCTTGAAAGGCGCGCACACACACACACACACACACACACACACACACACACACACACACACACACACACACACACACACACACACACACACACACACACACACACACACACACACACACACACACACACACACACACACACACACACACACACACACACACACACACACACACACACACACACACACACACAAGGAGAGAAGAAAGAGGAAAAGGTGGCATATTGGCATCCATCAATCCATGTCGAAAGAACAAGGCTGAGAGATAGGGGGGTGAATTAAGGTAGAGGGTGTTGTTGGACCCTTCAAAAGGTTCCACAATAACAGAGAAAAGCATCCCTTATCAGGGTGCTGCCTGCCTGGCTACCACAGAGCAGGCATGCACACAATGGTGCCCTTCCACTCCCACAGCATGTCGTAAAGATCCCCTGGCTGGCTGGCTGGGAGAGGCCATTCATTGTGTTCCAAAAACAGTGGCCCCTCTCTCTTTACCATCGCGGCCAGCAATTACCACGCTGCTGCATTCTATTCTGACCGGCGTCCCGTCGATGGCGTAGCCTGTACCAGCAGGACCAGGGGATATTGTACACTGAGCTCAGACAATACCTCATAGTCAAACATGGCTGTGTGTGGAGAGTGGAGGCCCCTTTTTCTGCTGATCTGGCCCATAGCTCACACTTAAAGTTAAACGACCATTCTACACCCAGACAGACAGACAGACATGTGTTAGAACATCAACATTTTCAGGTAATTTTATGAATGCCATTTTACCCACCTACAAGCTCACGTGTGGCAGCATGATGCTTTTTCCTACTCTTCCAGTTAATTTTATCCGACACACCTGTCCCCCCGTACCCGTAGGTACAGCATGCATAAGGAGTTTTTTTCGTCCAACCATAAAACAACATTTATCTTGTACAATGTCCATTTCTCAAATGCTGCTATACTTGGAGACATGTGGCCCTCACAAGTAGGCTATAGTAATACAAGCACACGAGCGCACAGTGCACACACACACGCACGTGCACACACGCACGCAGAGCAGGGGGCAGCAGCCAAGGTTCTCGTGTGACATTATGGGAAAGCATGACACCGTAACAATTTATATTGATATTGTTGTCCATGAAAATGTAGCTGGCCTGGCGTTGACAAACGACTTGTTGTGTGAGAGCAGAGCAGCTGACCTAGGTCCTGAAGCAGACGGCATTCCCAACACCGATCTGTCTCCACTGACAACATGATGAATGCATGCACAGCGTTGCACGCTGATCCCCCACATGACTTACTGGAAGGGGAGGTCTGACTCACTGAGCACATATTACACACACACTGAGACACTACCTGTGCACAAAATACTGAGGTGCTGCACGATAATGATGCTTTACTTCACGATTAATATTGTCAGACAAATAATTGCGATGAACGATTAAATTGTCGTTGAACATTGGAACATAATAATTAATAAAAAAATGTAGAAAAAAATAAAAACATTTCCGTGTGGCTTTAATAGGTTTCGTAAACAAAGGTTGCACCGAAACGGGTCGTAGCACCACGAAGGGTTTAATCCGCCACGGTTTGTATATTTACCGGTAAGTTAGTTCCCTGTGCAATTTGTGATTACGAAGCCTAAAAGGTTACAAATTGTAACGTTCCAATGTCCAATGCACAATTAAATTGATAATGGCAATTATTTGTGTGACAATTAATCGTCAACTTAAATGTGTAACAGTGTTGTGTTTGGCGGCAAATTTTGATTTTAGTTTTAGTCGTAGTCTCTTGAATAGTTTTCACTTAGCTTTAGTCGCATTTTAGTCACCTGGAATGTTTAGTCTAGTTTTAGTCGACTAAATGTCATAAGATTTTAATCGACTAAATCTACAGTTGATTTAGTCGACTGAAAGGTATTTTGGCGGGCCTTGATTCCGTCGTAATGGCTGATTTTACACTTGCTGAAAATAGCCGATCTACAAGCTCACAACGCGACGCATTGTGAGCATGTAGATCGGCTATTTTCAGCATGCAACCAAGTGTTAGATGACTTATACTGGATCTATTGTCCACTAGTACCTTTCTAACATTTTAGTCTAGTTTTTATTTGTTGACGCAATTGTCAATATATTTAGTCTTAGTTTTTGTCATCATAGTTTTCATTTAGTTTCCATTTAGTTTTTGTCAGTGAAAAAAGGTAGTCGACGAACATTTTTCATAGTTTTAGTCGACAAAATCAACACTGATGTGTAATCGTGACAGCCCTACTCTTCACTGACATGTATGGCCTTTGATCCACCTCCACCCACAGCAGGCTAAAACCACTATGTAGTAAAAGACAAAACCATTCACCCACCCACCCAACGATAATGTACTGACTGTGATTCATCTTACCCCAGCAAGCCTATTCTGGGGGGGGGGGGGGACATTCGCCAAAAAATAGCAGATCTACAAACCAAAGAGATTTTGGTAGATGGTGGCAGCCTGGCAGGCATACCTACCCGATTTTTCATTGATTGAATAGTTGATTAGAGTGACAGAATGTAAAAACAGCAACAGAGTACAGTCTAACACCAAAAAAAAGGCTTTGTGGTTTTTGTTTCCATTTAGGTCCTATGCCGAAATGTTGCGTTTTCCTATTAATACACTTTTCAACTGCATCCTTTTTCATCTTGCTGAACAGTAAAGAAGGGCCCTATTTTCGCCGGTGCCTTACCCCTTATCCCTAAACGTCTTTGCCTTTTTCTTACCATTTTGAAAAACTCAAACCTGAGGCTAGTTAAAAAACTCACACACGGTACCGTGACCCCCCCCCCCCCCCACACACACACACACACACACACACTCCCTGCTCTCACTGCATACACACCAAAACTCCCTGTTCTCACTGTATACACACCAAAACTCCATGCTCTAAGCCTCTCACTGTATAAGTGTATATACACACAAAAACTCCCTGCTCTCACTGTATAGGCTGGTTAACCCCCCCCACACACACACACACACACCAAAACTCCCTGCTCTCACTGCATACACACCAAAACTCCCTGCTCTCACTGCATACACACCAAAACTCCCTGCTCTCAGCCTCTCACTGTATAAGTGTATATACTAAGGCTGAACGATTAATCGTTTTCAAACCGAAATTGCGATTTGAAACCACGCGATTAGCAAATCGCAAAGGCTGCGATTAAAAAAAAATCATAATCAACCCGGAGCGCGTCTGATCCAGTATTTACAACACGGCTATACTGTGCTCTCTATTCTAACCAATCAGAAGTGTCCCTGCAGTGCATGTGACTGCAGTGCATGTGTACACGCGCTCCCAGTGCCCAAAACAAAGTCATCATTTACGTCTACTCTGCTCTGTGTTCAGTGCGTTGCTAATGCTACCATGCTAGCAGCTGAGGAGCAGATGCAAGCATAGCGTCTGCGGAGCCCGAATAAACTTTCTGAAGTCCGCACAATTTAATCCCAAAGAGATCAGGCACTTCAGGGATATGGCATTATTTTGGTTTTGACGTTACAGCCGTCCAACAAGAGAGTTTTGTGCAAGACCTGTCATGGTACAGCGACAGTCAAAACATCCCGCAGCAACACCACAAACCTTCGCATGGCACGGGCGCTGTCCTGCTGTCCTGTCCCCTGTTTATTTTATTAATGCTACATTGTCGTCGTCGTCCCCGATTCTGGTGAACCGGTCCCCATTGTGGTGCATGTACATTTGTAATGATTTGTCTAAGCGAGGTCCGCGAAATTGTACCGAGATCCGACTCCGAGAGCCATCATTAAAAAAAAGCTTACACCAGGACCCGTGGTGGGAAAATAGCCGGCCAACAAGCTCATAAACATTAAAGTTAAAGTTATGAGCTTGTCTTAAACCTCAGACAAAATCATCTCTAATAATTGATAGCCTAATTCTGTCATCACATCTGTCAAAATGTAGCCTACACTTATGCAATGCATATGCTTTTATTTGGTTAAAAAATCCCACCCGTGTGAAGTGAGGGGCGCTCTTATCATCGTACATCATCATGACGTAAAATAGACACTAGGCCTATTTCTTTGCTCAGACAATGACATAAAATTGTCAATGGGAATTTAATGTTTGTGTAGGACGTTTGTGGACATACGTGCACTGGATTTAGGAGGGGCTACTGCCCTCAAAAACAAATAAATCAATTGAACATAATATCTAAATGTGAATATTAAATGAGAATCACAATATTGTGCTCTGATGATTAGATAACTGTAGCCTAATAGCAATTGCACTTAAATAGAAAAAATCACACCCGTGTGAACTGAGTGGTGTAAGGTTTTATATAGCATGATCAGTTGTGGTCTGACGTAATGTCTGACGTAATGAAATCACACCCGCGTGAACTGAGTGACCACTTTCCTAGATCTAGGCTATTGAGTTCAGCATTGAGCATCTCTGTTTCTCTGGTGGTTAGTTGAAAAAAAAATATGTTAAGTAAAAAAAAAAGCTATCATTTTCAGGTCTGGTCAGGAGGGTCTGTCCCGGCAAAGAGCAGCCGTCTCGTCTATTGGGCTTCCCACCGTCTTTAAAGATCGGGTCTGGTCAGGAGGGTCTATCTCGGCAATATCTTTGGCTAGGTAGACTCGTCTTCTGATGTGATGATTTGTGATCATGAAGTTGATTCACCTGGAGTTTTTGTCCGATGTGAGGTATTATATAAGGTAAGGTATTATATACCCTGATCAGCTCTGATCTGACGTAATGAAATCACACCTGGATGTGATTTCACAACTGGCTTTTTTTGTGCAGAGAAAATGACCACGGTTGCTACGGTCATCCAGTTCACCCGGGTGTGATTTAATTACGTCAGAAATTATTTTGAACATAGCAACCGTGGTCATTTTTTTCTGCACACAAAAGCCAGTTGTAGGAGTGGTTTACACCACTCAACAAAAGCCAGTTGTAGGAGTGGTTTACACCACTCAAAAATTACATTGCATTTATGGTCTGTATCCAGAGAGCTATTTACAATTATTTCTAACATTACAATTTTAACACACATTCTTATTGTAGTTAATTAAACACAGGTCAATTTGGTTAGCCTACATTATTTTGAGCTGTCTCACATCCTGTGAATCCTGACAAAGTAAATGAATGGTATGCCATTTGGTAATGTTTCATTACTTTTTAAATGGACACAGTGAATACTAAATTGAAGCTTTACTTTTTAAGTGGTGCAACCACTTCATTATGGAGCTTTGTGTGTCTGTGGGTGGGTGGGTGGCTGGCTGGCTGGGTCTGTCCGAGCACGAAAATAGCATTTGGTTGGTTTTCACAACCAAGTGTCACTGTTGCGCAGCCTAACACACACACATACTAACTGTATAGGCCCTATATGATGATTTTGGGTGTGACATTACAGTACAGCAGGGTTCCCCAATTAATTTTCCTCAAGGGCCATATTTTGACTAGGGAACCAGGCTGGGGGCCGAGTCTGCACGCGTGAAAAATTGGGTTTTTTTTTTTTTCATTCATTAATAAAAAATTGTTCTCAACCAGTGGTCCGGGGACCACCAGTGGTCCTTGAGGGGGTGCCCAGTTTGACATGCATAGGCTAATGACCCCCATTTAATGCCATTTATATCTGGGACACCCCCCCAAAACAAAACACTTTTTTTGAAATTCTTCCAGGGGCCACAAGGGGGCGCTCCGCGGGCCGCAAATGGCCCGCGGGCCGCCTATTGGGGAACCCTGCAGTGACTGTACAGTACAGTACAGTATAGGGACCCCCTGGGGACCCACACACGGTAACTCTTTCTCGACCGTTTCGGACGCGGGGCGGCTCGCCTAAACCGGGCCGGCACCCTGGGCACGTTCCTGTGGGTCTGGAAGTTTCGGGGACCCCCTCGGGGGCGCCCACACGGAGTTGCACCACTTACTTCACACGGGTGTGATTTAAAAAAAAATTATCGCGAGTCAAATCGCAATCGCAATATTGGTCAGAAAAATCGCAATTAGATTTTTTCTCAAAATCGTTCAGCCTTGGTATATACACACAAAAACTCCCTGCTCTCACTGTATAGGCTGTAGAGGCTGGTTAACCCCCCCCACACACACACACACACACACACACACACACCAAAACTCCCTGCTCTCACTGCATACACACCAAAACTCCCTGCGCTCACTGCATACACACCAAAACTCCCTGCTCTCACTGCATAGTGCATACACACCAAAACTCCCTGCTCTCACTGCATAGTGCATACACACCAAAACTCCCTGCTCTCACTGCATAGTGCATACACACCAAAACTCCCTGCTCTCACTGCATAGTGCATACACACCAAAACTCCCTGCTCTCACTGCATACACACCAAAACTCCCTGCTCTCACTGCATACACACCAAAACTCCCTGCGCTCACTGCATACACACCAAAACTCCCTGCTCTCACTGCATACACACCAAAACTCCCTGCTCTCACTGTATACATACTAAAGAAGTGCTTGGAGAGCCAACTAGCACTGCAGCAAAAGCAACAGATGCACTGGTGATGACATGGGCACATTTCCAAAAATCAAGGCTTTTAGTGTAGTTAGTAGAACTAAGAGCTAGAGCTTGGTGGGTGGGTGCTCTGAGCACACTAAATGTGTGCAAATAAAATATTAACCCATTTAGACCTGAGAACGATTCTACAAATGCTTTCTAAATTCTGACAGTTTTCTGAAAAACCCATGTTTCTATGTCAAAAACGTCTGGGTTTCCGAGGCTACTATGTCAGTGGTTCTCAAGCGTTTTCATGTCAAGGACCCTCAAAAATATATGTAATTGGCCGCCGACCCCACATCTGAAAATATGTTGTTTTAGGGACCATCAGAAGCAAAGATTTGACTTAAAATGTTCGCTCTGAAAGAATATATATTCAAAGCTTTGCGCCACATTTTCACGATTTTATTTTTCAATAGCTAAGGTATAACATAATGCTTGAAACACCAAAAGGGGTTCCAATATTAATAATAATAAAATCACACTCCTGTGAAGTGAGTGGCACTCTTCTTATCATCATACATCATCACATTCCGTGCTAGCCAATCAGCTGAACACATTCCGTGCTCATCATAGACACAAACACACAAAGCTCTGCATAGGCCCTCAAAAACAGCAAATGCACACGTGGAGCCTGGAGGACTGAATTAAATATAGCTAGCGGGCGGTATAGCAGCTCGATCTCTGCACATTTCACACATGTAGGTGAAAATGCAGGATATATCACTGAAAACAATGCAGGAATCACATCTGGCTTTAACTTAAAAGTTTGGCTTTAACTATAAAGTTGTATGTAGCCTAACCATGGTACATGTTAACCTACATAATAGGTTAAGTGTGGAGTTGGGATTTATTCTGTAGGACTAGTAGTGAGAGAGTAGGGTTAGGTTTGACCTAGCCTCGGAGACCACAGGTGTTTCACACACACACACACACACACACACACACACACACACACACACACACACACACACACACACACACACACACACACACACACACACACACACACACACACACACACACACACACACACACACACACACAAACTTATTCTGCAAATATGAAGCTTGCAGATAAGTAGCAACTGTATCAACAAAGCCACGTCAATTTAAATAGCCTACCCAGTAACCAGGTATGGTAGACGATCAAGACTGGCTACACCCCGGCTTGTAACATAATATCCAGCTACAATATGCATACAATGTAGGCCTATCCATCTCGCGAGGAGGAGAGTGTCACTTGCCAAAAAGTACAACAGTGCCTCATTTCCAAGACTTTTCAGTCGCGAGATGTGTTTATATTATAAACTTATAAACTTTATAAGGATGTTATAATAGGCTAACATGAGAAATATCACCTGGGCTACAGTACCAAGTCGGCCATAGCACCGAATGACCTAAATTAGCATTTCAAAACCAAACGTGAGACACCAGAGCGGTTTAATAACCAAATGAGGCAATATTAGGCCCATGGTCGAATATGACATCAAGGTATTTAACAGCAACTTAAGTAATAAGTTGCTAACCCAGTCCCATCCCGTCCCACTTACTTATGTCCCTGCTCAAAATGAACAGTTTGGATCAGATTCTGTTCTGTTCTTTGGCATCAATATAAGCTACACCAGCACACCAAATTGATTATAATAAAATGGGGCTTTAAAAAATTAGTAGAGTGGTGAATAATAGATTAAAGAAACTCACCGGCATCATTTTGGCGTCGTACCGCATTTAGTTCTCCTCTTCCAGGCCGAGAACGTTACGTTTCGAATCCCAGTGATCCCAGTACAGTACAGACACACCTGCCCTGGCTGGCTGGCTCGGAGTTTCGACAGAAGAATGCGGTCAACCAGTAATCCCAGAGCAGAGCAGAGCCCGTCCGTATCCAAGAGACTTTCTCCTCCCTGTACGCTGTCTGTCTGTCTGTCCCCCTGTCTGTTCTGTTCCGAACACACAATATGCACTGCAGCTTAGCTCAGAGTCAAGTCAACAGAACATGCTTCCATCTTTGTGAATAGTAAATACGAGATAACAATAATAATACGTCTATTGTTGTTTAGTTTTACTGGGCTACGCTACGCCGCGGACTTGTTGCAACTAAAAACAAACTATAAACACACACTGAGGCCTTCTCTTGGCGAGAAAGAAAGTTTTGCGTAGCGGTCGTTTTGAGCATCGTTTTTTTTTTTTTTACTGGAAGTTTAATTTGTATTTATTTTTACGTGGCTTGTTTTGCGAGCGCGTTGTTTTGTTTGCCTTCATAGAAACACACACATTAAGTTCGGCTATTCAACTGTTATAAAAGTACTATGGGTGATATAATGGGTAGCATTTAGTGTAGATATTTACCAGAGGTAGGACGCTGCAGCCCGTTCCGCTCACACACACATACACACACACAGCAGCCTATCCCGAAGTGAGTGACGTAGTGGGAGGAAACTCATCCCACAGTGGAATGTAAGCCACGCCTCTTTTTTGAACAAGGCTTCTTTTTTTCTCCTCCTAAATAGTGCTAGGGGTCGTCGCGACCTGTTGTTATTAGACCCGTTTACCCTTCACACTAGATGTATGCATTTTCTTTTCTTTTTTCTTAAAAAAAATAAATATATTAGATAAGATTAAGATATTAAGATATAAGGTTTTATAGGCTACATTTAGTATTCGATAGGACAGTGTCAGTAGAGATGGGGAGTGATTGGTTTTCAACCTTTTTCATCAAGCAAGGCCCATTATTTATTCTGCATTTGAGCCACGGACCACCATGAGACCTAGCTCTGGTCTGGTCCATAGCTCTCAATGAACTGCATGATGAATTCCTGTTCTGTTCTTTGACTATATAGAAGTGTCTATTTGTACGTCTCTAAATGTTTTGATGAATTGAACATGGTGGACCCTCTTGTAAACAAGTGTAATGCTTAATTGGGTCGTCCACTCACAGTTAACAGTCTTTGTATTGAGTTTGTGCTTGGAAATGTACTGTAATTCTGCAAACTGTTAATAAATATTTCAATCAATCAATAAAAGCTATGGACCAGAGCTACACGTGACGTGAATATTTCATGAGATTTAGGCGCCTCTCAGACCCAAACTAAAGAATAATTTGTCCACTTATGGTACCAGGCATAGGAGAGATAACAGGCATACGTCGATCAAAATAACAATTCTTCTACATTCTGAAATTGTGTAGACTTCTTTTCTTGAAAATTAGGTAATGCAGATGTTAACAATAATTGTAACTCTTGAGAGTGGGTTTAATTTTACACTATCTATAAGGGTCCATGTGGTTACCAACTCTCCATCATTTAGCATGGGGGCCACCTGGTGGTCCCCGGACCACTGGTTGAGAACGATTGGATTATACATTTGCATACCTAACCTATCTATGACCATCAAGTTCAACCATCATATTTTTCATAGATCGGCAAAAAAGGAACAACAGCGCCATCTGCTGTTCGGTTCCTCTGTTCTCGAGAGATTAGACTCGATCAATACAAATACATCTCAGTCTTGATCCAAGCCTAAAAGGCTAGCCTTGTAGAACAGGGTTAAAATAAAGACAACTTTATTGTCCATTAAATGTAACATAAAACATTTGCCTTTGGCACACTGGCAGTCAGACAACAATACAAACATGATTGATTGATTGATTGAATATTTTTATTATTTTATTAACAGTTTGCATGGGGGGAAAAAGCACAGGAAAGTTAAGGTCTGCTAAGAGGATTAAAAACCCAAGAAAGCCTATGGCTCGTTTCCATTACATAAATGCATTAAAATACTATGTGAAATGCATCCTCATAACACAACAGTGACCATGGGCTGTGGGGATTAGGTGGTAGAGCTACCCAAAAAAATTCTTATTTAAAATGTCCACCACCTCAGTTAACCCATTTTGACCTGAGATCAGATTCTAAAAATGTCTGTTTGAAAATGACAGTTTTCTGAAAAAGCTATGTTTCTGTCAGTCGTTCTTCGATTTTTCAAAAATAGCAGACGTAGATCTGCTATTTTTCAATAGCTAAAGCACAACATAATGCTAACACCAAAAGGGGTTCCCGCCCAGAATGGGTTAAGGCACAAAGTGGGTAGAATCACTGTAAATCTGAAGTGCTTTTTTGGTTATGGAGCAGTTGTATATCCTGAAGTGATGTTGCAATTGTTTGTCTCCAATGCTCCTTACTAGCCTGGTTGGTTGACTATACCTGGGTGAGCTTGTTTCTATCCGAGAGATTCCCATACCAGCTAGGAGACAATACAGTCATATTTCAGTTCTATTTGAAATGATGTGATTGTTGATAAATGTATTCTATTGCTGCACCTATTTTTCGATACACATTCAATTTATCGTGTCTAACCGTTTGGCACGTCTCCAGTTAAAATAGAAAAGCATGGAGGGGTGAAGAATTTAGAAAATAATGTCAATGTTAATTTCTTGACCACACAACAGAAGCTTGATACATTGATTATCTGGTATCCTATAGTTTCAATGTATACTTTATTTTATTTTGACAGTTCGTTTAGATGCTAGGTTCTTAGTTTACCTGCAATCCTAGTTTACTGAGGCACTTCACTGTCTTTCTTTGATACCTTGCTTATTGTAAATACCTAAATTGTAATGTCAGGTAATTGGCGACAGCTTCTGGACAAAGACAGCATTTATTCTTAATACAACACATGATTAACAATAAGTGAAATTACTGGGAAACAAAAAACATACTTTACACTTTACAGGGTATGGGAAAAAAAATATATATATATTTAGTCACAGGATCATGCTAATACTTTTCATTGGTTGAATATTTATAGACCCAACAATCTACAAGCTCACAACACGTTGCAGTGCCTATGTTTTCTACATTTGTGAGACATTGATGCACAAAGAAACAGAACATTATGGGGGGGGAAAAATAACGTGATCATTTTGACCTGGACTGTACAGCAGGCAAACTTAAACCACCTTTTTGTTTTGTGTTTCCTTCTACACAAAATCCAACACTCTTGTCGTGTGAGGAGCCACAGTGATAGCCGTGTGATCCATTTAACCATCAAAAATAACTGAACTGAAAATGAAACTATTTAACCCCCTTCCCCAAATGAAGAGATAAACCCTGAATACTTAGGCCCCATTTACACTGGCAGCCAAATCCAGCCTGAATCAGATCTGAGCCGCATCCAGATTGGAATCTGATTTGTTTAAATGAGTCATGTGACCATTTAAACCAATCAGATTTCAATCTTGATGTGGCACAGATCTGATTCAGGTTAGATTTGTCTGCCAGTGTAAAGCAGGCCTTAGAGAAGTGCAGTGAATAGAACCGAGTTGGCCCTGTCCTTGGGGTGCGCTCTTTTTCTTTTCATTTTTTCTTTTTTTTACCTCTACAACAAATCAATTTGTCAAACAATATCCGACTTCAGGTAGTTGACTGCCCACTGCAGCATGCCTTCCGAGACTTTGAACTTGAACAGCTCCTGCAACAGCCGCTCACGTGCAGCAGGTTCATCATCGTGCGCATTTGAGAGCGGTGCGCCGTCGCTGTGTACAGTGGACTGCACGGTCAACAACACGCTCTCTTCTGTAGACCGTGTCTGCTTTAATAAACCGCTCCCTACTTGAGCCCTGGAAACCTGCTGGCTTTCAAACAGCCAAGTGGGAAGGCTCCTGGAAGTGCGGACCTCCTCCCCCTCCTCCTCCAAGGCAGGCAACACGTCTGAATTGCAGTGATGAAACCTTCGCTTCCGTTTCCTCTGTGCGACCTCCTCCCGTGTCCCTGTTTCCTTCTCCGCCTGCAGGTTCTCTTGACCGGACAGCAGGAGAGGGCGTATGGAGATCCGAGAACAGCGGTTCTTTGCGTAGGGGGACAGATTCAGAGACCTGCCAAAAGAGGTGCAAAACAGTTAATAGAACTGTTCGATTTAGTGGATTAGAAAATAATAATAATTTGATAAAATAATCAATGAATAATCTATCCCTATTTCGGGCATGTCTTGTTTTTTATAGGCAAAACATTTTTCCCCCAAAAAAAATCTAAAATAGCGAATAGCAGAATTACAAGATCACAATGCGTAGATCGATTTGTTGGTATACATTTAAAAAATAAATAAACTGCAATTCTGGATTATTCAATGAATTGGAAAAAACGTAATCGATAGAATAATCACTAAGAAAATAGAACTTGCAGCCTACCCGTAGACAGATCCCGCGGAACTTCCAGAAGTTGAAGAATCGGACAGGGGACTCAGGCAAAGAGTGGGCTGTGGTTTCTGGTACGGGTGAATGGAGCTCTGTTCGCCTTTGCTTCGTTCCGGTGTCTGGGAAATGTCCGATGAACCCCTGGAGGATACCTGTGTGCTGGTTGCCAAGAAGGGAACACCCTCCACCTGGAATGTAATCCCGGCCGTATCAGTCGGGGTCTTGGGTGGGATGGCTTCTGGGGCTATGGATTCATCCAAGCGTGAAGAAGGAGTGCACAGCAGCGTTTCAATGGGTGGAGAAAAGGCATCCCAAGGATTGGCCTCGTCAGACTTTAGTGTATTCCCCTGGGGCGATGTGTCCTCCTGACTGCCAGGGGGAGAGAGAGTCTCCACGGTCTCTGGAGGGAAGGTTTGGGCGTTCAAGTGACCCGCCAGCTGATGAACAGCCTGTGAACGGTTTGGTACATCTCCAACTCTGTCGTCTGGGGGACTGAGGAATCCGCTCGGTGTCTCGCAGCTCACTTGTTCGACGGCCTTTAGTGGCCGCTGAGCCTTTTCCTCTGGCTCCGGGATAAGCAGATGACACACAGGGATGACGAAAGGCTCTGCAGACTTGTATGCGATTCGGTCAGCTTCCCAGCTTGTGCGTGCGTCTGCGTGGCAGCCGGCTGGGTTGCAGGAGGAGGTCGAGGGCTGCAGGGCTGTCAGAGCATCCATCTGTGTACACAGGGTTGTTAAGGATCATGACATCATGAATCGTCACAACAATGATTGCGATTAACGATGTAATCATTCCAATGTTTTCCATTGAACACATTGGAACATGTAAATACAAATTACAGTTATGCATGTTTACCTTTTTGGCTTTGTGAATTCAAATTACACAGGGCAGATTAGAAGTTAAATACACAGAAATGACTGGTACCAATAGTCCGAATAAATAATGTACTACTCAAGAACAATTTGACACTAACTAACTATGGGAGAGCCTGGGTTTGAACTTGGAACTTTTTATTTCCCAAGTGGCCGCTCTACCTCCTGAGCCACTGCCAACCAATTCAAACTGGGAAAATATCTGTGTCATTTTAGATTTTAGTTTTTCAGAAAACTTAGGATTTAGAAGATTGGTTTAGAACAGCATCAAAAATATCAAATGCACTTGTGCAGTTCTGCAAGCTTGTACATCTGAAATCTTGTATCTTGAATCATTTTAGCATTTTTTGCAACACAAATCTTCTCTTCTGGGGGGTCCCCAATCGCCATGGCACAAAACATTTTCAGATGGGGTCCATGGTCAAATATACATGAATTTGGGGGTCCGTCCTTGGCGGGTCAAGTAAATAAGTGTGACGCGCCTGCCTACCTGTACATCGCGCAGGGCGTCGTGATCCAACGTCCACAGCAATTCGGACAAATCAAAACCATGCTGCTGGGCATTCTGAGGCCCATGAACCGAGTCCTGCCGGCAGGTCAGTCTCCACGTCTTACAGACGTGCTGCCTCACGGAGGCCAGAGTCGTACAGGGAGGGGTTCTGCCTTTAGGCGGTCCTGCCGCCACGGTGGCCAACTTGCTGACGGACAGGAAGAAGCCGCTCCTGTCCTGCCGTGGATGCACGTAGAAGTCCACGCGGCACTGCACGTGCACCGTGCTGTGCACCAGGGTGGACTGACTGTCTGTGTCCTCTCGTTCCTGGAGGTCCTCCAAGGCAGACGCCGTTAGAATAGCCGGCACCTGACAACAACAACAACAGCAGTGGTGGGAAGGTACATTATTTGTTGGGCTCTAGTGTCGGTACTTATTCTCCATATTTTAACTTTTAGTTTATTCGTAAATTAACGCCCTACGTGATCATACCAGTGTCACACAAAAGCATCAAGAGTAGCAGTCTGTGACCGCTCAAAACATGGCATTTGAATTGAATCCTGAACATTTTGTACATATGAAGGTTATTTCCAGCCGACAGAGACGTTTTACTTTAGTACAATTTTGAGGTACTTTCATACTGTTGCATACTGCCTACTTATTTCTCACTCCAATGAATTTAATCCACACACTAACGCTCGGCTCCCTCTGGAATGGGTACGTACGTACGTACGTACCTGTACGACTCCGTCGGACAGGAAGATCAACTCGGTTGTCCCCTGCTGCTGCTGCACTGTCTGGGCCTGAGACTGAGACATGTGTCCTACTCCAACCACATGAGCTGGTAAGAGATACATTTAGGTTCAAACGAAGAAAAACAAATTGGTTAAAAAGGTGTTAACACACCCCCAGCATCCATATTCTGGGGGTAGCTTGTAGCAGATCTACAAGCTCACAACATGTCACGATGCGACATGTTGTGAGTTTGTAGATTGGTGAAGAGATTAGGGGCTCTACTATTTTCATCCATGCTGAGCCCCTTATCCCTAAACTACTTTTTTTTTAAACTTTTAGATAAACATTTTTGAATAGTTAAAATAGCCAATCTACATACAGCATCCATATCATGGGTGCTGTATGGCCTTCCTCAGCGCTGAGGAAGGCCATACAGGCCGAAACGCGTCCGTTTTTCAGTCTCAGAGGTAAATAAAATCATGTAAAAGGACATACAATGAGTGCTGGCATTTTCTTCATCTCTACTTATATCTTCGAGCCTTGCACCACCAAGGATTTTGTTTGAACCTGGAGTGCTGTGGGTTGTCTGCTACGGCAGTACTATTCTCTCAAAGATATATACCTGCCAGACGAGTAGGATACAAAGGCTGAAAGGCATGCATTTACATTCCAATGGGTGATTGAGGGTCGCGTTCTACCGCGACGGCCAATCAGCTGTCCATTAATAGTTCTCAGGTCTTGTTTTTGTCCTCTTTTTTTCTCATTGTATGGATTTTGGCCAGGCCAGAAATGGATTTGAACAAGCAGATGCCTGCCCTCGCCTTATTGTAGATACGCCTCTGGGTACAACCACGGGCAGGACTTGACAAAGGGTGAATTGGTCAAACACTCCATAGGGCACGTCGTGGACACCCTTCAAAGTAATAGGGCGTAAAGAACAGGGCGGCTGACTGTGTCCATTGACTTCAATGGAGAAGTGGCGCCCTGTCCTAACTTCTCTTCTATTCATAGTCAAGTCAATTTTATTTTAAAGCACATTTAAAAACAACCAGCTAGACCTGCTGTACATTTTTTTTCCTACTCAGTCTGTGTCTCATAGGAGGGCTGTGGACAGTTCAGAAACCCATCCACCATTGACATCATCATCAGGCAGATTTTTTTTTAACATACAAGATTACCGGTATATACTTTTTATTATTATTATCGTGAGAACAATGGCTTCCAATTCCATTATAACATTGCAAAGCCTCCAGTTTCTATTAGCTTGGAGGTATCCTGGACGGGTTTCTGAACTGCCCACAGCCGTCCTATGAGACACAGACAGAGTAGGTAAAGTCATTTTATCATGAACATTGTGAGGACCAATTATATGAAGGTAGGTTGAAAATAGCCCTGGTCCAGTGCTTACAGCGAGTCTCACTCTCTCAGTGAGAGTGTATGCACTGGACCAGGGCTAGGTTGAAAAGTGGTCCTTTATCAATAAATCACACCCGTGTGAACTGAGTGGTGCAACTCCCCTCTCCCCCTGCCTCTCTCTCTCTCTGTAATTAGCAGGCAACAGTGCAACACTATCTCTCTCTCAGAGCCACTTTTGCCCCTACTGGTACTCTAAACATAGTCACATAGGGTTATTAGGTTAGGACAGACATTGCTGTTCCTTGGAGTGGTTGCACCACTCAAAAACATCTAACTTTAGCCTACCTTTGAGCCGTCGCCTGTTTGTCTGCTGCTCGCTGCCATCATAGCGGAGGATCAATTTCTCTATCCATGGCTCAAGTTCTGATCGAGCCATTTCGGTCAAAACAAAACGTGTGTACAACTGTTACAGTGCGTCAACGGTTGTTGTTCACGACATAGAGCTGTTGTTCATAATATCATATGAAACTGCTGTGTCTTAGATCTCAGGATTCATTGCTTACAGCTTTTTAAAGTTGTTGACTTGGATGCATCTATCAAGAGTTTTACATTTTGCATTTTACCCGGGCTTGCTGATTTGTAGCGGTGTAACTCTATCTACAGTCCGACAAAAACATTTGCAAGGTTGTATGGTTCCTTCCTTCAATTTAAAATAATTGAAATTGAGCAGACAGAAATCTGAACTTTTAATTAAGTTCAGATAAAAAATAAAAAAGGCATACGTTTATTGTTGTACAAGAAACATTTAAAAACTGTAAAATAGTTGAATGTCCCGAACATAAGTGATAAAAAAACATAGATGACAGCCCTTGTTTGTTTAATAAAAAAATGAATATATTAATACAATTATAAAATATATACATACTTACATTACATACATATATATATATAGTAGATATATACTTGATGCAACTGTTCCAATATAATTGATGCCTTTGCAGTATTTGATGATGACGCCTGCAAGATATATGTTCTTTTACAATAAATCTTCATTTTGAGATGTGATCTGTTTTGTTTTGTCATATTTAAATAAAGTCCATTTCCACTCTACTATTAGGCCTACTAAAATTAAAATCTAAGTCTTTTTTTATCCTAGTCTAAATGTTTGGGAAGACAACAACAACAATCTTAAGCAAATGCATGGGGCATATTTAGGCATGGGGTAGGGCACGGCACAGGTACCAACATTGGCATAGGGGAGGGTGATCACTGGCACACTGGCATACGTGTGAGAGAGAGGATTTTTCTTCTAGAACATTTTTTTAAATGTATTTAAATGTATAAAAAAACTGTTTGGGAGGTTCATGGGAGAGGATTAGGAGATGGGACCAGGGTCACATCTTTAGGCCTGTTATTATGAGTGGGGAGGAGTCGAGGAGCAGGTTAGTGAATATCTGGGAACAACTATATTTAATAAACTCACCTTTCAGTCCAATGCAGATATAATAATTATCAAAAAGGCAAGACAGTGGCTCTATCTTCTCAGGAAACTGGGAAGTTTCAATGCTAGTATTACAAACCCTGACCGAGTGAGTGACCATAGTCTATAACTCTATATATAGGTCACTTAACTAACACTTTTAACATCATCTCCTATCCTGGTATGGGAACCTTGAAACAAGCTCTGCAGGTAGTCAACCAGCCTCGGAAACCCAGACGTTTTTATTTCCAGGGAGAAAACCATGAGAAAACCAGGCTATAGTAAGATCATTGGAGACAAACAATTGCAACTTCAGGACAACCGCTTCATAACCAAAAATGCAATTTACCCTTCATTTGATCTCTTACCATCAAGCAGGAGGCTATTTTAATGCATTTGTGAATTCTATTAAATGAATATGAAGGTACCCCAATGGAAACAAGGCAATAAGCCATAGGCGTCCTTGTATTGGACTGTGCTTTTGTCTGCAAACTGTTAAAAGTATAAAATGAATGGTCTTGAGTCAAGACCATTCATTTTATACTTTTAACAGACTCTTGACAGTCAAGACCCTGCGGAGCCTGGCTTCCCCACTAGAGGGCAGTGTAGATCCACGGTTTAGACCACAGTCTGAGGTGGTCTTAAGATGGTCTGGTTTTTGGCTGTAGTATTTCTTCTTGAAGAGAATGTGATATGCCTCTCTTATCTAAAGTGGATGAGAGTAACAGTAGTATTCTAACATTCATTAATCACATCATCTGGTTACCAAATACATAATTGGGCTACCTATGGCATCAAAGAACACCTTGCCTTGTTTGATATTATACATTTATAAGAGTCTAGTGTTAGATTTCTATTGTAGGGAAGAAGAAAAAAACGTTTCGCCTACCCAGCCTTCGTCGACTGACTATGATACTGACATGCTACTGGCCATGCTACGGCCATGATACTGACATATGGTTGTTGAATATTGATACTGACATGATTGTTGACCATTCATTATACTGATACATGACATGATACTGACCAATACTTTTGTACTTTTACTCAAGTAAATTAGAGTATTTCTACATTGTGGTATTGAGACCTTTACTTAAGTAAAACAAATGAGTACTTTTTTGCACCCCTGGTGTTGAGGACACAAGTTGTGTCACGCAACCTCATCTGTTGTAGGTACACTATCACTGTTCTGGGCCCTCCCGTTTGTAATGCGGGAGCTGGCGAAATCTTCTGGAACTCAGATTACTGTCACAGTGTTGAGGACACAACCCGTGATGTTGTGATGATGTCAGTGAATACATTCACTGACATCTACTCTCACAGCCGGCTAATCTGCTTCTGAGGTCAACGCAAGCAGTGACCACACATTAACCTATATAATCAGGAGGTTAATTAGATTACTGCTGGACATTTACTTACCAGTAACTGCTTTTCCCGCCTCAATTCAGTCTACTGATATTTACCAATTTTGCATTTTTTTTTTTGCAAGTTTGTGAATCATTTTCAGGTCAGACCTCGCACAGATACCTATGTGTTTTTCTTCTCCCCTTTTCTGGGCATTCAATTCCTGAGCTCTCATCATACAATGCATGACCCTTTATGAACCTTGACCTTAACCCTTCTTCCTACCTTGCACCCACATTTTGGGCATGTTCAAATATATATTATTATAAATAAATATTTCCCACAATTTTCCCACAAGATGTTTCAAGCCTTTTTTTTTTTAAATGTAAGGCTAAAAGATTAGTCTATTAACTATACTGTATGCTGTACTTATAGGCCTATGTACATGTAGTGTACAGATGAATAATTCTCTGTCTGCAGCATGCAGAATACTTACCATTTTGCACAGGCCTGTTCACTAAATGTGTATCATTTCACTATTTCACTTGGAGCCAGGCTGCCTTTCATAAGTCTGTCTAAAAATAATTCTGTCCATCCAGACATCAATGACATATTATATATTTTGTTTTACTTGAGTATTTCAAATGTTCAGTATTTTTACTTCTACATTCTACACTGCAGTATTGATACTTTTACACAAGTAAAACACATCAGTACTTTATCTACCACTGGCATGCTCTGCCCATATATATCGGCCTGTAGACAATTGTATTTGTACAGTGAGCTGTCCTGTGTTCAGAAGTTGTTTACAGTGCAGTGAGTGCACATACAGTACATAGGCTACAGTACATGTGCAGACATGCGTTAATTGCGTTTGGTCTGTTGTATGAGCCTCTCATGACGTGTCATAATCCTCCATGCAGCAGGGAGGTGTGACGGTGTGTGTGTGACAGTGTGCGTCATTATGAGAATATCCAGGAGATCTCCCCTCCCACCACTCACATGGAGCTGCATTTAAAAAGCATACAGAGTATAGAAGTATCAATACTGCAATATGTAGAAATACTATAAGTAAATGTGTGTGTGTGTGTGTGTGTGTGTGTGTGTGTGTGTGTGTGTGTGTGTGTGTGTGTGTGTGTGTGTGTGTGTGTGTGTGTGTGTGTGTGTGTGTGTGTGTGCATGCGCACGGTAGATGAGTGAGGGGTCCCCCCTGCTAAGCTAGGAGATTACAGTTGACAGGTGGCGTGTTGAACTTCATAGTTCATAGTTTCAGTGACAAAAAGATAGCAGACGTGTCACAGAGGCTTAGCTCAGCTTTGTGGACTAAACCAGTGGTTTTCAACCAGTGGTCCGGGGACCACCAGTGGTCCTTGAGGGGGTTCCAGGTGGTCCCCAGCTAAATGATTGAAAGTTGGTAACCAATTGTATGGACCCCTTTAGATAATTAACCATTCAGAGTCCATCCATCCATCTTCAACCACTTATCTGTAGTCGGGTCGTGGGGGAAACAGCTCCACCAGAGCGCTCCAGACTTCCCTCTCCAACATTATAGTAACTTCCTCCTGGGGTTCCAATTCCAAGGCCAGTGAGTCGTTGTAATCCCTCCATCTCATCCTTGGTCTGCTCAAGGGTCTCCTCCCAGTGGGACATGCATCGAGGACCTCCCTAGGGAGACGCTCGAGAGGCATCCTAACCAGATGCCCGAACCTCCTAAGCTGGCTCCTTTCCAGGCGAAGAAGCAGCGACTCTACTCCGAGTCTCTCTTGCGTGACTGAACTTCTCACTCTCTAATTTAACTGTCGCACTCTGTGCCCAGAGTGTGCCACACCTGGGTCGCCTCCCTCATGTTTCCCCCATGTTCCATGATGTTTTCCCTTCCCGCCCATAGAGTATATAAAGGATAGAGACCGAACTGGAGCACTAGCCCCGCCCCCAAGCTATTCATTTCGATGAAGTTGCTCAGTGGCGTTTTGAAGCACCCGGAAGACTGCCGGAAGTACCTCCTCCGGACCTCAAATTTGAGGTCCGGGGTGACGTATGGGTGACGTAGGGAGTGATGGTCCTACGTGTTAAAGCATGGGTCTGCCTGCAGTCCTTCCTCTTACCACTAGGGCCCAGTGCTTCAACGTTGGAGCGCCTCACTGGCCCCTTGTTCCCGCCCCTGGTGAGTCCATGATTAACACGTACTCTGGGCTCCACCCAGGTTCACATGTGCGAACTGTTGGGCTAATGACTGCTTAGTTGGCCAGAGACTATTTAAGACTATCTGCTCTCTGTGCTGGTTCATTGTATTCTCATCATCTCATGCGGTGATGGTTGCGGGTGTCTGTGTTTTCACTTGGTGGTGTACCTTGTTTTGTATTATGTTATTTTCAGTAAAGTTCGTTTAAGTTCCACCTTGGTTCCTGAGTCTACTTTGAAGTTGAGTTCTGCATATGGGGACAAAATCTTATCCAACAATAACAAAATATTGAGGCAAAATCTCATCAAATGGTGGTCCATGGCTCAAATGCCGAATAAAAAATGGACCTTGTCACCTTGATATGAAAAGGCAGTGGTGTGGACACTGCATAGACAATTTTGAGGGGCAGGTGCTCATGTGAAAAAAGGGCACCATGTGTGGCTCGTGGAACCGGCCGGTTGCCTTAATAGTGTGGGATTTATAGATTTTGGGGCATAGATATTATATTAGCAGCTTTAAATCCAGAATTGGCCGATGTCACCATGTGCCACATACTGTAGACTGTACAAAACAAAAATAAAATGAACAAACAAACTTTCAAAAGGGCACATTGTTGTTGGCAAAAGTGCAGGTACCTCGGTATGTAGCACTACCTCGTGTCTATCTGTGCACGCCCCTGTCAAAAGGGTTGGAATCAACTGGACAAACTAACAGCACTGAGATGTGAATGGCACTGAAACAGCACCTCCTCCCTCCAGGTGAGAACATATCTCATCTCTTTCAGTATAGGCTACATGCACTTCAAGTGAACAACATACAGTTCATGGTCTTTATTTCTATTGTGGTTCTGAAAACGCACCCATGTGGCACGCCAGTGTTTAGGGCAAGGCAGTCAGACAGAGTGTTATTAATACAGACTTGCTGGGGTCTCTCTCTCAGGAACTCCCTAATCCACAAAATGAGATTGCTACTGACGTTCAGGTCACACAGGCGTTTTAGGAGAAGATGGGGTTGGACCGTATTAAAAGCAGAGGAGAAGTCCATAAAAAGGACACGGACGCGGACGTATGTTTTGGGTTTGTTAAATGACTATGTATTTTGTCCAATAAATTCAGAGTGGCATCCTCTACACCTCGACTGGCTCTATAAGCAAACTGCATGGGGTCCATGCACTTAGCTGTTTGTAGTGAGAGCTCCTTACTCACTACACGCTCCATGCATTTGCTTAATAGAGTGAGGGAGATCGGTCTAAAATCATTTGGCACTTTTGCTCGTGCAGTTTTTGGCACAGGGACAATGGGTGCCGTTTTCCAGGCCTGGGGGACAAAGCTGATATTGAGAAACATTTGGAATAGTTCGGTAAATATGGGTCCCAATTGGATGGCACATTCTTTCAGGGCCCTTCCCTTGAGCCCATCTGGGAACTACGTTCATCTTTATCCTCCGAATTGGAAAGGTGAGTGGTGACGCGAGGTTACGTCCGTCTATAGACATGGCAACGCCCTGCTTGCCTCTGATTGCCCTACCGACACTGCCCGAATGCATCATGTCTCTGAGACCCGCGGTGAAGACGAGGCAGACGGGGTGTTACTTTGTCTATAGACGGACGTAGTTTAGAATCATACCACGGTGTGGATCTGACCTCATCAAACCCTTAGATCTCCATATATGGAGCTGACCTGTTCTGACATTCAATATGTTGATCCTCCCCACCTGTTCTTCCTCTTCGATGTCTCCCTTTTGACTGATAGTAGTTACTTTGTAGATTGTGATTATTATTCCAAAAAGGTAACTATGTATGTAATAATTGTAGTGGAGTAAAAGTACAATAATTGCTCCTGAGATGCAATGGAGTAGAAGTAAAAGTAATTAACTAAGACATTTTGAAATACTCTGCATGAATCAGTGTTTTAATCATTTTACCAGTGCAATGGAGTTTTATTTAAGTAGCCTATCGTGGTCAGTAGCATGTTAGTCAGTATCATGTTAGTGTCATGGTCAGTATCATGGTCAGTATCGAGGCCATGTAGCATGTCAGTATCATATGGACCGTATCATGTCAGTATCATGGTCTGTATCATGGTCTGTATCATGTATCAGTATCAGCTCCTTCCTGTTTGCGGATGACTCAGCCCTGCTGATCTCGGACAGGGACAAATTGCATGTTGAAAAGGCCCTCATCTCTGAACTCCTGGCTCACTTTCATTACACCTGAGAAAAACTGAATCCATTCTCTTTGGATCAAATAGTAATCTCAGCAAGGCCGACGGCTTCTCAGTTAAAGTTGGTGACAATATTATCACAAGAAAAGTCAAACTTACCTACCTAGGTTCCCTCCTGGGGGCCAATCTTTCCTGTGATAAAATGGCTACCAATGTAATCAAAAAGGACAACCAAATAACAAGATTCCTGTACAGAATCTCGATCCTCACTAGTCAGCAAAAATACTTTGAAGCCCCTAACAGGAGCCCTGTATAAGGTTTCTTCATGGTGCCACAGCACCTCAAAGGCTCCAGACATGCCAAAACAAACTGGTCTGCTAGGTACTTCTTGGCCTTACTCCCAGAACCCACCTCACCCCTGCTCATTTTGATAGGTTGGAATGGCTTAGGGTTGACGACAGAGTACAGCATCTTGCAATGGGTCTGGTCTACAAGATTCGCTACACCACTAAGATACGCATGTACCTGTAAAAATACTTCCTTAATGTCAACAAAGTCCACAATCACAACACCAGAGGGAGTTCCACAAACCACGTTCAACCCAGATTCGGCTCAAACAAGGGGTTTAAACTCCTATGCCAGTAAAATGTGGAACGCCATACCAATGGCCGTTAAGAAATGTGAATCCATAGACTTCTTCAAAACCACTCTCAAAGAGCACTCCCTCCCCCCCTATCATTTTTTGTATCGAACTGTACCCATTCTACAAACTGTTAATAAAATGTTCAATCAATCAATCAATCAAACATATCAGTATCATGATCAGTATCATGGTCAGTCATGCAGTATCAGTTCGGTATCATGGTCAGTATCATGGTCGCAGTATCATGTCAGTATCATTGTCAGCATCATGGGCAGTATCATGTCAGTATCAGGTCAGTATCATGTCAGTATCATGGTCAGTATATGGTCAGTATCATGGGCAGTATCAAGTTGGTATCATGGTCAGTATGTAAGAATCATGGTCAGTATCATGTCAGAATCATGTCAGTATCACTATCATGTCAGTATCATGTCAGTATCACTATCTGGTCAGTATCATGGTCAGTATCATGTCAGTATCATGGTCAGTATCATGTCAGTATCACTATCTGGTCAGTATCATGTCAGAATCATGTCAGTATCACTATCTGGTCAGTATCATGTCAGAATCATGGTCAGTATTTTCAATACATTGGATTATGGCATGACCCAATGTCTTGCTTTTTGCATAGCATTAAAATATGTTAACGACAGACATTTAAAGAATATGCTGCATGTTGACAACTATAGATGGTCTGGGGGTAATTAGAAAACTAACTAATCTAATACTAGCTATTGGTCAGTATCATGGTCAACAATCATGTCAGAAACATGGTACAATATCATGGCTATAATGCATTTCAAAAGGCACCAAGCGTTGAACATTTTTAATTTTATTTTCTTTAGATTTAGTTCCTTACATTCACCCCATGTGATGCTAGTGCATAAATCAATTGAGATATACATTCAGTATGCGATCGTGTCATAGCTTTACAATAATATATCTGTCTGCTTGTATAACAAATTATTTGCATAATAAAATACAATAAAATATGTGATTTGCTACGCAGCCCCCCAAGTGACGACATAAGACATTCATCTGTAGTAAGAAACAATCAACAAACAAACAAGAAAATAAATAAAACTTCACGTATTTCAAGATTTAGAAAATATATTGTGATTATACTGCATATTTCGCTTCACGCCTAAACAATGGCCATTTCCATGGTACAACAACCCTTCATTATGTGCGTAACAACACACAAGAACAACAACACCTAAGAAGTTCCAGTGGTGGAACAACAAATAGGCGAAGGTACCATTAACGACCTACTGTATAAATAAAAATAAAGTTCATTATTATTATAAGGCAAAATTCTCAAATTTTAATTCTGATTTAAGTAGCATGTGACATGTCAAACCAGGGGGTTTTCATGATTCCGAATCCATTGCAAGCATTTGTTTTTGCACAAAAAACAATCCTTGGGCTAAAAACGGATTTTGCCCTATATAGGTTGTTAATGGTACATCACCTATTTTAGGATTTTTCTATATGTTCCACCACTGGGATTTCTTAGGTCTTTAGATATGTTGTTACTATTGTGACACAAAAAAAGAGTTTCTGTTGCAATTTGTTTGAGGTTGACCCCTTTTTTTCCACATGCCAGATATATTACATACAGCCAGCCTTCCAACAGGAAGTCCTCCTGTCCAATAAGTCCTGCATGTATTGAGGACGTACGACGCGTGCAGAGAGCAGTATTTTTACTTTATGTAAGCAGGGTCTTAAAATGAAAAGCCCCTTCGGCTCCACCTGGCTTAGTTATAACCAAATCCAATTAAGTCAAATCTGCTTACATCTTCGTCTTGACCATTTGCTATGGAGGCATACATACAGTGTATACAGCAGGCTTGAAATATTGAACAGGGTAACTTCACTCGTCACGAGAAGAAGTTAAAAGATGTATGTACAGGTACTGTATGTATGTGAACAGAAGCACCGTTTACAATAAGTCAACATTATGTTTGCATTGAAAGGACATAAGAAACCAGGGGTAGGGCCTGACAAGCCTAGTGCGTCTCCCTAGCGCCTTTTCGGACATTTGGACAAGCCTTTAGAACAGTGACGCTTAAAATGATTTGTATTTTGTATGTATGTATGTATGTATGTATGTATGTATGTATGTATGTATGTATGTGTATGTCCAATATCCGAAAAAACAGAACTGAACTTACTGAACTGAACTAAACGAAAGCACAGAAACTCTGAATGTGTGCAGTAGAAATAAAAGCGCATATGGTATACCACCAATTGCATCGATTTGATCTGACGCAATCACAGACAGATGTTTGACTGCAGATGTTTCAATCTCAGGATACCTAAATCCCAGTCTATAGTAGATCTAACTATCCATAATAGTAGATCATATAATACATATATATGTACTGCATATTTCAGAAAGTTCCATTCAGTGCAGTGTGTTTTAATTAAAAGGTATATATACAATTATACAGTACATGACTCCATGAGTAATGCTAGATTACCATTATATGAGAGTTAATATATACAGTACACAAACCACACTTTCATTCAATTCACTTTCTGTGTCAGGCGTTGGCCGCACACACCAAGCAATACATACTGTTTACCATTGTCGTCGTTATTGAGATTTTTAAAAACTGTACCTTATAAATGAGTAAAATAGTGCTCGGTGTATGGACGACCCTTAACATTACAGCATTAGAAAAATGAGGATTTTGCATGTTGGCATTCTCTCCGCCAGGCTGTGGAGAGGATGCATCAAATTCCACACTCCCAGGCGGTGGCGTAAAGTCACTAAGTACATCTACTCACGTACTGTACTTAAGTACAATTTTGAAGTATTTGTTGTGTTTTACTTTACTGGAGTATTTCCAATATTTACTTTTACTCCACTACATCTCAGAGGCAAATACTGCACCTTTCACTCCACTATAATTGTTCGAAAACCTTAGTTACTAGTTACTTTGTAGATTTTGATGATTATTACAAAACTTGATTATTATTATTACAAAACCTACAGTAACCACTTCAGGGGGTCTTTGTGTTCAGTCTCGGGTCTCTCATATTCGCATATACGCTACACATCTCACACACATCCTGCCTCACTGCAAGCATCCATTTGATTCATGTGCCTCGATCTGGCCGGGGGTGGTCCTAGCAGACAACGCACGTCTTCGACTTCCCTCCATCTTCTATGAGACAGAGAGAGAGCGAGAGAGAGAGAGAGAGAGAGATTGATTCAGAACCTGTGGTCTTAACCACACCAAAGGGTCAAGACTGTTTTAGCGTTGTCCCTGCGGTGTGATATGTCTTATTGCACGTTGACCCACGTTGACCCTAGTGATCATTCAACGCATAGAATTAAATGGCCCTAACCACACCAAAGGTGATAGTTTTAGCGTTAACTCCCAAGGAGTTGCATGGTGACCCTTTGGTGTGGTTAGGGCTTTAGTCTTGGTCGTAACAGTGTTCATTTTGATTCTGATTTAGTCTTTAGTCTTTTGAATAACACACGATTCCCAGGTGTCCTGGGAATCGTTCCCCGGTGTCCTCTCTAGCCACTCAGCTACAGCTGTCCACTCATTGAATTTACACGTCAGCAGACCGTCTGGCTGCGAGGATCTACACCGTTCTGGCCAAGCCCCCCAGAGTGGCTGGGAAACGTTGAAGCAGCCAAACCTACTGGCCATAGCTGGAACTGAAAGCGTGCGTTTTTCTTCCCTGTGCAATTAGCTCTTCGCTAAGTCCCACCCAAGCCCGTTGTTGGCCAATACCACGTTAGCGACGGTTACTAAGGTAGGATACTGGTCACGCTTGCATGCTGGTCAAAATGTTTAAGCAGTGTCAATAAATATATTTGCTGTACAGCATGTGTGGACCTCAGAAAGAGGGTTTGTTTTCTTACCTTGTTATGAGCAAACTAGTCCGTTCCATGAATTATTTCGCTCCGTTGTGCAGTTTAATAGTACATATTAGAAATAAAAATAGGCTCTCATTGACTTCCATTGTAACGGGGGAACAGCTCTCAAAGTCACTCTTTTAGAACACTAAGCTGATTCTGACCGTTTATGACATCAGGAAAACTCATGCGGTTTTATTTTTAATAAAAAATGTCAACGTTGTCTTGTTTTTGTTTTGACTTCAGTGTTGCCACACTGTGTGAGAGAAATAAGCCAACCCACCTCCAAAAACAAGCCAACTCTTAAAGCCAAATCAAGAAAAACAAGCCAAAACAAACACAATAATATGACCATATATAATCATAATAAAAAGATTGTATGCATTTATCATTATAAATACTATGTAGGCCTATGTCTATGATAATTAATGTTTTGGTAATGTATTACATACACTAATTATTAGCCTTAAGCCAAAAGTAGCGGGAAATAAGCAGACCTGGCAACCCTGACAAGTTTGTGTGGAAAGAAGTTCCGGTTTGCCTACAAAACGATCTGATTGGTCCAAATCTGTACACCCACTTCTGAAGTAGCCTCGGTCTCAGCCTTCCATCCAGGCCGTTGGATGTAAACAAATGTATTTGATCTCGTCCACTTGTCGCAAACACCATACACAATTTTGGACGCGTTTGAGGGAGACACTTTAGGAGAAATGTCTGGGACTGCAGCTGGGTGCATCTCAAACAGCATGGCGACTTGTTTACAAACGAGAGTTGGGAACACCAGAACCGCTTCACTGTATATCTCCAACCAAAATAGTTACTTTATAAATCTATCAAAAGACGAAAATAAAACGGCATGAGTTTTCCTGATGACATAAACTGTCAGAATCAGCTTTTGTTGTGTTCGCTTATGTGCTAACTGACTGACTTTGAGAGCCGTTTCCCCGTTACAATGGAAGTCTATGAGAGCCAGGTATTTGACCAGCATGCAAGCGTGACCAGTATCCTACCTTAGTAACCGTCGCTAACGTGGTATTGGCCAACAACGGGCTTGGGTGGGACTTAGCGAAGAGTCTGTGGACGTCTTTGGTATTACCGCACGGGCAGAGCCCAAGACGTCTGTGGACGTCTTTAAAAAAATAAAAACATATTTAAAAAAAATAATAATAATAAAAAAATAATTAAAAAAAATAAAAACAATGATTTTTTTTTTTTAATACGTGGTGCCAAAGTTTGTGTTTTCGCCATTGAGAATGCATTTGGCGTTTAAATTAAATAACTCAGAAACTATAAAACATTTCAAAGTAAAAAGTTCCAGCATGTGTCTCCACAGTCAGCTGAATTATAAAAAATGTGAATGGATTTTCTAGGTGAAAGTGATTTTTGGGCAGTTTTGTGGGCTCATGGCGAGCTCTTTAGCACATTTTGACCACCAGGTGGTGGTCAAATCGAAAACATGCGGAAGTAGAACGTTCTTCCGGGTGCTTCAAAACGCCACTGAGCAACTTCCATTGAAATTAACAGTGGTGGCGGCGCTGTCCGGTCTCTAGATTATATAATATAACTATGGTTCCGGCACGTACCTCCGTCTCCGCCACCTTCCAGTTTCTTCTTCTGATCCTCGACGGCCTTCACCTTGGCCTCGTGAACATCCGCCAGCGCCCTCCACTCTTTTCTGTTGTTATTCAACCCGTCAAACATGGGCTGGATCTCCTTGTGGAACCTAGAAAACTCCTGCAATCGCACATGCACACGCACGCGCACACACGCACGCACAGAACCAGGGCGGGGAGCGGGGGGTAGAAGGAGAGCGATTGCATGAGATATTTCACTGGGAAATTGAACGGAAAGCACAGAGATGGTACTAGAGATGCTGTACAAATGGCAGATCAACATTATAAGAGAATAAAGTCCACGCCCTGGATCTCAGCTCCCCTTTCTTTTTTTATTACTGTTCAACACTTGAATCTATTCACTAGGAATTGATTGATGAAGACTGTTTGAGCGACACGTTGGACAGCAAAAAAAGAAGAAAAAAAAGGGTTCTGAGGGTTGCGAGTGTGCAGAACACTCCTCCTTTAGAGATAAACGAATGGACCTCTCTTAAAATGTTCAAGTGGCTCCTTAGTACCTTGTACACAAAGGAGCAGACGAAATCAATGAAGCCGCACTGCATCTTGGGTAGCTCTTCGGAATGGTTTCTGTCCATCATTGGCTACGGAGAGAGAGAGCAGGATGACATTGTTGCTTTAAAAAAGGTTACGAGAAAGAACAAATGGAGGACAAATGGTCCAAATGGACAACATTTAACAGAAAGAATAAAGGTATGGGGGAATGAGGAACAGTAAATGCCTAGGAATATGTGATGTAACATGTAAGTTTTGATACGCAATGTCGATTTTATTTTATTTCATTTTTTATTTTTATTGTTTGTTTGTACTGTATGTGTGTTTCTTTCTTTTGCTATTGTTTTCTTTGGATTAATACAAATTTAAGTGACAAAAAAAAAAAGTTACGAGGAATGGACAATGTTTTACTGACGTTTATTTATTCAAGGCAGACCATTTTAAAAGGAAGCCCTGAGTACAACAAGATCACAATATTTTTTTTTAAATAAAGTGCAATATAATGAACAACAAAAGAACATGATAATGCAGACACAATATCTACTGTCCAAGATGAAAGAAATGCTCTTACAATGGGTTGCTGTTCCAGAACGGTCCTCTCCAGATCCCCCTGCTCCCAAAACTCTGCTGCCACCATCAGAGCCACCTAGAACCAGACCAGTCATATGTGCTATATGAGCTACGGCCAGGAACAATAATGTATTGTACTCATGGATTAAAAGCAAAATGAAATCTCACAACTGGATTTTTTGTGAAATCTCACAACTGAACATGAACATGAACTGAACTGATTCAAACCGCACGTGGAACAGAACATGACACAGAACTCTTTCTGCCTGAGAGCCAATCAGAACACACTATATGTCCAGTAAACGCAGACACAATAGGTCGCAGGTATAACACTGTAGTTGGGCATAGGCTGGCACTTGTCTCCACTCGCTACAATATGTCAAATTATGATGTTTTGGCTAGCCATACAGCTAACCATGTTGAAGAAATTGCAGATTGAAGATTTAATGTTTAGGCTTAAAGCCTGAGGAAGGTCCGGAGGGACCGAAACGTTGCTTCATTAAATAAGAAAATACTCTTGTACCGAGCAAATACACAGTGTGCGGGTGTATTCTATTGCTTTCATTGATGTCCACTGGCCTACGCACCTGTGCATACGCCTGATTTCTAGGTGTGCGAAAGTTTTCTCCTACAACGTTAGGCTTATGAAATATCTTTCATTTCATATTTATTTATTTCATTATAAATATGATAGATCATTAGGGTAATAAATAAACAAATAAACAAAAAAAAAAGGAACCCATTTATTACCAAATGGGTTCCCAGATTGGGCTGAATTAAATACATGCATTTCCTGTTGGGAAATGTCTGATGATTGGTTGGATATTAATGTTTGATACATCCCAACAATTTAATTTGTAAAGTTGCTGGAAATTATTCAAAAATGGCCATATATAGCCAGTCTACAAACTCATACATGTTCGCTATTTGTTACCCCACAAAGTGTATAGGGCTTTTTTTTGGCCATTCTGTTTTAAGCATTATGTTATACTTTAGCTGTTGAAAAACAGCAGATAGCTTGTAGATCTGTTTTGTTTGAAATACCGTATGAAAATGCGGCGCCAATCTTTAAATATATTCTTTCAGAACGAAAGTTTTTAACTCAGATCTTTGCTTCTCTGAAAAACATATTTTCAGATAGGGGTCCGCGGCCAAATATAGATTATTCTGGGGTGTCCTTGACATGAAATAGGTTGAGCACCACTGACACAGAAACATAGGTTTTTCCAGAAAACCTTTAGGATTTAGAAGAATTTTATTTTAGAATCGGCCTCAGTCCTAAATGGGTCAAATTGAACGCACCTTGCTCTGGACCTCCCATGGCTTACAGATGGCTGACAAGTCACAGGCAGTCATCATCATGGCCCTGCGGAGCACACAGCCAAAGGTCAACACACACACACACACACAACACACAAACTGGGGTGAATGACTGTCCAGCCATCGAGATGAGGTTCTGCCAAAGGCATTCAGGACGGGAACCCCTTTTTGGTGTTTTAAGCATTATGTTATACTTTAGCTATTGAAAAATAGCAGATCTACCGCACCGAGTGCTGCGCTACGAGCTATTTTTGAAAAGTCTTGAAAATATGGCACAAATCTTTGAATATATATTCTTTCAGAGCGAACGTTTTTAACTAATATCTTTGCTTTTGGGGGGTCCCTGGAACAACAAATTTTCAGATGGGGTCGGTGGCCAATTACATCTAATTCTTGACATGAAATATTGAGCACCACAAATCTTTGGGGTCCTTGACATGAAATATTGCGCACCACTGATATCGAAACATAGGTATTTCAGAAAACTGTCAGGATTTAGAAGACTTTTTTTGTTTGTTTTTGACATCAGGTCTAAATGGGTTAATATCTTTAATTATTAATAACTTTAATAACTTTAGCAGCCGTTAATACATTCTATATATACATTTGAGTTGGTGCGGCGTGGCTACGGAAGTCATCAAGGTCACCATAGACTGAGGATGAGTATTGTGGAAGAGCCGTTGACGCCCGTGCTCTGTCATGTGCTCGGACGTCACTCACTTTACCTCGGCGTCTTCAACCCAGCTTTTGCAGCTTCCGTTTCTCAAATCCGCCATTAGTCACGCCGTCCGTCTAAAAAGTTATTTGTCTTCAGAGTGTTAATATTGTAACCTCAAGAAAACGTTATTTTGACCTGCACCGTGCTCTGACTTATGGTTACCAGCTTAAATCAACATCATAAAAGGTAGAAAGGTCGCTCGCACACACTGAAGAAGGCAGTTAGCCGAAACGTTTGTCCCGATGAAATAAATCTGAATAAATCTAAATCTGTTGACATTTATTTGTGTGTGCGACCTTTCTAACATTTATAATATTGTAACGTCGACTCGGCATAACATCAGAAATGATCCCAGAACGTCTGCGTTGTGTTCAATCACTGCGGACGCCGCCTCGATTCAGAGAAAACAGCCTTTTAAAAAACGGCCCAGAAACAGGAACTGGACTCCTGTGTTTCCTTCCTTACGATTGGCTACGGCCGATCACGTGATGCAGTGCAAGGCATGTTGGGTTACAACTTACAGGTGCATGATTTTCTTTTTTACGCTAGATGTGAGCGTGTCGAAGGTCTGCGAACATCTAGTAAACAAGAAGTCACGTATTTACATGATGATTTCCTTCCTGGTTGCGTTGTTGGAGACGTGGTCTGTCTTCGCCTTCTCGTCCGTCATCGGCTCCGTCTGGTCAACGATCTTCTGGAACAGTGTTCTCTTCCTGGAAGACAAAGCCAAAAGGGTGGGACAGCAGTTTGTCTTAAGGCCTATTCATAGTCTGGATTTTCGGTGGTGAGGTGACCACCGGAGCTGTAATAACGTGGAGCGGTGGTGAGTAAAAACAGAGAGAAGGGCTGGGGAGAGCGGTGGTTTGCTCTTCACCGCGGCTCTGTGACATCATGTTGTAGTTGCGGTGGTCACCTCACCACCGATAAATCAGACTATGAATAACGCTTTAAGGCTCATACATAGTCTGGATTTTCGGTGGTGAGGTGACCACCGAACTACAACATGACGTCACGAGCCGCGGTGAAGAGCAAACCACCGCCACCACCCCAGCCCTTCTCTCTGTTTTTACTCACCACCGCTCAATGTTATTTCAGCTCCGGTGGTCAGCTCACCACCGGAGCGGTGGTCACCTCACCACCGAAAATCCAGACTATGTATGAGCCTTTAGTCTGACACGAGCTACCGTTGCTACTAAACAACTAGGGCTGGGCACACATGAGGATCACAAAAATTCAATATCTAAATGTGTTTTACTAAATACCTCAATATCAATATTATAAATGCCAAGTTTGTATTGTGATAATATATGTTTTATATAAAATAAAAATGGTAGAAGAAAATGTCCTTCTGCACACCTACAGGGACAGGTGCGTCGGAGCAGGCAACCAGTGTGAATAATGAGACAACAGGAGATCCCGTACTGTCTTCACTTAAATGGCAGCAGTTTATTCAGCTAACGACGTTTCGGTCTCACGACCTTTACAGGATAACATTAATACATTTACTTTGAGAGTGTACAAAAACACTTTGAGTGTAACCAGTTCAATGAACACTGAGGATTTTACAGTGTAGCAGAGAGAGAAAAGAAATCACACCCGTGTGAACTGAGTGGTGTAAGGTCTTATATAGTGATGTCACATACATAGCAACCGTGCTCATTTTTGAGTGGTGTAAACCACTCCTACAACTGGCTTTGTTGAGTGGTGTAAACCACTCCTACAACTGGCTTTGTTAGTTTACGTGTCTGTCCGTACCAAAACAAATGAGCATGGTTGCTATGGTCACCCAGTTCACACGGGTGTGATTTCAGCTTTGTTAGTTTACGTGTCTGTTCATACCAAAAAATGAGCATGGTTGCTATGGTCACCCAGTTCACACGGGTGTGATTTCATTACGTCAGACCACAGTTGATCAGTCTATATAAGACCTTACACCACTCAGTTCACACAGGTGTGATTTTTTTGGTACGGACAGACACGGGTACATCGCTTTTTGAGTGGTGTAAACCACTCCTACAACTGGCTTTTGTGTGCAGAAAAAAATGAGCATGGTTGCTATGTTCAAAATAATTTCTGACGTAATTAAATAACACCCGGGTGAACTGGATGACCGTAGCAACCATGGTCATTTTCTCTGCACAGAAAAAGCCAGTTGTGAAATCACATCCGGGTGTGATTTAATTACGTCAGATCAGAGCTGATCAGGCTACATAATACCTTACCTTATTTCATTACGTCAGACATTACGTCAGACCACAGCTGATCATGCTATATAAAACCTTACACCACTCAGTTCACACGGGTGTGATTTTTTTGGTACGAACAGACACGGGTACAAAGCCAGTTGTTGGAGTGGTTTACACCACTCAAAAAGTATCAAACTGGGATTCAAAAGATTGAGAATAACTGCTCTTAAAGGAGTTCACCCAAAAATGAAGTATAAAAAAAAAAAAAAGCTCCATGAATTCAAGGCTTCATGGGGTGTGATCGAAAATAAGCAATGTTTTGGGTGAACCACTACTTTGATCCAGAGCGACTTACAATAAGCATGGCAAACACAAAAGTTTCTTACTTGAAGTAGAGTGCCAGATCTGTGGCAATAATGCACACTTCAAACAGATGCTGCACCGTCTCAAACTGGCGCTTCTGAAGGTTCTGGAAGATGTTCAGATTCTGTGGAGCAACGATAGTCCCGTGTTAGTGTCGCGATAGACTTGAATGGTGTCTAAATGAAATTGAAAGAAAATGTTTTTATGATGGGAATTTTTTTTTGGAAAATCTTGAAAGTTTACAAACTTTATAATTTTTTTATTTCAGGAAAATAGAAATGATCCACCCAGAATGAGCAATGCAGAAAGGTAAGCTCTTTTTTATTTCAAGCTTGTATTGCCGAGTATGCGTGTTGTTGTTCTCACTTGTTTGACCGTTCTAGAAACACAAGTCAAAGTTCATGCGATGGAGTCTAAAGGCATATTCAGATATTTTAGATGAAGAGGTGGCCACCTTTTCAGTGATGACGGCGCTCATAGTCCATCACCGTGCTCACATCTCCTAACCTCCATGGCCAACAATTCCTCAAATTCGTCCATTGTTTTCCCTCTACTCAGTGTCTCAGTCTACTGCCTATCTGCCTCTATTCTATTCCTTTCTGGTCCTTTTTCAGTTCCTTTCCTATTCTATATTATAGTCTATCTCTGTCACTGTCTCTATTATTTAATTCCTTTGTTCTCGTTCTCCCGCTGCTGTGTTTCGCGAGTTTGTTTTTAGTTTTTACGTCGGGAGCTTGCAAAACCAAAGAGGGCCGCCCACCCAACTTCTAGACCAATCACATTCCCCGGAGCAAGTCTCTGTGACCAGCGTGTTGGTGGTTAATAAAAACAGAGAGAAGGGCTGGGGGTGAGCGGTCGTTTTTTCTCTTCACCGCAACTCAGTGACGTCATGTTGTAGTTTTCGGTGATAGCGGTGGTCACCTCATCACCGAAAACTGGAGTATGAATTGAATAGGCCTTAAATGAAACCCACCTCGTCTGACATGAGTGTCTTGCTGTACTCCAGGTGGTGTCTCTCCATGATGGAAGAGCTGTGCAGTTTGGCCAGAGGTGACAGACTCCTGCAAGACAACAAGCACCAACATTCTAACAGTTTGGCCATGA
Source organism: Electrona antarctica (assembly GCF_951216825.1). NCBI lineage: Eukaryota > Metazoa > Chordata > Actinopteri > Myctophiformes > Myctophidae > Electrona > Electrona antarctica. The sequence goes on along the minus strand of NC_136791.1, from coordinate 25,045,165 downwards.
GGTGACAGACTCCTGCAAGACAACAAGCACCAACATTCTAACAGTTTGGCCAGAGGTGACAGACTCCTGCAAGACAACAAGCACCAACATTCTAACAGTTTGGCCATGAGGTGACAGACTCCTGCAAGACAACAAGCACCAACATTCTAACAGTTTGGCCATGAGGTGACAGACTCCTGCAAGACAACAAGCACCAACATTCTAACAGTTTGACCATGAGGTGACAGACTTCTGCAGTACAACAAGCATCAACATTCTAACAGTTTGGCCATGAGGTGACAGACTCCTGCAAGACAACAAGCATCAACATTCTAACAGTTTGACCATGAGGTGACAGACTCCTGCAAGACAACAAGCATCAACATTCTAACAGTTTGGCCATGAGGTGACAGACTCCTGCAAGACAACAAGCACCAACATTCTAACAGTTTGGCCAGAGGTGACAGACTCCTGCAAGACAACAAGCACCAACATTCTAACAGTTTGGCCATGAGGTGACAGACTCCTGCAAGACAACAAGCACCAACATTCTAACAGTTTGGCCATGAGGTGACAGACTCCTGCAAGACAACAAGCACCAACATTCTAACAGTTTGACCATGAGGTGACAGACTTCTGCAGTACAACAAGCATCAACATTCTAACAGTTTGGCCATGAGGTGACAGACTCCTGCAAGACAACAAGCATCAACATTCTAACAGTTTGGCCAGAGCAGTGTTGATTTCGTCGACTAAAACTAAGAACGAAAAATGTTCGTCGACTACCTTTTTCCACGCCCCCTTCCTATACAAACCCATGTATGTAACTTCAAACTTTTTAACCATGTTAGATTCATCGAAAACAGGGTTAACCTTTTTTTTCGGGTGACTCATACTGCCCTCCTAATGAGGAGGTGCTGTGTTTTTTTAATGACTTTTTTCATTTATTTTTATGATAAAAAAAATGCATGCTCGTACTTTGTCTGGTAGAGATTGTTGGTTCCTCTGTGGTCGATATCGTGGCAGAATCCTGCAGAGACCATGGCAAACATGTCCAGGTCAGAGTAGTAGTTCTTCAGTTTACCCGTCTGTGGGAAGACAGAGAGACAGTTTACCTGTCTGTGGGAAGACAGAGAGACAGTTTACCTGTCTGTGGGAAGACAGAGAGACAGTTTACCTGTCTGTGGGAAGACAGAGAGACAGTTTACCTGTCTGTGGGAAGACAGAGAGACAGTTTACCTGTCTGTGGGAAGACAGAGAGACAGTTTACCTGTCTGTGGGAAGACAGAGACAGTTTACCTGTCTGTGGGTCAAAAAACACTGTGTGCAAAGAACGTAACCCGACTCCGCCAGATAATGGAGGTATCAAATTGTGAAGCAAAATAAACGGTAGTCACTGTACAATAAAACAAAAAGCAAAGCAATAATAGAACCTTAAGTGCTGCTTGGACCTCAGAACTTCTGATTCCTTGCCTTTCTAAACGCAAAGTAAAGTGTTATAACTGCATCATAATCTGTAGCTGCAGCTGCTGCATCACAATCTATACAGTATCCAACTATCCATCATAATAAACCATGGCTGCAGCACCCACCACTTAAAAGTCATTCTTCCGTACTTTTTATTTATTTATTGATGGGCAAAATGTGTTACTGTCAGGGTAGAAACCTCTTATCTCCATATTTAAACTTATTTCTTTCACGTTAATTAACGCCCTACTTGATCACAACTACAGCGTCACACAGCAGCATAAAAAGTAGCAGATCTACAAGCTCCAAGATCCATTCTTTTTGGGTCCAAACATGCCCTCAGTAAAGTAAATGTAAATGATTTCAAGGTCAGAGTTGATGACATAGTAATCTCCAGCAAATATCTTGGCTGTATTCTTGACAACAAACTGACAGGTGAAAGCATGGTAGAAAGGCCATGGGTAATCAAAAAAGTAAACCAAAAAACAAGATTTCAGGGCAGAATTGCTTGAGAAGTGCTCTCAAGACTCTAGCTGGAGCCCTAATTTAGCCCTACTTTGACTATGCTTGCAAACATCTCTATTTCACTAAAGACCAAGCTACAAACCTCCCAAAACAAAACAATTCGACTACTCCTCGGTCTGGGGCCCATGACCCCCCAGTTAAGCAATCGAAATTGGGAGGTAAATGCAGCTTTGCCCTCTGTACCCGCATACCTTACAAACTACCTCAAAAAGGTGAGCGACTCCCACAGCCACAATACAAGAGGAAGCGAGAACAACGATCTGCTGCCACTCACTTTCAAAACAAACATGGGCAAATCCACCTTTCAGCATGCCAAAGGGAGAGGAAATGATTACCCCCCCTTTAGTCTAGTGACTACCCCCACCTCCTTATAACCCCCTTCATTGTTCCCCAACCTGTACATATTTTTTTACCTTTTATGATGATTTAAATGTTGTTGTTATTTTTCATGTCATGGTTATGAATTGAATACCCAGGACCTGAATGGAAACAAGACTGCAAGGACTTTTTTTCGGTGATCCCATTGGACGTATGTTTGACTGTACCCTGTATCGATTCCATTTCTGTTTGACTGTACCCTGTACCGATTCCATTTCTGTTTGACTGTACCGTGTACTGATTACATTTCTGCCAATAAAGTATTCAATAAATCAATTATTGAGCCGCAATGGTTCCGCAGGCTCCACCGGCAGGGAAACGGTGGTGCTGCAGGCTCCGCTTGCGGCTTGAATGGCCCTCCTAAAGGTGGGCTATTTGAGCTATTTGTGGGCTATTTGACCTCCTCCTCACGGAAGACACACAGTCTGGGGCACCATCCCATACTGCTCCCGGGTGCCGTCTACATTCCGGCTGCCAACCTAGAGATAATGAACGCTACGTGACTCACCATGAGCAGTGTGAACATGATATCTGGCCCACGTTGAAGTAGCCTTGGAAACTCAGACGTTTTTATTTCCAGGGAGAAAAGAAAAAGTCGGGGGCCGAGTCCACTTCAATTCGGCATACAGTAGCGCAAACGTCGCTCTCTCTCTGCTGTTAAATTGACACAGACACGCACACTCCTCTCTCTCTCTGGCGCTCTAATGAATTAGTCTCATGTCCTGCAGCTGTGTCTAGTTTCTCCCGGTGGATCCTGCCGGGAGCTGCCTATGCCATAGAAAGCAGAGGTGAGTTCCAGTCTAACGTTGAAGTGACTCACCATGAGCAGAGTGAACATAGTCTGGCCCACATTGAAGAGACTCACCATGAGCAGAGTGAACATGGTCTGGCCCACATTGAAGCAGTGACTCACCATGAGTAGAGTGAACATGGTCTGGCCCACATTGAAGTGACTCACCATGAGCAGAGTGAACATGGTCTGGCCCACATTGAAGTGACTCACCATGAGCAGAGTGAACATGGTCTGGCCCACATTGAAGTGACTCACCATGAGCAGAGTGAACATGGTCTGGCTAATAAGCCAGACCGAATCAGCCGTTGGCAAAAACAAAATTGCCTGCCGGCGGATTACGGTCTGGAGAGGCTCAATTGTACGCCCATTTCCTACACCAGAGAACTGGTGTGGCCACGGTATGCAATATGGGCGGGCTTTAGTACAGTGACATTCAATGCTTGAGACCTTTGACTGACAGTACCTCTAACCAATTGCGTCAAAGAGAAAATGTTTGAACCCACCCCCCGGGAAACAAGATCCTTACACAGCATCTCCAGACTCAAATACCACACAACAGTGTGATTTGAGTCTGGCTTATTAGCCAGGCTAGGTCTGGCCCACGTTGGAAGTGACTCACCATGAGCAGAGTGAACATGGTCTGGCCCACATTGAAGCAGTGACTCACCATGAGCAGAGTGAACATGGTCTGGCCCACATAGAAGCAGTGACTCACCATGAGCAGAGTGAACATGGTCTGGCCCACATTGAAGCCGTGCCTCCAGTTGTGGTAGGTGATGTCACGATAGCCCCGACGCACCGTGTACATCCACCGGGTCAGGATCTGAGGAGAAGAAAACCACGTCATCATAATCACTGGTGGAAGAAGTACTCGCAATGTTTTTTGAGACACACACACACACACACACACACACACACACACACACACACACACACACACACACACACACACACACGGAATCCCTGTACCTCTGCTGGGACTTTGAACTTCTCCACCACTCCCATCTCAAAGTAGCAGCGGATTCCCATCTGGATGAGGTCATGCTCGGACACGGGCAGGTCACTGAAGTGGAACTCCAGCAGGTTAGACTTCTTGGCGTCAGGGATCTTGGCCCTCTGGAGAGAGAGAGAGAGAGAGAGAGAGAGAGAGAGAGAGAGAGAGAGAGAGAGAGAGAGAGAGAGAGAGAGAGAGAGCGAGAGAGAGACGGCCCACACAGTTGGTTATATCTTAGCTCGATTCAACTACGGACAACTTTTTTTTTTTTTCAACCAAGGTTTTACCTTGTTATTAGAGAAAGTAAAATATGAGTGTTACGTTTTTTTCATTTGCTGCTTTTTTTTTTTTTTTTTACATCCCGTGATCTTTTGTGGCCAGATGTAATTTTCTGGAGTCTAGTAGGACTAAATAATAATAAAGAAATAGCTACCGTCTTCATACCAGACTACCAAAGCTCTACATATCACCCATAAACAATATACTGTACTGTAGGTAGAGTCGACCATGATGTTATCCTAAAAGCATTATCGTTTCACCATGTTCTTACCAACAGTTTGTACATTTCCTTTTGGTCACAGTCCTCTGGTGCACTGCCCATCTTCTCCTCAGTGTTCTGCACGAATAAAAAGAAAGTAGAAGAATCTAATAACACATCATGATCTTCTAAAATGATCTCTATTTGCCGTAGGGCTAAAAGTTCAGACCCTTAAGGTCCCTGCACACTGGCTGCGTATTTCGGATTTTTTGAGTTTTCCCGTCGGTTTTCCAAAAAACGCGTCCAGTGTGCAACCACCTTTGCACGCACGCACGCACGCGCGCGCGCACGCACACGCACACGCACACGCACACACACATGTAGACATTGCTTGAATTCAAAATATATAATTAAGAAGTAAATTAGAAGAAAAAATGTTTTCACTACTTGATTAGAGGGAAAAAGTCGAGTCTTGACCTGAAAACCACGGCTAGTTTAACGATCAGTGATGGACCAGCTCAGTAGTTAAGAGTGTCCGTCCTGAGACTGGGAGAGGTTGGGGTTCGACCCCCGGCCGGTCGGGTCATACCAAAGACTATAAAAATGGGACCCAGTGCCTCCCTGCTCGACACTCGGCATCAAGGGTTGGATTGGGGGGGTAAGTCCCTGCGACATACTAGCGTCATGTCCAAGGGGTGTACTTGTACATAAAGCTGCCTCACGCTACAGAAACAGGAGCCTCATCATGGGCCTCATGGCTCGGCAAGGCTTACTCTTCTTCTTTTTCAGTGCCGGACGGTGGCAGGTCAGGAGGGACTTACCAGGATGGTCTGGACGTGTTGTGGGGTGGCTTTGTTCTGGTAGTTGAGCTGCTCCTGGGCGATGTCTTTGGCCCACTCTGTTTTGTTCAGCTTGTCGTACGTGTCACAGTTCAGCGTGGACCAGCCCAGGAACTGGGTGAGGGCCTACAAGTAATACCAGGAAACAATCCATCACAAAAAAAGTCCCAACTTTAACCAATATTAAGACCGGGAACACATCCGTTTCACCTTAGCTTTTAACCAATTTTAGGATTAGGATTTAGAAGACATTAGAATCTGGTCTCAGGTCTCAATGGGTTAATGACTGCAGTATGGTGGGTGTATATCGTTGCTGTCGGGGGCAGAAACCTGTTATCTCTAAACTGCAACTTTTTGTGCTTTCTTTTCTTCCTAAATAAAATGTACGAAATTTTTTATTTAAATTTAAAATTTGACTAAAATGTGAATTTACATTAAATTTACAATTTAGGCATTTAACCGTTTTGTTAGAAACACAAATCTTGTGTATACTACTGCAATCATATTGTCTAACACTGGCTTTGTTTCGTCGACTGAAACTAAGATGAAAAATGTTCGTCGACCAACCTTTCTCACTGAGAAAAACTAAGCTATGATGACTAAAACTAAGACTAAATCAATAGCAGATCTACAAGCTCATAGCACGGCACCGAGTGCCACGCTATGAGCTTGTAGGTCTGCTATTTTTTTTTAATCGTGAAAATGTAGTGCAAATCTTTGAATATATATTCTTTCAGAGCCAACGTTTTTAACTCATATCTTTGCTTTGCTTCGATTCATACTTCTGTAACTTGCTCGTCCGGCTCGTCAAACGGTTTGCCGTCCTTCCTGTTGAAGAAGGTGGCGATGCCCACTATCTCCTCTTTCTTGTTGACGATGGGCAGAGAGAGGACGTTCTTTATCTTCCAGCCCGTCTCGTCCACGGCTTCTTTCTGAGAGGCACATTTAAACCAAACATCCACACGTTATCTTTCTGAGAGGCACATTAAACCAAACATCCACACGTTATCTTTCTGAGAGGCACAGTCAACCCATTCAGCATGGGTGCCCTTTTTGGTGTTTTAAGCATTATGTTATACTTTAGCAGTTGAAAAATAGCATATCTACAAGCTCATAACGCGGCACCGAGTGCCGCGCTATGAGCTTGTAGATCGTGACAATGTGGCGCAAATCTTTGAATATATATTCTTTCAGAGCGACCGTTTTTAACTCAAATCTTTGCTTCTGGGAGCGTCCCTGGAACAACATATTTTCGTGGCCAAATACAGATAATTCTGGGGGTCCTTGACATGAATAAAGTTGAGCACATAGAAACATAGGTTTTTCTGAAAACTGTTTTTTTATAGAATCGGCACCCAGGTCCAAATGGGTTAAACCAAACATCCAGACGTTATCTTTCTGAGAGGCACATTTAACCAAACATCCAGACGTTATCTTTCTGAGAGGCACATTAAACCAAACATCCAGACGTTATCTTTCTGAGAGGCACATTTAACCAAACATCCGTTATCTTTCTGAGAGGCACATTTAACCAAACATCCAGACGTTATCTTTCTGAGAGGCACATTTAACCAAACATCCACACGTTATCTTTCTGAGAGGCACATTAAACCAAACATCCAGAAGTTATCTTTCTGAGAGGCACATTTAACCAAACATCCGTTATCTTTCTGAGAGGCACATTAAACCAAACATCCAGACGTTATCTTTCTGAGAGGCACATTAAACCAAACATCCAGACGTTATCTTTCTGAGAGGCACATTTAACCAAACATCCGTTATCTTTCTGAGAGGCACATTTAACCAAACATCCAGACGTTATCTTTCTGAGAGGCACATTTAACCAAACATCCACACGTTATCTTTCTGAGAGGCACATTAAACCAAACATCCAGACGTTATCTTTCTGAGAGGCACATTTAACCAAACATCCGTTATCTTTCTGAGAGGCACATTAAACCAAACATCCAGACGTTATCTTTCTGAGAGGCACATTAAACCAAACATCCAGACGTTATCTTTCTGAGAGGCACATTTTAACCAAACATCCAGACGTTATCTTTCTGAGAGGCACATTAAACCAAACATCCAGACGTTATCTTTCTGAGAGGCACATTTAACCAAACATCCAGACGTTATCTTTCTGAGGCACATTTAACCAAACATCCAGACGTTATCTTTCTGAGAGGCACATTTAACCAAACATCCAGACGTTATCTTTCTGAGAGGCACATTAAACCAAACATCCAGACGTTATCTTTCTGAGAGGCACATTTAACCAAACATCCACACGTTATCTTTCTGAGAGGCACATTTAACCAAACATCTGTTATCTTTCTGAAAGGCACATTCAATCAAACATCCGTTATCTTTCTGAAAGGCACATTTAACCAAACATCCGTTATCTTTCTGAGAGGCACATTCAATCAAACATCCGTTATCTTTCTGAGAGGCACATTCAATCAAACATCCGTTATCTTTCTGAGAGGCACATTCAATCAAACATCCGTTATCTTTCTGAAAGGCACATTCAATCAAACATCCGTTATCTTTCTGAAAGGCACATTCAATCAAACATCCATTAACTTTCTGAAAGGCACATTCAATCAAACATCCGTTATCTTTCTGAAAGGCACATTCAATCAAACATCCATTAACTTTCTGAAAGGCACATTCAATCAAACATCCATTAACTTTCTGAAAGGCACATTCAATCAAACATCCGTTATCTTTCTGAAAGGCACATTCAATCAAACATCCATTAACTTTCTGAAAGGCACATTCAATCAAACATCCATTAACTTTCTGAAAGGCACATTCAATCAAACATCCATTAACTTTCTGAAAGGCACATTCAATCAAACATCCGTTATCTTTCTGAAAGGCACATTCAATCAAACATCCATTAACTTTCTGAAAGGCACATTCAATCAAACATCCATTAACTTTCTGAAAGGCACATTCAATCAAACATCCATTAACTTTCTGAAAGGCACATTCAATCAAACATCCATTAACTTTCTGAAAGGCACATTCAATCAAACATCCATTAACTTTCTGAAAGGCACATTCAATCATGATGAATCAGTAAGAATCTCAAATAACCACTTAACCCAGTGGTCCACTAGTGGGCCTTGAGGAGGATGGAGGTGGTCCCCATACAGCTAAATGATGGGGTCCAGGGACCACTAGTGGGCCTTGAGGAGGATGGAGGTGGTCCCCATACAGCTAAATGATGGGGTCCAGGGACCACTAGTGGGCCTTGAGGAGGATGGAGGTGGTTCCCATACAGACCACTAGTGGGCCTTGAGGAGGATGGAGGTGGTCCCCATACAGACCACTAGTGGGCCTTGAGGAGGATGGAGTTGGTCCCCATACAGACCACTAGTGGGCCTTGAGGAGGATGGAGGTGGTCCCCATACAGCTAAATGATGGGGTCCAGGGACCACTAGTGGGCCTTGAGGAGGATGGAGGTGGTCCCCATACAGACCACTAGTGGGCCTTGAGGAGGATGGAGGTGGTCCCCATACAGACCACTAGTGGGCCTTGAGGAGGATGGAGGTGGTCCCCATACAGCTAAATGATGGAGAGTTGGTAACCTTGAGGAGGATGGAGGTGGTCCCCATACAGCGAAATGATGGAGGTGGTCCCCATACAGCTAAATGATGGAGAGTTGGTAACCTTGAGGAGGATGGAGGTGGTCCCCATACAGCTAAATGATGGAGAGTTGGTAACCTTGAGGAGGATGGAGGTGGTCCCCATACAGCTAAATGATGGAGAGTTGGTAACCTTGAGGAGGATGGAGGTGGTCCCCATACAGCTAAATGATGGAGTTGGTAACCTTGAGGAGGATGGAGGTGGTCCCCATACAGCTAAATGATGGAGAGTTGGTAACCAAATGGTACCCTTATAGATCTTTAACTCTTGGACTGACTTAACCCATTAAAACCGGGAATAAAAGCATTCGTGACATTTTAGCTATTCAAAAATAGCAGATATGCAAGCTCTTTTAGATCTGCCATTAATGAAAATCTGCACGAAGCTTTGAATGAATATATTAAAGCAGAATTTTTAACTCGGATCATTGCTTCTGGGGGGATCCCTGGAACTAAATACTTTGAGACGGTGGTCCGCCACCAAATATATATAACATGAAAAGGTTTGATAATTAACCACTGATATAGCAACAGGAAACTGTCCGGATTTGGAAGACATAAGTTCAAGTTCACGTGATCGATTGTAAAAAACAATAAACACTATGCCGATTTGCTCAGACACTATGATGCAAAATTCTCAGTGGTGGAAAAAGTACTCAATTGTTTTACTTAAGTAAATGTACCAATACTGCAATTTAGAACTACTTCGTTACAAGCAAAAGTACGGAATTTAAAATGTACTTGAGTAAAAGTACAAAAGTATCGGCATCAAAATGTACTTAAAGTACTAAAAGTAAAAGTACTCATTGTGCAGAATGTGCCATTTCACAAGTTCAAAATGTGTACAAAATCTATTGAAAATAGCAGATCTACAAGCTCACAATTGTGAGCTTGAAGTGGTTCATGTATGTTTTCTAATCAAAATTAAAATCTCAAAAGTAATTAATAACTAAAGTTTTCATAGTAGTAGAAGTAAAAGTAAATACTCAAGTAAAGTACAAATACCTCAAAATTGTACTTAAGTACAGTACTTAAGTAAAAGTACTTAGTTACTTTCCACCACTGAAAATTCTCCATTCATTGTCAATGGGAATTTAATGTTTGTGGACAACCAAAAGCTGGATGTAGAAGGGGATGGCGCCCCTCAAAAAAATAAATCACACCTGTACGAACTGAGTGGTGCAACTCCCCCCTCTCTCCCTCTCCCTAATAATGGATTTTATTTATAACGCACTTTACATTCCAAGGAATCTCAAAGTGCTTCAGAAAATAAAAGCAGAAGAAACAACACACCATTAAAAACATCTAATAAAACAGGAACATTTAAAACATAAGGAACATTTAAAACATAAGGGCAAGGCTATAAAAATGCTTTGGTAAAAAGGAAAGTTTTTAGTCCTCTCTTAAAAGTGTCAACCGACTGTGGGGCTCTCAGGTGGGCGGGGAGAGCGTTCCACAGTTCGGGGGCGACCGAGCAGAAGGCCCGGTCACCCATGGTGCGTAGGTTTGTTTTTGAGGGTTTGAGGAGGTTGGTGTTTGAGGAGCGGAGGGAGCGGGTAGAGGATTTAACTGTGACAAGTTCCTTGAGGTAGGGGGGGGGGCATTGCCGTCTCTCATTAGCAGGCAACAGTGCAACACTATCTCTCTCTCTCTCTCTGTTTCTGGCACACCAGCTCCACTTCTGCCCCTACTGGTACTCTAAACATCGGGACATAGTCACATAGTCCCATAGGGACATTGCTGTTCCTTGGAGTGGTTGCACCACTCAAAAAAGGAAAATGGGTGGAAGTGATCTCACCTGGAATGTGAAGTAGTCGTCTGCTGGGGCGTTCATCATGTTACAGATCTGGGATCAAGGAGACATGAGGTAAGAGACAGTCTGGGATCATTTCATACGTTTTGAATGAAATGTGTAGTGTACTTTCATTCATTTCTTTATCCCACCATTTTTGTAACCCATTTTTTTTTCACCCAGTGTCAATTGTCTAATGTAATCCTATAGACGCTATACACTCCCACGCCAACCTGGGGAGAGCAACGGACTGACCTCATGCTTCCTTCAATGCATGAAGAGTCCAAGCTGCTTCTTTTCACCTGACAGGGGGGGTGGGGGGGGGGAGTTTCCCCGGTTGGACGTATTATAGCGTGTGGAAGGAACACGTTATTCCAACCAGTTCCTTTCCCCCTCCATCAGGCGCCCCGACTGGCCAGGGGGAGGCAGTATAGAGACCAGGATTACTACTGGAATGAAATGTGTTGTAGGACAAGAGGACAACTTACAAATCCATTCTCGGCCACGTATGTGGGCAGTCCACTGACCAGGGCCCAGTGGTCAGCAGGAGGGGCTCTGTGGAACGGACGAGGTCATGAAGAAAGAAACATCAGTGGTGGAAAAAAGTACTCGCATTTTTGTAAAAGTACAATATTCAGAGATGTATTGGAAAGTGTAAATACTCAAGTAAAGTACAAACACCTCAACATATTACTTAAGTACAGTACTTGAGAAAATGAAACATTATGTAGATCTGTTCATTAACCCCTTTAGGATTGAGGCCGATTCTAAAAAAGAAAAATCTTCTAAAACAGTTATCTGAAAAACCTCATGTTTCTAGCTCAACCTTTTTCATGTCAAGGACCCCCAACATATTTTCACCATCTGAAAATATGTTGTTCCAGGGACCCCCCTGAAGCAAAGATTTTCACGATTAAAAAAAATAGCAGATCTACAAGCTTGTAGCGCGGCACTCGGTACCGCGCTATGGGGTTCCCGTCCTGAATGGGTTAAGCATGTATTTCATATTTACATGTCCATTTCAGCTCTGACACTTATTTCAGACATGCTCTACGCATGTATAGAATAGATTCTGCCTGTGCTATTAACTCATTTTGGATAAAAAACAACAATGCTGAAAAAACACTCTATAGATTTCCACTGTTACGCGGACGACACTCAACTATATCTATCGATGAAACCGAACGAAACGGACCAACTAGTCAAACTTCAAGCATGTCTTAAAGACATAAAGAGTTGGATGACCCGTAATTACCTACTCCTCAACTCTGACAAAACGGAAGTTATCGTTATTGGCCCTAAGCCCCTAAGAGACAAACTAGCCGACGAGAACTTTTCCCTAGATGGCATTACCTTGGCCTCCAAGGCCACTGTAAAGAATCTGGGAGTTATCTTTGATCAAGATATGTCCTTCAAATCTCACATCAAACAAATCTCAAAGACTGCCTTTTTTCACCTGCGTAATATTGCAAAGGTTAGGCACATCCTGTCCAAAAATGACGCAGAAAAACTTGTCCACGCATTTGTTACCTCAAGGCTGGACTACTGCAACTCGCTATTGTCAGGCTGCCCAAGTAAGTCTCTGAAAAGCCTACAGCTAGTTCAAAATGCTGCGGCGCGTGTGCTGACAGGTACCAGAAGAAGAGACCATATCACTCCTTCACTGGCCTCTCTACACTGGCTCCCGGTTAAATACAGAATAGAGTTCAAAATTCTTCTCCTCACCTACAAAGCTCTCAATGGTCAGGCACCACAATATCTCAAAGAACTCATCGATCCCTACAAACCAAATAGAACACCAGTGCGTTTACAGTATGCAAAAATGCTTACTGTCCCAAAAATATCAAAAGTTACAATAGGAGGCAGGGCGTTTATGTCCCAGGCACCTCAGCTGTGGAACCTTCTCCCGGCTTCGGTCCGTGGGGCTGACACGCTCTGCACATTCAAGACTAGGTTGAAAACCTTTCTCTACGACAAAGCCTATAGCTAGACTTGTCTCCAGTACTCGCTCACCCGATAAAGTCATAAGGGTGAGAACTGAGTAAGGGGAACCTCCCACCAAACCCCGCACCTGTGTTGTGTGTCTGCTAAATACCATAATTGTACATTGTTTGTGTGGGTTTGTCTCCCAGCAGTGCTTGTAATATACACTGTATAGGCTCCAGTAAGGCCTGCCACTAACCCAACATCCGGGGAATCCTTCCCCGGAGTCTCTTTTTGTCCACCACTTCGCAGTTCCGTGGACCTCTAATATTAACCCCCAACTGACTGCCGAGTGTGACCGTGGACCAGGCCACTTCATGGAGCCCAGCAGTCTCCCAGCAGTGCTTGTAATATACACTGTATAGGCTCCAGTAAGGCCTGCCACTAACCCAACATCCGGGGAATCCTTCCCCGGAGTCTCTTTTTGTCCTCCACTTCGCAGTTCCGTGGACCTTTAATATTAACCCCCAACTGACTGCCGAGTGTGACCGTGGACCAGGCCACTTCATGGAGCCCACCAGAAGTGTGACCGTGGACCCGGCCTCACAGTGCACGACCTGGACCAGATGTGGACCAGGCCCCTCCATGGAGCCCACCCTGTCTATCTCTCTTCTATTCTTTCTTCCTATTCCCCTCTACCCTCCCCCCCCTCTCCCCCGACACGGTCGAGGCAGATGGCCGCCCACCCTAGAGTCGGGTTCTGCCTGACGTTTCTTCCTAAAGGGGAGTTTTTCGTTACCATTGTCGCAATATTGCTTGCTCTGGGTGGATCTTTGTTGGTTGTAAAGTGTCTTGAGACAACTTGTTGTGATTTGACACTTTAATAAAATTGAATTGAATTGAATTGAAAAGCTGGAACCAGCGCGATGGCAGCCCGTGGGTCAAATTGGCCTGCCACCATGCCACGTATATGGAATTTATCAACGTCACTTTCTTTTTGTCTCCACCAGGCCGAGATGGGGAGAGAGTATGTTTTGCACTCCGTCCGTCCGTGTGTCCGTCCATCCGTCCGTCCGTTAACAGCTAATCTCTAGCACCGTTAACCCGATCCATGCCAAACTTTGCACACACACTGTCCATCCTAATTGGCTAACATTGCCTTTCAAAGTTTGCAGGACTGGCCCGTTTTGAACAAAAAGCCTGAAATCATGAACGCAGCGTGCATTTTACGTGAAATCTTTCAAGCACTTTCCTACTAGGCTGAGGAATATATCCCACCCTTTTCACATTGGCCTGTTATAGCACCACCAACCGGTGGATTTTGGCAAAACACATTTTTGGAACAAAATGCCTCAAATCATCCAATTTCCATCAAAGGCATAAGAACGACATCATTAATATAAATCATTAATATAAATCAAAAACAATAAAGGACCAAGTATGGAGCCCATATGGGGTTCCACATGGGCTCCATACTTGGTCCTTTATTGTTTTTGATTTATATTAATGATTTAACCATGAACTGCAATAAGTTTCTTCCTATTTTATTTGCAGATTATACCAATCTCATTGCCTCACACAGGGATTTAAATACCCTCGTTAAATATGTTAATGATGAATTGTTGGATGTCTTCAAATGGTTTCAATTGAATAAGCTTACTCTCAATACAAAAAAATGCAACTTCATGATTTTTAGCAATATAAACAAAACATTTCCCAAAGAAAAACCTAGAATTGTAATCAATGGCTCTGAAATTTGCCAGGTTCCACATACTAAATTCTTGGGTGTCATTATAGATGAACATTTAAATTGGAAACAACATATTGATACTGTATGTATGAAGTCTGTGAAGATGCTTGGTATATTGAGAAAAATCTGCCCATTTGTTCTTCTTTCATGTCATTTAACACTCTATTATAGCTATTATAGTCTGGGCTACTACATATTCAACATATCTCACTAAATTACTGATCATTCGAAAAAGGTTTCTGAGAATGATTTCACATTCAAATAGGTTTGAGCCATCTGCCCCGCTCTTTATCAAATATTCACTATTACCCATTGACAACGTAAACGTTTTTCAGACCTGTTTATTTATGTTTAAATTTAAAAAATGCAAACAAGACTGCCATTCACTCCTACCCCACAAGGCAAACAGATGATTTTGAATTACCCTATTGTCGCACTTCCACATCAATCTTTCATCTATGGAATTCCCTAGATGCCTCACTTAAATCCTCATTATCCTTGCCAATATTCAAGAAACATCTAAAGAAATCTTATTTTTTCCTCTCTGTAGATTACATGATTTACTTTGATTTGTTATATTTTCTTTTGTGTTTGTTGTTGTATTGTTTATTTCCCCTTTTTGTGCAGTCTGTGTTTTTATTTCTTTATTGCACAGCTGCCTCCCTTTGCCAACTTGTAGACTTTTGTATTGTTCTTAATGCACTTTTAATCTGTTTAATCAATAACCTCTTCCATACAGGAAAGGATTCCAAATAAGCCCGCTGGCTTCTTCCTTTCCTTTCCTTGCATTGTATTTTTGTTCTTTGATATGTATTGTCTATTTTGTATACTATGTGCTAAATAAAGAAACCTAAACCTAAACAAATGGCACCCTTTTCACATTGGCCTATTATAGCACCACCAGGAGGATTTTTCGAGGGGCGCTAGCCCCTCCTATAAACAGCTTTTGTCCCCACACGTCTCAATATTTGCCATTGACAATGAAAGGAGAAATTAGGTCAAATGTCTGCCAAATATGACATAAATGTAACCTATCACATTGTTCATGAGATGATGTATGATGATGTATAATGATAAGAGTGCCCCTCACTTCACACAGGTGTGATTTTTTATTGTGACACGTTGTGAGCTAGTATTTGTGGTGAATGTTCCCCCCAGAATATAGGGATTCTGGGGTGTAAGTGGTTAAAGGAGAAGTATACAGTAGCAATTATGTTCAATCTGTCCTAATGGGGGAGATCGTTTTCTCCCCATTAGGACAGATTGAACATAATTGCTACTGTATACTTTGCCTTTGAAGTGAGGGGCGCTCTTTGCGTCCTCACCTTCGTCTTCAATGTTTGTGTTACGCAATGTTTGTGTTTACACAAACACTCAAAATTGTCCATTCATTGTCAATGGGATTTAATGGGATAAAATCAAATCTAAATCAAATCAAAACCATGCATGCACTGTTCATATACAATAAAGTATGTTATGCTACTCACGGGATGACCTTGATCTCCTCCTTTTCCGTTTCCAGAAGGTAATCAATGATTTTGTAGAAATTGATTTCCTAAAAAAAGATACAAAAACATTTGATGATTATTATGCATTTGTTTAATCATCAGAATGTGTGTGTGATTTGTGAATCCTTGTGAAAGGATCGATGGCATATCCATGGCATCGGAAGATTGTGGCAGACAGTGGTGGAAAAAAGGTACTCACATGTTTTACTTAAGTAAAAGTATCAATACTGCAATGTAGAACTACTCTTTGGAATTCAACATGTACTTGAGTAAAACTACAAAAGTATTGGTATCAAAATGTACCAAAAGTAAAAGTAGTCATTGTGCAGAATGTCCCATATTTCAAGTTTTCAAATGGATAAAAATCTTTTGAAAATAGTGATGTCAATGTAACAGGCTCTGATGTCACACAGAGTAATGATGTCATTGTAACAGACTATGATGTCACAGAGTGTAGTGATGTCATTGTAACAGACTATGATGTCACAGAGTGTAGTGATGGCATTGTAACAGACTATGATGTCACAGAGTGTAGTGATGTCATTGTAACAGACTATGATGTCACAGAGTGTAGTGATGTCATTGTAACAGACTATGATGTCACACAGAGTAGTGACGTCATTGTAACAGACTATGATGTCACAGAGTGTAGTGATGTCATTGTAACAGGCAGCTCCCGGTCGCTGCCCGCACAGAATACAAGACTCTGATGCTGGCATTCAAAGCAACGAAAGGTATGGCTCCCCCATATCTTGCAAGCATGATTGAACCCTACAAACCCTCCCGCGCACTCAGATCAGCCAACGCAGGAAAGCTGGAAGTACCCTCACTAAAAACGCCGGGACAACGCTTCACACGTCCCAAACTCTTCTCCCTTCTGGCCCCAAAACTGTGGAATGCACTTCCCGTTGCAATCAGAACTGCAGCATCACTCCCAATCTTCCGCCGTAGTCTGAAAACCCACCTTTTCAGACTCCATCATGGCCCATAGCACTTACCCTACCCCCTTAGATAGCACTTTTTAGACTTTGAAACAGACTTATAGCATGTCATGTAGACAGCACAATAATTGCATTGTATGTAGTCATAGCACTTCATAGTACATATGTATAGTATAGTATATGTACAATAGTTTATATGTATAGTGTCATTATATAGATATGTTCTAGTTACATTCTTAGCTTACGCATGTTTCATGATAAATGCATTTTATATATGTGATGTATTCCCATGCTTTTTTGTTTTTGCTTAATGTAAATCGCTCTGGATTAAGAGCGTCTGCTAAATGCCTAAATTGTAACAGACTATGATGTCACACAGAGTGTAGTGATGTCATTGTAACAGACTATGATGTCACACAGAGTGTAATGATGTCATTGTAACAGACTATGATGTCACACAGAGTGTAATGATGTCATTGTAACAGACTATGGTGTCACACAGAGTAGTGATGTCATTGTAACAGACTATGGTGTCACACAGAGTAGTGATGTCATTGTAACAGACTATGATGTCACAGAGTGTAGTGATGTCATTGTAACAGACTATGATGTCACACAGAGTGTAGTGATGTCATTGTAACAGACTATGATGTCACAGAGTAGTGATGTCATTTTAACAGACTATGATGTCACACAGAGTGTAGTGATGTCATTGTAACAGACTATGATGGCACACAGAGTAGTGATGTCATTGTAACAGACTATGATGTCACACAGAGTAGTGATGTCATTGTAACTGTGTTCTTACTCTGCCATCAGGTGTCTTGGGTCCCTTGTAGGGTTCCACGTCTCCTAGTTTGATCGCCCATTCATCATAGAATTCCTATCAAACAAAAGGAGAAAGACTCGTCATTTCATTTGCAATATTATTATTAACCACTAAAAATACTCTCGTCGTACGCCGAATGCCAAAAATAGTCGATCTACAGGCTCACAATACATCGATTTGTGATGCAACGTGTTGCGAGTCTGCAGAACGGCTATTGACATTTATTATCAATTCGGGAGGAATTCTGGCACATTTTTTGCAATCGTTTGAAAATGTTTGCCTATAATGATTGACATGCTCAAAATAGGGAGGTCGGATTGATAGCGGTTAAGTTAACGTGATTATTATATTATTATGAAGAAACCACTTAACAACAAAATGATCATATTTTCAGGAAATGAAGAAAACCTTATATTTTGAAAACAAAGCAATACTGCCTCATCAAAGTAGGTGTTGTGACTTTATATATTGTCAATTACTTGCATGAGAGGGAGGAGAGCTGATGGAGTTAGCGGTTTTACTGTTTCAGACAGTTTGAGGGTCCAGTGGAGTTAAGAGGTTTTGTCCAAAGCACTTTTTACTACTTTTCATTGGTTCAATATTTTCGAAACAACACACAGACGTAAAGGTAGGGCGTTCAATAGCACTGATTTATGCAAAAAAGAAAATAAAACAAATCAAAAACCTCAAAAATGGAGTTAGGTGGTTTCCTCCCGACAGCAACAATATTATTTTTTCAATGCAATGAATGAATCAGTGAATGTTTGTCGATATACCTTGTCTTTGGTCATGTCCAGGAGTCCCACAGAGTAGCGTTCACACTTCAGGTATATTCTCACGGTGTACAGAGCTTTGTGAAACTGCCTCTCGATGTCTGTCAGCTCCTCAAACACCTTGCTGGCCGACCACAGCATCACCTACGGCCAGAGGGGGACAAAGGACTCACATGATGTTTTACTAAAAGTATCAATACTGCAAAGTAGAACTACTCTGTTACAAGTCAAAGTCCGGAATTTAACATTTACTTAAACACTTAGACCGCTAGCATTTATTGATAAATTATGATCTAATTCACGCCAGCATTTTTCCCAGTTGACTCTTATTTTGAAAAGCCACATTTCCAGACTACCGGAAGTGAACATAACCTAGGAAGCTGAACGGGTCCTGGACAGGCCTTATTTACTAGATGGATCTATACCGGGGCACTGGAGACACATTGTCGGCTCTGTGCGGTCAAAGAAACGTTGTTTTAACCAAAAATGCCATCTGGGACAAGGAATAGGAGATACAGGCGATTAATTTGTTATTTATTATTATTATTATTATTAACAACAGGTAGCTACCCGATGCTAACGCAAGTAGCATTATGGCTTGATTGATCGAAAGCGCTATAAAAGCGCAATTGCCATTGATCAACGGCAATGGCGTTAAGAGTAGTATTAAATAATAGGCTTCAATTGACCTAGATCTACGCCAATGGCGCGGAGGGTGTTAAGTACAAAAGTATCTGTATCAACATGTACTTTATAAGTACGAGCAGTAGAAAGCACTGAATGTCTTGTTTCAAATGTCTTTTGAAAACAGCCGATCTACAAGCTCACATTAAGCTTACATTAAGCCGATGTACAAGCTCACAACAATGTGAGCTTGTAGATCCGCTATTTTCAAATGGCCGAAATGTATATAAGGGTGAAGTGGGTGCTTTACCTGGCTCCTTCGGGACTCCACGTCCCACATGTAGGCAGTGTTGGCCTGGAGGATGATCACAGCGGCAAAGTTCAAATATTTGTTGAAGAGCTGCAACAGGTTTAGGAGAGAAAGAAAATCACGTCGGTTTAAAACATGTTCCTATTTTCACTTTCAGTAGCAAAGAATGACACGACAAGATAGTGGCTCAGAGCCTCAGCCTCATGGCCTCAAAAGTCTAATATCTCCCCCGGTCCATAAGGATATCCCTTTGGTCTACTAGTAGATATTGGACTTTCACGCGGGAGACCCGAGTTCGAATCCCAGGCATTAGATAAACACAAAAGGGGTATAGAAACCTTACGTATCGCCATGTGTTGTTCTTGCTTAATGTAAATCACTCTGGATTAAGAGCGTCTGCTAAATGCCTAAAATTGTAAACTAACCTCCTGGTCGCTCTTTGAGAACTCGTTAGCGCCCTGCTTGTTGAGTGCCATGACCACGCCCAGGGGTTCCTTAGCGTCATTCATGATGGGTGCCGTGAGCATGCACTTAGTCGTGTACTTGGTCTGCTTGTCCACAAAGTCACTGAAGTGAGAGTCCTGGAATGGTCAGGACAAAGCGGAGAAAGCGCACACACACACACACACACACACACACACACACACACACACACACACACACACACACACACACACACACACACACACACACACACACACACACACACACACACACACACACACACACACACACACACACACACACACACACACACACACACACACACACACACACACACACAAAATCGTGAAAAGTTGTGCAAATCTTTGAATGTACAGTATATATATTTTAAGGCAAACATTTGTAACTAAGATCTTTGCTTCTGGGGGGGGGGGGGTCCCTGGAACAAATTATTTTCAGATGTGGGTCGGTGGGGCAAATACTTGTCCTTGACATGACAAAGTTTTAGCACAACTGACATAAAAACATACCAGTGGGTATATTCAGAAAATTAGAAGGCATTTGTAGAATCTGGTCTAAGCCGGTCTCAATATATTAACTTGTGACACACATACCGAATGTTCTTTTTTTTTTTTAAATATAATTTTTATCCCACGATTTTGCAACCCATTTTTTCCACCCAGTGTCAATTATCTAATGTAATCCTGGGAGCTACACAGTACACTCCCTCTGCCAACCTGGGGAGAGCAACGGACTGACCTCATGCTTCCCTTCCTCCCTCAAGGCTCACCCTACCTTCTTAAAATGTTTTTTTTAATATATTTTTATAGAGGGACAGACAGTAGGCTGACAGGAAATGGGGGGGGATGACATGCAGTAAAAGCCGTTGGGATCGGGAGTCTTGAACTATACCGGCCCAGGCCTCCTCACCCTACCTTCTTGACGTCGGCGATGTTCTGGGCTTTCTTGGAGTGCGCCGACCACCCGACGAGGCCCATGTCGGTGGGGAAGACGATCTCCACGTTGGGGTTCACCAGACACTTGTCGTAGGCCGAGGTGGGCGTCACGTCGAAGAGCACGTTGCTCAGCTCCGGGGAGCCATTGCGGGAGCGGCACGCCCAGTAGCTGATGCGGTCCGCCTGCACCAGCACGGCGATCCTCTGCAGGACCTGTTGTTTGTTTGTTATTGTGGCGCGCAGTGGAAGAAGAAGAAGAAAAAAAAGAACTCAAATGTTGTCGTTTTTCGTTTGTTTTTAAAAAAAACTCATTTTGGGGCCGGGAACCCCTTTGTGTTTTAAGCATTATGTTACACTTTAGCTATTGAAAAATAGCAGATCTACAAGTTCATAGCGCGGCACCGAGTGCCGCGCTACGAGCTTGTATAGGTCTGCTATTTTTGAAAAATCGTGAAAAATGTGGCGCAAATCTTTTAATATACTGTACATTCTTTCAGAGCCAATGTTTTTAACTCAAATCATTGCTTCTGGCGGGTCCCTGGAACTACATATTTTCAGATGGGGGTTAGGGGCCAATTAAATATAATTTTGGGGGTCCTTGACATGAAAATGTATGAGAACAACTGACATAGAAACATAGGTCAGGTCTAAATGGGTTAAGATTGGGTCTTTTTGGGGGGAGGGGTGGGGGGGTTAGCCTTTATTGATAGATTACAGTAGTTTGACAGGAAAGGGGGAGAGAGATGGCGGGGGAAGGCTGGATTACCAGCCTATAGGTGCCTGGACCGCTCCGCCGGCCCAGGCCATACTCAAATGTTTTTACTTAGCTAAAGGGTGGGCGATATGGAAAAATATCATATTTTTTCACGATATTATCACGATATTTTTTCATGCTATCTTTTTTTTTCACGATATTTATCACCATATCGCCCACCAAAGTATCAATACTGCAATATAGAAATACTCTGTTACGAGTTAAAAAAAAAGTCCCGAATTCGATATGCACTTGAGTAAAAGTACAAAAGTATCTGCATCGAAATGTACTTAAAGTAAGTAAGTAAGTAAAAATGCTCATTGTGCAGAATTTACAATTTCAAGTTTCCAAATCTTTTGAAAATAGCCGATCTACAAGCCCACAATGCGTGGTATCGCGACGCATTGTGAGCTTGTAGATCGGCTATTTTCAAATGGCCAAAATGTCTACAGGGCTGTATATGTATCATGTATGTAATGTACAAAGTAGCTAGTAACTAAAGTTGTCAAAGCTTTCAGTGGAGTAAAATACAATATTTGCCTCTGAAATGCAGTGGAGTAGAAGCAAAAGTACTGACAATTTGACATAATCAAGTAAAGATACAAATACCTCAACATTGTACTTACTATAAGTACTTAAACAAAAGTAATTAGTTCCTCCTCCCCACCACTGACCTTGTGCAGCTGCTTCTCGAAGGGGTCCGTGGTCTGCATCTCCTTGACCAGCTCGAAGATGAACTGGGCCTCCTGGATGCTGGTGGCATCCTTGTAGGAGGCCGGGTCCTTCAACTGCACCTGGTTGTTGAAGGCGGCGGTGATCACGTCCGCCTTCACCTTCTTGTCGAAGTACTCCTTGGCGAACTGCGGGTTGTTGTCCAAGAACTTCTCGCAAGTGTCCTTATCCGCCATCTCTGCCTGAGGGGTTGTATGAATGGACAATATGTACTGTATGTATATCCCGTGCCAGCCGTGCTGTGTCAAGGAGGAGGAGGAAAGAATGCGCAGAGGAGCGGCGGCGGTCTAAATCCACAAAGACGTGTGCGAGAAGAGGAGACACTTATCGAGGCATCCCTCCACCTCCGTATCTTCTTCTGAGCGACGTACACAAGCTGTGGCTCCAGGCTCCTTTCACTCTCCCAGGCCAACAGAAGGTATAGTGGCTTACAGAGTAAGGGGATCCCCTGGTGTTATAATGACTCTGACGCAACACGCAAGAGTCATAAACCCACCTGAGCTTTCTTAACTTGTAAATCCATCCAGCCCAACTTGTCATTTCGGCGACAATCCCCTCACCGGTAATGATGACATGCATGAGTTATGGCACCTCTGACCTGGGCTTGTAAGAGGTCAAGAGGAGCGCGCTGAACGCACGTGCATGGGGAGGTCCCCTGAAGAAGAGCATAAACATGAAATATGCAATAAATCATGAATAATGTCTGCTATGTGTCTGCTGTATGCTGACAGTGGCGTCAATTCGTGCGGCTTCATGGACTCACGTATGAAATTCGGTGCACATTTAACTCTGTATGAATGAGGATAAGGATAATACCATAAATATAAATCCCTTCAAAGAGGGGCAGGACTCAGGAGAGAGCCTGTCTGAATGATAAATGCTGCCTTTAACTGCCTTATTGAGTCTGAGAGGCTTTGTATGAAGATGAGAAATGTGACCGTCATGGGACAGAGTAGTACAGACAGTCGTGCAACGCTAAGTTCGGGCGCAGGACGACATTGTTACGAGGAGTACACAGCATCCGTTTGTAACTCTGAGCGTGTACAAACGCAACCAAAGGAACCCCTACGGGTTCATTTGGTTGAGAAATGTGACCAGCATGCGAGAATAGTAAAGAGACCATCGCACGACTAAATTAAAGTTACGTTGATGAGTTGTAACTTTTTTACTGTGGAAGGGAAAAGCTAACAAGAGTACTAGAGAGAGAAAAGTCCTGTGTCTTGAATAATCTTCTGTTAATAGATATCAATATTTCTTAGTTATCCACTGTAGGCTGATTAGCCAAATGTATATCCACGCTACAGGTGGATAGATTGTTCATTGGAGTAAATAGCGTATACATCCTGCCAATCTCCCTTTGGCATTTTATTTCTACGTCATATTACTCCCTATTTACTTCTTTCTTATTACTCGTTTACTCTAAAGGCTTAAATGTATAACTATCTACCCCTATATGGATCCTTCCTGTGTTCCTACTGTGTTTCTGCTTTTACAGTGGTTTTCAACCAGCGGTCCTGGAAGGGGTTCCCCAGGTGGTCCCCAGCGAGAGGGACCCTTATCGATGGGACCCTGAAGAAAGCTTTTACAGCCGAAACGCGTAAGTCTTTTTTAATGCTCTTTGCCGAGTTTATGCCGTTTAAATAAAGGCTTTTTTACTTGACTGCAACAGTGCCTCGGAGCTTCGGAGCCTCGGAGTTCAATTATTGTTAAACATCTGCATTACTTAATTTACAAGAAGTCTATGCATTAGAGAATGTTTTATTTTTTTTCCTACCAACGTTTGCCTGTTATCTCTCCTATGGTACCAACATCAATACAGCATGGACAACATCTTATCCAACTATAACCACTGTGCTATGACAACTGAATTCCACTCGCAGGATCACTAAAGGTCTACATGTACTACCTACCTACCTACCTACCTACCTACCCACCTACCTAAGTATACCTAAGTGTTTGCAGGCTGTGTGTCTACCACAGTGAGAGGTCAATACGCAGAGAACAAAGGGCTGCCAGGGTGTTAATCTAATGATGGTGACACCGGACCACCTGAGGTGACAGCGCTCCAGTTAAGACAGAGGGACGATGGCTCTGTGTGAACGCAGGCGACGCCGGGGTCTAATTTTAGAACTGGACACAAGTCACTGATGCAAAAGTAGCAGATGTTTGTTTTATAGGAGCTTGGCTTTGCTGGTCTTTCTTTATCGAATGTAGTTGAATGGGGGCTCCATTCATCCATAGGATGAGCCTAATTAGGGATTTGGTAATCACTGCTCTAGGTTTAATTCTCTCCTTTGGAAATCACACCACTTGTTGTTGCTAAACAAATCAGATTATCCCAATGAGTTCGCCAAGTTCACAAGGTGAGCCGATGCTGATGAATGTACAGGTGTAACAGTAGCTGCTTATTTGAATAATAGATTGGTTGTTCTTAAGACGTCTAAACGTATGCCCCCCCGTTTTTTGCTCAGACTGGCAGCCCTGATGTGTGGTTCACAGAGAGGATTGTGTGCACATCGTATGCATGTACTGTCAAGGCATCAAGGCCGGGATCAAGGAGAAGGAAGAAACATCTGCACACTAGTTTAATGCTCCGAGGACTTACTTTATTTTAAATGGCAAAAGCCGCAACGTTTCTACCCATCAGGGCTTTGTCAGGTCAAAAGCTCCGATTTGTGGCCTATCCAGATTGGAGTAGCATTGTTCTTTTGCAGCCTGAAGAGCAAAAAGCATATGGAATCAGACCCATCCCTCCCTCCCTTCATACCTGGCATGGGAATTCCTCCTCCATCACGCTGAAGAACAGGCTTATGGGAACGGACGCGAGGGCAGAAAAGCTTCAGATGAAGGCGAGCACAGCAGAGCAGACACCATCCTGACGTTGAGAGAGCAGGGCCCGCCTGCAGCAGACACCATCCTGACGTTGAGAGAGCGGGGCCCGCCTGCAGCACACCATCCTGACGTTGAGAGAGCAGGGCCCGCCTGCAGCAGACACCATCCTGACGTTGAGAGAGCGGGGCCCGCCTGCAGCAGACACCATCCTGACGTTGAGAGAGCAGGGCCCGCCTGCAGCAGACACCATCCTGATGTTGAGAGAGCGAGGCCCGCCTGCAGCAGACACCATCCTGACGTTGAGAGAGCGGGGCCCGCCTGCAGAAGACACCATCCTGATGTTGAGAGAGCGGGGCCCGCCTGCAGAAGACACCATCCTGATGTTGAGAGAGCGGGGCCCGCCTGCAGCAGACACCATCCTGCCGTTGAGAGAGCGGGGCCCGCCTGCAGCAGACACCATCCTGACGTTGAGAGAGCAGGGCCCGCCTGCAGCAGACACCATCCTGATGTTGAGAGAGCGAGGCCCGCCTGCAGCAGACACCATCCTGACGTTGAGAGAGCGGGGCCCGCCTGCAGAAGACACCATCCTGATGTTGAGAGAGCGGGGCCCGCCTGCAGCAGACACCATCCTGCCGTTGAGAGAGCGGGGCCCGCCTGCAGCAGACACCATCCTGACGCTCCTGTGTTGGCCGGCCAGGGAGACCAGCAGCACGGACGGCAGAGATGCTTTGTCATGCCGTTTGCTCCGGCTGCCGTGTCACGGGACAAAAGCTTAAAGCAAACAGCATTATTACTCCATAGTGGCAATTTAAAAGCAGCAGACTACAGACACGTAGAGGAGGGAGACCCGCACACTGTCACTTGCTGGTTCAAGAGCTTAGTGTGCGGGTCTCCCTCCTTCTCTACTCCTCACTCAGTGCCAATCCTGCTCCTGCATGCATCTACGTTGAAGTTGGGTACAATACTAGATTAACCAAGTAAAACCGGGAAAGCACCTGTCAAATTAAACTTAACCATTATTTAATACTTTGTGCTATTCAAAAATAGCAAAGCAAATCTTGAAAATGTGTGCAAATCATTTAATATACATATTTCAAAGCAAACATTTTGAAGGACGACAGAAAACCGCTTTAGAAGACATTCGTATATGATCATATATAGTCTTGTGGCCGACGCTAGTAACTAGTATTCCAGCAGCTCTACTACTAGTGGCCTTGTGGTTAGAGTGTCCGCCCTGAGCCTGGGAGGTTGGGGTTCGATTCCCGGCCGGGTCATACCAAAGACTCAGAAAAATGGGACCCAGTGCCTCCTTGCTTGGTGCTCAGCATCAAGGGTTGGATTGGGGCTAAATCCCTGCGTCATAGTAGTGTCATGTCCAGGGGGTGTACGTACTTGTACATTATGCTGCGTCACGCTACAGAAACGCCCTATGGGCCTCATGGCTCGGTAAGGCTTTACTTTCTTCTCAGACGTGCTAAGCTGATATTATAACTTTCCATGAAGATGTATCTTCCTTCACAGCTCAGGAGGGCCGAGGTGTGTCTAACTGTGTTGGAAGCCTGGTTCCACGTCACGTCTCCCTATACCGTCTGCTGCATATTCTCGGCCAGCAGCAGCAATACTAATCCCCTGCCTTAAATAGTATGGGAAGGGGATTAAACACAATCTGTTTTGAGCTCATTTGATGGGGTTTGAACCGTGTCGAAACAAGCACTTGGCATTAGAATAAGATGATCCAACAGTGGCACACCAAAAGTATGAACTTTTATTTCACAAATAACTCCACGCAGAGCATTTTAATAGTTATTGTGAAATGTAAGAAAAATAAATAAACATAACAAAAGGGTTAGTTCAATATTAATTCCTTTTAAGTAATCTATATCTTTACAAAGCAACGCTTTGTGGCCGAATACGTTCTACAGGTATGTGCAATACTGAACAAACACAGGCTCAGCAACTTAATAACCCTATTATAACAATACTCCTTTAAGAAGGTATTGCTCACTGAACTTAACAAAATAAGTTTAAACCAGTTAACCAGTTTTCTGGTTTACTCAATAATAACAAAACGTAAAACAAGTGTACGCATTTAAAACCAATGGTAACTAGAAAAAGTGCCCTTCTGGGCACAGGTCTCCACCAGGAGGATAGGAGTGTGTGTGTGATGTTTGGCAAAATGTTTAGGAGCAATATAAACGTGTGTGTGCGTGTGTGTGTCGCGGCTTGGCCTGTTGTAGCGCCACCATGAGGCTGATTTGAAAACGGTCAAGTGGCATTTCTTCCAAAGCCTAGTGGGAATATGCATGCACAGTTTCACCACAATCGGACGCTGCGTTGAGTAGTTGTGGCGATTTGTACAAAACGGGTACAAAGCGGGCTACTCCTGAAAGGTTAGAAGCCAATCGTAGCCAATGAGGGTGGATTATGAGAAATCAAACAAACCCGTCTTGATCACATGACTATGGAGAGCATGTGTACCGATTTGCGTGAAATTTGGATAAAATCTGAAGGAGTAATATTAGAAAATGTGTTTTACATATGTCGGCCTCCTGGTGGCGCTATAAAGAGCAGATGTGAAAAAGTCCAGACAAGGGTTTTTCCTTGGCTTCTAGGGAGTTGGCATACAAAGTTATTCACAGATCCGTGCAGTTAGAGGTAAAAACACTTTTCGGCCAATTATAGCGCCACCATGAGGCTGAGTTGAAAATGTTCATGTGGCATTTCTTCCTCTGCCTAGTGGGAATGTGCGTGCACAATTTCACGGAAATCACACGTGTGTTCATGATTTGCAGCATTTTGTTTGAAACTGAGCACTCCTGCAAACTTTGGAAGCCAATCTTAGCCAATCAGGATGGAGTCTGAGAAATCTGAAAGAACCGTTTCGTTGAATGGCTCTAGAGAGACTGTGTACCAATTTGCGTGATGTTTGGACAAAATATGTAGGTGTACTGTCCAAAAACTTGTTTTGCACAAAGCGGCCTCCTGGTGGCGCTATAACAGGCCGTTCTGGAAATGTTGGGGCAGAGGTTCATCGTTGGCATCCAGGGAGTGTGTGTGCAAAATTTGGCATCGACCAGATTAACAGTGCCGGAGATTAGCTGTTCACAGACGGACGGACACACGGACGGACGGACACACGGACGGACGGACGGACACACGGACGGAGTGCAAAACATACTCTCTCCCCATGCCTTCGGCCTGGTGGAGACAATGAACAGAAAGCTACAAGGAGAGATCCATAAGGGGCCGTTATCCATGTAAAGCCTTTTGGATATCGGGCTCTATTTTCGCTGGTGCCTTACCCTATAAAATATCCCTATACGTCTTTTGTTTAACAATTTTTAAAAACATTTTGAAATACTTCAAATAGCCGATCTACATCGACAAGTTGTGAGTTTGTAGATCGGCATTTGAACTATTTTTAAGTATAGTAAAAAGAGGCAAAGAACTTTAGGGATAAGGGGTAAGACTCCGGCGAAAATAGGCCGCCATATGCCCAGATCGCTGGCACATAGTGTGCATTGACGCCCGCAACATTAGCATCTATCAACTGCTTGTTGAGCTTGAACATTCTGTCGTCTGTGCGTTATTATTAGCTCAAATAGCATAACGGAAACAACTGTAAAACTGTCGCGGTAATGATTCAACGTCGGGAGGAATAAAAGAGTGGCACTCCTCTCCTAAAGTTGAAGTATTGTCTGCTTGAAGTGTCCAGGACGCTTCAGCAAAAAAAAAAACGATGGGCACAGAGAGCACTGAAACGGCCTGAAAAGCTTGAGAACCGCTGTGTGAGCGGTTCGTCCGGCAGGCTCCTCTCAGTCCACACAGCGCTCCAGGTGAGCCAGGAGCTCTGCGTGCTGGCTGGCAGGGTACAGGGCCAGGCACCCGGGACACTCCAGGAGGGTCTCGTCCAGCAGGTCGGGGGCGCGAGGACTGAGAGAGGAGGATGCGCTCCGCATGGAGGGTTTGGGCCTGTTGACGTGAAGCCTGGCCTCGTCTGACCCAGCGGCGGCGGTGGCACCCTGTCGTTCCTTCTGAAAAGCACCACAGAAGACGACGGGCGTGAAATAAAACTAAGTGACACGGTCACACTGTTGGCTCCTGTGTGATGACTGATGAGACCCACCTGTGAGCGTTGTGTCACATGCTGCTTGCTTCTCTGCTGCAGGTTCCTCAGAACCTTGTGCAGCTGCTTCTGCAGACACTGGCACTCTCGTCGCTCGTCCTCGATGGTTTTGGAAGATATCTCCAGCTGTTTCAGAAATGTTGCAGACATTTTGAAGTTGTTGATTATTAATTAACTCTTTTATTAACTCTTTTATTGCGGCTAGCTCTCAGTTCCAGGTGCCACCATACAAGTTCGCTTTAAGAGTCGGAGTTTGCCCGCCCCCCCCCCCCCCCCCCACACACACTTACTACACACACGGATGGCAGAAGATCCACCAAGGACAGCTTTCCTGGATTTTTTGTAAAGCAATTTGAAAATTGCTTTACACGGTATTTCAATACCATAGCTGGAGTGGTGGGGGGTTGCCATAGCAACCGGACAAATGTTAAAAGCTGCCGTGGGACTCAACCATTATATAGACAGAGTATACATTGGGGTCCGTATATATTCGGACCTGGGATATGACGTCCCCTAGCGGCATAGTTCATATATATACGGACATGGGATATGACGTCCCCTAGCGGCAGAGTCCATATATATACGGACCTGGGATATGACGTCCCCTAGCGGCAGAGTCCATATATATACGGACATGGGAAAGAAAGAATTAAGCTTGATTAATATTGGTCATGGCGAAACGTGTGCAAGACTGTCTCCAGTCCTGGCCGTGCCGTTGATTTATATATCACGCTACAATTTCAGATGTATTAGTCTGAATGAAGAAAGCAAGGCCCATGTTCCTGTGAATGAGCAGAGCTCAGCGACGCTAATGGACGGTGTCACGGTCACTGACACGGCTGGATGATCCTCATTAAAGAGGAATTAATGGCTGTGGTATCGTTTAAAGGTTCAAGTGGATTAACAGCAGGAAACCTGGGCTCCTCTTTATTACCGCCCGTTTATTCCATTACCGTTTCATTTCATTGAACGCTGACTGACAGTGCACACGCTATGGTCACGCCTCGTGTCATCACGGCTCCATATGTGGTCACGCCTCGTGACATCACACCTCGTGACATGTCACACCACCATATATGGCCATCTCCATAATATGAAGATCACGACAATGACCTCATCTAACCCTGGATAACCATACATGGAGAAGACTGGATCATCACCTAGATCTGCATATATGGAGCCGGCCAGCAACTCTACATCTGACCTCAAACCCTTAGATCTTATCACTAGTTTAGAGACACCACTGTACATGTCACTAGTTTAGAGACATACGTTAACATGTCACTAGTTTAGAGACTCCACTGTACATGTCACTAGTTTAGAGACACGTCAGACAGGAGAAAGACAGGAGAAACGTCGCTAGTCACTAGTTTAGAGAAACCACTGTACATGTCACTAGTTTAGAGAGACAAGTTTCATTAGTTTGCATATCGACTAGTTATATAAATAAGTTTACAATACATGTCACTAGTTTGCATATAGACTAGTTAGAGAAATGAGTCAAAAAAACGTTGAGTACTTCTTCCCACCACTGCATTTCGTTCAGTACCTGCTGTGCGAGCTGGGCAGCCCTACGTGCCTCCAGCTCCAGGCTGCTGTGCAGCTCCTGCGACTCGACCCTCAGCTCCTGGGCCTGGGCCCTCAGCTCCTGGGCCTGGGCCCTCAGCTGCTCCTCTTTGAGGCCCCAGCGACGTTTCTCCTCCTGGGCCTCGGCCCTGAGCTGGGCAGCCCTGCGCGCCTCCAGCTGCAGGCTGCTGTGCAGGTCCTGGGCCTCGGCTCCGAGCTGGGCTGCCCTGCGTGCTTCCAGCTGCAGGCTGCACTGCAGCTCCTGGGCCTCAGCCCTCAGCTCCTGGGCCTCTTCCCTCAGCTGCTCCTCCTTCAGGACCCAGCGACATCTCTCGTCCTGGGCCTCGGCCTTCAGCTCCTGGGCCTGGGCCCTCTCCTCCTGGGCCTCTTCCCTCAGCTGCTTCTCTCTCAGGCCCCAGCGACGTCTCTCCTCCTGGGCCTCTTCCCTCAGCTGCTCCTCCTTCAGGCCCCAGCGACATATCTCCTCCTGGGCCTCGGCCTTCAGCTCCTGGGCCTGGGCCCTCTCCTCCTGGGCCTCGGACTTCAGCTCCTGAGCCTCTTCCCTCAGCTGCTCCTCCTTCAGGCCCCAGCGACGTCTCTCCTCCTGGACACTCTTCCTGTGCTGCAGCCTCTCGGCCTCCGCACGCTGCTCCAGCTCCTCCACTTGCCTCTGCGCTGCCTCACACCTACAGTACACCCAGGGGTGGATGTGATAACTGAGTATATTTACTTGACTTATATATTTTGCAAGCATATTATAGACTTTCACTCCTCTACATTTCAAAATAGAAATATTGTAGGAAATTACTCTGACTCTTGGGTCCTAAACGTACAAAAATATACCAGTAAGACGCCTGAGGGCGAGAAGCGACCTCGCCCTTTGGGGCGAGAAGCGACCTTGCCCTTTAGGGCGAGGTCGGCAGATTGCTGGACGAGCAATGGCGCTTTGGCATGGGGGGGGGTCAGATCAACATGGAATGAATTCTGTACTGGCTATATAAGAAGCATGTCTTGAATGACTTTTTTTCTATCGATTACTCTTACTTTTGTCGCATTCCTAAGCCAATAATTTGATGACCAGCAGTGGTTCCCTATGGAGACGGAGACACAAAGGAGACTCTTTGTGTCTCCATAGGTAGGTCTCTATGGGGTGAGTAATCGATAGAAAAAGCCATTTTGGGAGTGAACTACTCCTTTAAGCGCTATGATATCAAATATCAGAATCAGTTTTGTCACTTTCATAATACACATTCGGCACAAGCTACACGGGAGCAAAATACCGTTCTCTGCAACTCAACAAAAGGCATATTAAAAATCACACCCGTGTGAACTGAGTGGTGTAAGGTTTTATATAGCATGATCAGCTGTGGTCTGACGTAATGTCTGACGTCCGATGTGAGGTATTATATAAGGTAAGGTATTATATAGCCTGATCAGCTCTGATCTGACGTAATGAAATCACACCCGGATGTGATTTCACAACTGGCTTTTTTTGTGCAGAAAAAATGACCATGGTTGCTACGGTCATCCAGTTCACCCGGGTGTGATTTAATTACGTCAGAAATTATTTTGAACATAGCAACCATGCTCATTTTTTTCTGCACACAAAAGCCAGTTGTAGGAGTGGTTTACACCACTCAAAAACAGCCAAGGGCATTACAAACATTGGTAAAAAAAAAGAATCACACCCGTGTGAAGTGCGGGGCGCTAATATATTAAAGTCTAACTCATGTTGATTAGGTGATGTAATGGTGATGTAAAACTTACTACGTGGCCCGACCTGGGAAGCAAAAGGTTCCCAGGTTCGATTCAGGGCCATGCAGGCGATGTGTTGAGGAGAGGTCCCTGAGCAAGACACTTAACCCCCAACTGCCCTCCACCCTCCCCTATACTCTCCCAGAGTGATAGAAGCACTCTGTTGGGTGAAGCTGAGAACTGAATTTGAAACAGGTGTAATAATTATTTGGCTTGGGTCTTCGTGTTGACTCACCTCCACTGCACGTCAGTCATGTGTTGCTGTGCCGAGCCGACTTGCTCCCTGAGCTGGTCTCGCTGGACGTTGGCGCTGTGCAGGAGCTTGTCATAGTGCTCCTGCATCTCCTGCACTCTCCTCCTTATCTCTGCAGTGACAGGATGGCAACAACAACAACAACAAAAACACACTCGCAACTATTTTTGGGTGGGAACCCCTTTTGGGGTTTTAAGCATGTTATGCTTTAGCTATTGAAAAATAGCAGATCTACAAGCTATGAACTTGTAGGTCTGCTATTTTTGAAAAGTCGTGAAAATGTGGCGCAAATCTTTGAATATTCTTTCAGATGGGGGTCAGCGGCCAAATACATATAATTCTAGGGGTCCTTGACATGAAATAGTTTGAGAACGACTGACATAGAAACATAGGTCTAAATATATACACGACGTGCACGGCTCAACTTCTGAATGGGCCGTGTGCTGTGACAGGCCCTCATTGGCCCGGTTCAGCATGGCTCACCTTCTGAATGGGCCTCTTTGTGCCGCGAGAGGCCCTCGTTGGCCCGGTTCAGCTTCTCCTCCAGCCACGACACTCTGGCCAGCAGCCCTTTCACACAGCCCTCTCTCTGCCGCTCGTACGCCTGCCACTGCTGGTTCCTCTCCAAGGCCTCGACACACACACACACACACACACACACACACACACACACACACACACACACACACACACACACACACACACACACACACACACACACACACACACACACACACACACACACACACACACACACACACACACACACACACACACACACACACACACACACACACACACACACACACACACACACACACACACACACACACACACACACACACAGGATAAATTGCAGTCATTTGGAGTGAAAATTGGCAGGTTTAAATCTGTGGCCGTCCGATCGATCGGAGCATCTCAGAACTCCAGTTGTCATAAATACTTACATCTCTGAGCTGATGGTAGAGCGACGCTTCAGCCCTCGACTGGTCCTGGTGCTACGACACAATATTATTATGAACATAACAAAATTAATACAATCTTAAAAGTGCAACACACATTTTGTTCAAACTCCCGTAGGGCTAGCATTGGAATTTATTCTCCAAATCTGTTATGTCCAGTGAGTGGACCTGTCCAAATTAAACTCCCAGATAGAGCTGGCATGGAATTTATTTTCCTAATCTATTATGGTCATGTCCTGTCCAAATGAAGTCTAAGTGAACA
This sequence comes from Electrona antarctica, assembly GCF_951216825.1. Classification (NCBI taxonomy): domain Eukaryota; kingdom Metazoa; phylum Chordata; class Actinopteri; order Myctophiformes; family Myctophidae; genus Electrona; species Electrona antarctica. Next base: position 25,010,964 of record NC_136791.1, on the reverse strand, counting down.
CTGGGTTAGCATATCTTTGCTGTCGGATGGAAACCTCTCACCAAAGTGGTCAGTATTCCTATTCAGAAATAGTAGATCTACAAGCCCAAAGGCGACGTGTTTGTGCTTGTATGCTTTTGTGTGATGAAAATGTAAAGTGTCTTGAGATAACTTGTTGTGATTTGACACTTTGACACAATTAAATTGAATTGAGAATTGAATTAAATTGAACAGAGTTTTGTGAGACTAAGCAGATCAGAAGCTGCTGTAGATACTGTAAATCCTAGACAGTCAGTGACCACAGGGCTCAGTCATGGCTCTGCCTTCTGTATGAGAAACAATGTTTGCTGACATGTCCTTCTATCTAGAAGGCTTCTGACCAGTTCAACCGACTGTGTGCCACTTCAAACCCTATACTGCCATCTAGTGGTGTTAACGCTGAAGCCGTTTGCCAGAAAGAAAGAAAGAAAGAAAGAAAGAAAGAAAGAAAGAAAGAAAGAAAGAAAGAAAGAAAGAAAGAAAGAAATTATAGGATCTAGCAGAATCTACAAGTTCTACAGGCTGCAGCTCACAATGCGTTGCGATACATGGGTAAACATGGCTATTTTCACATTTAAAGTATGAAACAGGGCCCAGTGCCCACCCAATCCTGGTCTCTAAACTTGATGGAGGGGAAAGGAACTGGTTGGAATAACGTGTTCCTTCCATGCGCTACGTACAACCAGGAAAACTCCCCCCTGTCAGGTGTAAAGGGGCAAATTGGACACTCAGGCATGAAGGAAGCATGAGTTCAAGTCCGTTGCTCTCCCCATGTCCCCCATATATGGGGACTAGGTTGGCGGAGGGTGTGTAGAGCCCAGGATCACATTAGATAATTGACACAGGGGTGAAAAATGGGTTACAAAATCATGAGATAAAATTTGAAAAAAGAAAAAAAGAAACGGGGCCCACCCACCGGATGACGGTGCAATAAAGGCCTACGGTATTCATACTCCAGTTTTAGGTGAAGAGGTGACCACCAAAACGGTGGTTAGTGAAAACAGAGAGATGCGTTGTGAGAGATGCGTTGTGTGAGTGGTGACCACCGCGGCGTGACATCATGTAATGTTGTAGTTTTCGGTGGTCACCTCTTCACCGAAAACTGGACTATGAATAGGCCTTAAGCCTCTGTATTTTGTACTATGCACTTTAATTGACTTATAGTTTATTGAGTGTTTCAGGTCGTTTCATCACGTTTTTCTTGGATTGGAGCGTACATTTTTCACACTAACCAGTGCATCTAAGTGACAATAAAGTGAATCTAATCAGACAAAAACAAATTAGTCCCGATTATTCGAGTAATCTAAAACGTTATCGATAGAATCCTCGCTAAGAAAATAATCGACAGTTGTAGCCGCCCCAAATTACACTGAAACACATAGTGTGTGTGTGTGGCCCTTTTTTAAACCAGTCCCTTGACTTGGAAGTGCTCTCGGGAGGTTCCCTCGTCAGGAAGTGCCCCTCCAGCTGAATCAAGTTCCCTTGATTAGGGTGCTGGGTATAAAACACAGTTTGGAAATGCACTCACCCTCCTTGTGCAGAAACAGGACAGACACCATTCGTTACCATGGTTACCATCATGCCATTGTGTTACCTGTTATTTTGGTTGTACAGTTATATTGCATTGCATCGTGTTTTGTGACATGTGGATTTCATTAATCGACATTTAACTCATTATCAAGGCTGCTTGGTTTCGGACGACACTTAATATGGCACAGCCTTGCGTGAACGCGCATATCGAGGGCAAGTGTGTGTGGCGAGGAGGCGGTTTAAAAAAGAGGGAGAGTGCGAGCGTGTGTCACCTGCTGCGTTCTTCCCTCCAGATCTTGGGACCTCTTGCAGACCGTCTCCAGGTCCTTCAGGATCTCCTCGGTCTCGGCCTCCAGTGACTGGATGGCCCTCAGCTGGTCCCTCAGAGCACTGATCTCCACGTCCTGGGCCACCAGCACTTCCGAGGCTTGTCTGATGGTCTTGTGAGAGTGCACGTTCTGCCAAGAAAATGTCGTGCCCATACAGTATGTATGTATGTATGGACAAAATGAGGAGCTGAACAACAGTGCTTTCAAAACGTTCCATCTCTAATAAACCTTTTTTGAGCTACAGTGCAGTGGGCTACAATGGCGGCAGTGGTTAGGAACTGGAAGCTTCTTAGTTCGATCCCCTGAACCCCTAATTGCTCAAGATGAGCAGGTTTGTGTCTTGCATGGTTTCTTCCGCCATTGGTGTGTGACTGGGTGGATGTAATGCACAATTGGATGAAGGCCCCGATTTCCAATCACGTGATCGGATCAACCCTAAAATGCACCATTTACCATGAAGTAGGCGTGCAAAAGGACTTACTTGACTATTTCTTTGACAGCAATTACCTGGTGGAGGTATTCACTCTCAGAATGTGTTGACAGTTGGCCAACATGAACACACTTCCCATCCCGTCTCCTGGGTCTGTTGATGTCCATCTCACACTGAGATGTTTGTCTCGGGGCAACAGAGCAGGCTGTGATGAAGGTTGTCCGTAGTATTTTTTAGAAGATGTTATCCAACAGTACCTATTTCCAAAAACAACACATACCGTGATAGTACATACCGAACCAGACAAGTGTGTCAGCATCTTTATTTATATTCTTTCATTAAGGGTTGATTGTTGTTCTTTGTATGATACTGAAACTTCAACCCCATTATGTGGCTGGCAGACATCAAAGTGACAACAGTAACATGTAGTGGCAATTAGCATTATTAATCGAAAAAAGATTCTATGAGATCTAATTTCTACATTTGAGCAAGAATCGTGCAGCACTAGTTGGCTGTCCAATTCATTTTAGTTAGGGTCTTGTGTTTTTGCTAAAAGAGACTTTAGGAGAGGTTTAAGTCAAGCACTTTGTTTAAAGCCACAGTATTTGGCTCCAGGTGCCACATTTGGAATGTAGTGCTGTTCAGCAACTACAGACTAAAGACAAAAAATATGTTCATGTAAAGAAAATTGAAACGTGATCTCAATTCTTGTGGAAGAAAATCGAGATTCACATTTGTGGCCATTGGATTTTTTTTTATTTGTTTTTTCATGTAATTTGAAAGCAGGGAATCATAGCTTCAAATCGACATATTGGTTGTTCAGTTTGACCCACCAGTTGTATAATGTCTTGCAGTAAACAGCGAGTTGAGAAAACAGGCTAGAAAGGTTCACTTCTGTGGACTACATGTTTAAGCATATTTCATATTTAGTCGATTTCAGCTGTGATATTTTCATTTTACGCTCTCAAGAGTTAAATTATTGTTAACATCTGTATTACTCAATTTACAAGTCTACATATTAGAGAATGCAGAAGAATTGTTATTTCTTGTTATCTTTCCTAATAGTAAATACTGCATGGAATTGCATGTGGACAAAAATCCAACGACAACATGTCATCAAATGGTGGTCCGTGGCTCAAATGCCGAATAAATATGGACCTTTATACTTCATTGTTATGAAAAGGGTTGAAGACTGAACTAGCTCATGAAAAGCACCTGTGGCTGCTTTGAGGGAACGATGCAACGAGCAACTGTCTGAGTTCCGAGTGTTTGTTTTTTGTCCATGTTTGTCCGACAACCAGAGGCACAATTTACTATTCTTTTGGGTATATTTAGCAATTGTTTTTTGCCGGTGTATATTATGTAAATATTAGTGTATTCATCGTCACAGTACCTTAAGAACCTGGATGTTTTGTTCACATATTCTTCAAGCTGCTGGCACTGTTTTTTTTGGCAAATCCAAGCTGCTGAAGTAAAAATGTTGTTTCCTTCTCACGTTGAGTTTTCGGCAGACTGACTAGACGGGATGGCCGTCGGCGTATTCCTGCCCCCTACTGTTGGTGTTTAGTAGTGGTTCTCAAACTTGCAGTTTGGTAAGCATTATTTTCATATTTAGATTTGGTGGTGGAAAAAGGACTTTTTAGTACTGACACAAGTAAAAGTATCAATACTGCAGTATAGAAATACTCTGTTATAACTTACAAGTAATTCGAAATGTAATCAAGTAAAAGTACAAAGTAATTGGCATCAAACTATTCTTGAAGTACCTTAAAGTAAAAGTACTCATTATACCGAATGTGTAAAAATCCTTTGAAAATAGCAGATCTACAAGATTGTAGCTTATATCTGATTGTTTCAGATAGTAGTAATACTAATCAGATCATAGGTATCTCTGCAATCTGCAATCCCATTTTGTATAATAAATCATCCACGCCATGTGAAAAAATACGACAACAAAAGAAGCAAATACAAATTAAAATGTTTATTAAAATGATTGTCATTATAAATAGAGGCAATAACAAGGTTCAAGTACAGAATAAAAATGTAGTTCATAACTTTCAGAAGATGAAGAAATGGGGGGGAGGGACAGATTTGAATTTAAAAACCCTACATGCATGAACTTAAAATAGCCGATCTACAAGCTCTCGATCTAGGCCGGCTATTTTCACATTTTTAAAATGTTTTTCAAAATAGTAAAAAATGGCTTAAGTTAAGGCTTAATGTGATTAAACGAGATATCTCAAATCACACCTACACTCAATTATAGGTCAACACAACTGTTAAAAAAGATCACACAAACACATACTGTACAACGTTTCACAAAATCCTTTTAAATGCCGGTAAACAACGGTAATGTATGACGATGCGGTGCGAGAGTGTGGTCTACAACACCAACTCGGGACCCCTAAATCTAGAAAATAACAAAATGGCACTTCATTTCAAAAAGATTGCAAGCCCCTGCTCTACAGTGTTATGTTGTATGATGATAAAGTGTGTTCAAGTATAAAATAACCTTTTGACTACCGTAATTTGAAGACATTCAACACACATACATTACATTGGCAAATGGTTGGCAAGTCCGAATTGGAATTCAATGGGAAATACATTTAGATTTTATAACCTACAGATCAGAATACAGGCCAATACATGAAGTTGCTTATAGCGTCACCATGAGGCCAATACACGTGCATTTGGGCTGAAACTTTGGCCCCATCTGACCAAGTTTGGTCATGTTTGGTCTTACAATTGCTGACATCTAGTAAAGAAATAATTACGGACAGAACAGAAGAGTAATCTTTACAAACCCAACAGTACCTTCAGTGCTTGGACCCCTAACATAATTAATGACACTGTTGTGAAATGTTATCAAAACAAAGCAGCAAGATAGTGAAATGCATCATGTACAATAATACAATGCGTGCAAAGAAAAGACAGCAATGGTTTTATCAGAGAAAATGCCAGCCAATGAACACTGGAGGCTGAGAAAACATTGTTGCATATTTCCCATGGCGGACAGTTGGAGTCTATAATGAAGACCCATTATCCCACAGAAGAAAAAAAAGGCTTCTCTGTAGTGCAGTGCTCCTCATGAGAACGGTTTCACAATCTTCATTGAGATGTAGTTCTGGGGATCAAATAATCAATTTAATAGTTAGTTACATAATTAATTACAACTATTGTTTGCCTGAATTCATTTGAGAGCACTACTCGAACAAGCTCAGCGAATGGACTGGAAACACGGTTTATGGTGTTTGCACACTGGTGTTTTTCGGGCGAATATCGGAGCGAATTTGGAGGACATAAAAAAAAATCCACCTCACTTTACTTTACTTTACTGTATGTCAATCACGTTTGCACAATGCCACCGTATGTTTCGTCCGTATAAAGTTTTTTTTCCGGACCGGGGTCGATTTTGTCCGTTTTCCGCAGCTGTCTAGTGGGGTGTTGGTGACAGGCTGACAGCTATAGTGATAGCCTACTAATTTCTACCGTCTGTGTCTAGTGGGGTCTAGTGGTGTTTGTGACAGACTGACAGCTACTGATAGCCTACTAACTTCCGGGTCCGCAAATAAAACACAGCGAAAAAACACATAATTTGTGCAACCACCTTTACTGATGCTAAATCTGGTTAAATAACATTACAAATAAATCTAATATGTGTTATAGAATATTAAGTGTACTGTATATAACCCATTTAGATGAGGCCGATTCTAAAAAAAACAAATGCTTCTAAATCCTAAAAGTTTTCTGAATAACCTATGTTTCTATGTCAGTGGTGCTCAACTTTTTTCAGGTCAAAGACCCCCAGAATTATCTGTATTTGGCCGTGGACCCGCATCTGAAAATATGTTTGTTCCAGGGACTCCCCAGAAGCAAATATTCACCCTGAAAGAATATATATTCAAAGACTTAGAAAAAATAGCAGATCTACAAGCTCATAGCGCGGCACCGAGTGCCACGCTACGAGCTTGTAGATCTGCTATTTTTCAATAGCTAAAGTATATAACATAATGCTAGAAACACCAAAAGGGGTTCCCGTCCAGAATGGGATAATAATATTTGATCTTACGGGCAGAGAGTAGAACATGATCCCCAGGAACAAGAGGACCAGCAGGAGGATAATCCCAACGATGAAGATGCACTTGAATCTTCTCCAGACGATGAACCTCATGGTCTTGCAGGGACTCGTGAACCAGAAGAAGGACGTGTCTGGACGGCTGGTGAACAGAAACACAAAGTGGAGGGGAAATTATTCAGACTCGGTATACTGTTGTAAACGATTACTAATAAACTGTTTGCACATTTTACACTTTAATTGTAATTGGTTTAATGCGCCGAGTGTGCCTTACTTGGGATCGTCCAGTTTTGGGTTCATGTTGGGCTCATCTCTGCCTTTCCCAGCAGGCCTTTCTTCCATCTCCTTCTCCTCCACTATTTCCAAGGTCATCTCCACTTTCCCCTGTGAAACACACAAACAGTGTGATATTCAGTTACTGTTGGTAACGACGAGGAACAACTACAGTACAAGTAAGGGCATTTTGTCTATAATTTCAGTTCGTTTTAGTCCGTCATGTAAACACACAATACAGTTTCAGTTAGATATCGTATGTTTTGTTTTTGAATTTTCGTTATTTTGTTACTTTTCGTTAACTATAATAACCACAGCCTTTCACTGAGGCTGCCCGGTAGGACGAACGCAGGAATGGACATCAAACTTGTCAATTAAAGAAACGTTTTAACGACATTTTATAACATTTTATAATGGACAATTTACTTGCAAGTGGGCATGACCTTTGGGCAAGTAGAAAGTGACCTGCAATACTCATAGTAAAATCCCGAGCGCTGATTAAACTGACAGCATAGAACCCTTTCAGAGACTTTTTCTTTTTTTCACCCTCTTAACCCATTTAGACCTAAAATAAATAAAGACTTCTAAATCCTGACAGTTTTCTGAAAAACCTATGTTTCCGTCAGGTCTGCTATTTTTCAATAGCTAAAGTATAACACAACGCTTAAAACACCAAAAGGGGTTCCTGCCCAGAATGGGTTAACTCACGCCAAGCACAGCTTTGCCGTCCTGCTGGATCACGCACGGCCACCAGCCTCGTACAGACTTCTGGGAGAACAGAGAGTTGGACGGTGGTTCTTTGCCACCGACACATCCTGGGTTTAACATCTTCAGGCTGCACTTTTCTGGGCTTTTGGCAGGAGGAATGAGATGGAGAAGATCCAGCTCGACTGCTCCTGTGTCAGAGATGTGGATTAAAACCCATTTAGACCTGAGATCATATTCTACAAAATGTCTTCTAAATCATCATGTCAAGGACCCCCAAAAATTATATGTAATTGGCCGCCGACGCCCATCAGAAAATATGTTGTTCCAGGGACCTCGCCAGAAGCAAATAATTGAGTTAAAAACGTTCGCTGTGGAAGATTATTTATTTAAAGATTTGTACACATTATCACGATTTTTCTAAAATATCCTTGTGTGCCACGCTATGAGCATGTATATCTGCTATTTTTCAATAGCTAAAGTATAAAATAGTAGTTAATGTGGTTAAACGCTAAAGTGAAACAGATGTACTCGGACACAATAGTTATGGTATACACCAACCTTTTTCCACTGTATAGTTTTATGATGGGACCTTACCTAAGTAGTCATCCAGGGAGAATTTGTCATTGTCCCATATCTGGACGATCAACTTAGGAGGTCTCCTGGATTCCGTTTTATCCAGATTCCAAAAATGGTCCTGAAAGAAGAAAGTTCACAGTTTCTACTTTCTTATTTTGTCACCACACCATAACAAGTCGTAAAGGACCATTCTACTGTCCGTGCATGCTCAGTAGTTGTATATCACAGCTTCAGACATATTGTAGGCTATTTGCGAACGAAGTGATTGCGAACGAAGTGAGCACTAACTATAGAAGCTGGCCAAAACTGTCTGTCTGTCTGTCTGTGTGTCACGCTGTAACACCACCCGCACGCCACCAGAGGGCAACTGAAATTGGAACGATACAGAGGTCTGTGTGTGCGTGCGTGTGTGTGTGTGTGTGTGTGTGTGTGTGTGTGTGTGTGTGTGTGTGTGTGTGTGTGTGTGTGTCAGACTGTCACAACAGCTTCGTTCGCTTCCCGCGTTTACGCGTCTTACTTGTAATGTATTAACTGATTAACAGTTAACACGTCAACTTTGTTTCACACCGGGCCAAGGACCCTTTACTTATATGTTTTACTAAGATAAGACTGGCATGCAGTGGTGGAAAAAGTACTCAAGTAGTGTAGTAAAAGTACAATGTTTGGATCCGAGATGTAGTGGAGTGACTGGAGTCGAAGTAAAAGTATTGGAAATTGGAAATACTCAAGTAAAGTACAAATACATCAACATTGTACAGTACAGTACAGTACAGTACAGTACAGTACAGTACAGTACAGTACAGTACACACGGCTGGCATGGTACTTTAGACTAAAGTCTTGCAGAAGATTCACTTAGCAGTGTCTGAGCTCCATGTTCTGTGACAGTGGTTTTCAACCAGTGGTCTGGGGACCACCAGTGGTCCTTGAGGGGGTTCCAGGGGGTCCCCGGCTAAACGATGGAGAGTTGGTAACCAAATGGACCCTTATAGATCGTAAAATGAAAAGCGTTAAATGAAGAGCGTAAAATGGAAACCAAAGAGCGTAAAATGAAACCAAATGGACCCATTTGGTTTCATTTTACGCTCTCAAGAGTTTCATTATTGTTAAACACCTGCCTTACTTTATTAGTGTGGTTGCCCTAACAGGGCAACCACACTAATTTGGATACTTTCCCGCACTACTCCTCCCACAGTTTTTGACCGGCTTCATCGGGAATCGTGTGCTTGTATTTTGCTAAGAGATCCGTTGTATAGTTTAATTGATATTAATTAATTAGTTCTCCATTTTTTTCCCTTGGAGACCGTAAGCGCCATATTTACGACTTGAACCGTAAGTCGTCAAATCTAAATTTATTTTTCCATGGATTCCTTGGGTCATGATGCATTTCCACATATAGGCCACGCCCATTTTCATCAGGGAAAAAAATCCTGCAAATTTGAATTTTCTCCAAAACACACTTTTGGCTCCTCCTCCTACAGATTTTGTCCAAATCTCACAAAAATCGGCACACATGATCTCCGGACCTATCCGATTAAAAGACCAACTGAATTTTGGTAGTGCGTATACTTCGGCCGTAATCGTCGTCCGAAGTTAGTAGGAGGGGCCTATTTTACAAGAAATGCCACAAATCACGAACGTAATGTCCAAACCATCCCAAATTTGAATCACATGTCCCGGGTGGTTCAATCAACCAAGTTCCAAAAGCAATTCCATTTTCATCCATAAGGGGCACCGCAAATGCGAAAAATTTAACCGATTGTTGCAAAAACATGATTTTGGGGGGATAAATCCCCTCCGAATTACTTACGCATGATCACAAGGTTGACACAACATTGTAATTGGCTAGCAACATTAGTGGGAGGGGCCTATGTAAGCGACTGCGGCAACCACACTTTGCACTTTTTCAAAATTGCAACCTTTCCAGTTTATATTCATATTTGAATAGAAAAGAGAGGTTGCACACAATGCATCGCATCGCGACGCATTGTGAGCTTGTAGATCAGCTATTTTCAAATGGTCGAAATGTATATAGGGTTGAAGTGGTTACAGTAATGTATGTTTTTCTAATCAAAATGTAAATCTCCAAAGTAACTAGTAACTAAAGTTTTCAAATAATTGTAGTGGAGTAAAAGTACAAATGTTGGCTCTGAGATGTAGTGGAGTAGATGTAAATGTATTGGAAATTGGAATACAGTCAAGTAAAGTACAAATACCTCAAAATTGTACTTAGGTACATTATTTGAGTAAATGTACTTAGTTACTTTCCACCACTGGGTTAACGGCAGGAGGATGAGTTAACAAAACGTCAACAAAGAGAGAAGTATATGACCAAGCTGTCCGTCTGATGACAAAAAAGATTACGAAAGAAAGGAGAGAGAAGTATGACTAAGACACAGAAGTGGTCAATGTTATCCTCAACTTCATATTGACATCTGTTGTCCAGATCATATCTCACACCAGGGCTGCAGGGCTGAATCATTCAGGCCGCGGTAGTCAAGTCATACACCCAGCCAGGCCACCATATCCCTATACCCACACGCGTGTACGTTTGGATTACAACAGAGCCATAGAGTATAGACAGAGTTGCGACATTGAGGGGGCAGAAAACAGCCCAGTCACGTGGTTCATGTACTCGCTCGAGCCCTATCGACTACAATAGATTTCCGGTGTCCCTATTCGCCAATAGAAGTCTATGTAGAAGAGGACTGGCCCCATGAAGTGAACGGAGTTGTCGTAACTCTGTATACTCTATGGGCTCTGGATTACAAGTAGGATATACGATATTACCGTTAAAATTTCATATTCTACATTTTAAGTGTTGCAACACTTATACATACACGTGTGGGGATTGAAAAACCATAAAACCTGGGTGATCTACTGTATGCTATCAAATTGTATGTTTATTCACGCAGCATAGTACTGTACAGTATATGAATGATACATTCTCTGGCTGATTTTAGTTTCTACCCTTCTAAGGACCAGCTGAGACCCCAACTTTGAGAACCAATGGTGTAGTGGCGGGCGGGAACCCCTTTTGGTGTTTTAAGAATTATGTTATATTATACTTTAGCTATATTCGGTTTCAAAACAGGCCGTATGCAGGTACACTATAGTAGCTTTTCGTGCTGGGGCCCTTTACTTTAGAATCATATGATAGACTGACTGATCAGCTGGTTATGTTCTTTCACCACTTTATTATTTGTATATGCAACAATACATAACATTATATGAGATCCGCTATAATTAAGATTTCCAGGGTGAATGCCTCTGACTTAATTGGCCTAATTTTCTACAGTGCCACCCTGCTCTTTGGGCCCTGCAGGGCTTGTGCCCAGAATTTCCCATTCAGGAATCCAGCTCTGACCAAAGCTAGTTAGTGTGGTTGCAACCAGACTATTGTAATTGTAACACTTTATTAGTGTGGTTGCCTATGGGCAACCATACTATTGTTCCCCTTACCTTTTCTTTTCATTCATTAGTGTGGGCAACCAGACTATTGTAATTGTAACACTGTATTTATTATTAGTGTGGTTGCCAGACTATTGTAATTGTAACAATTACAAAAGAGTAAGACTTTTTTTGAAACGCTACTCCTCCCACAGTTTTGACTGTACGCACTTGAGCCATATGTCAAATCGACGACTTCATCGGGAATGGTGTGCTTGCTATAGATAAATGTTGTATAGTTTAATTGATATTAATTAATTAGTGAATTCATTTTCCCCATTCACTTAACATGGGAAGATCTAAAAGTCCAACTCAAGTATTTTTTTCTCTGACACCATAATAGCTATAGTTACAAGACTTGGCAGGGAGGTTCATAATAATTACGGCCTCAAAATTATTTTGTCCCTGGATTCCTTGGGTCATGACGCATCTCCCCATATAGGCCACGCCCATTTGCGTCATGATAGATTTTCCGCCATTTTGAATTTTCTCCAAAACACACTTTTTGCTCCTCCTCCTACAAACTTTGTCCAAATCTCACAAAAATCGGTACAAATGATCTCTGGACCTTTCCGTTGAAAACACCACAGGTGGAATTTTGATTGTGCGTATCGTTCGGCCGTAATCGGCTTCCGAAGTTAGTGGGAAGGGCCTATTTTACAAAAAACGCCACAAATCACAAACCACCCCAAATTTGAATCAGATATCGCGGGTGGTTTAATCAACCAAAAGTCAAAAGCAATTCCATTTTCATCCATAGGGGGCGCCGCAAATGCAAAACAATTAACAGTTTGTTGCAGAAATTGTTTTTTGGGGGCATAAATACCCTCCAAATTACTTACACATGATCACAGGTGTGACTTGAAATTTTAATTGGCTAGCAACGTTTGTGGGAGGGGCCTATGTAAGCGACTGCGGCAACCACACTTAAATTGCGACCTTTCTAGTTTACACAGTCTACACAATCAGAGAATGTAGAAAAAATATATTTTGATAAATGTTTGCCATTGTGGACAAAATCCTATCCAACGACAACAAAATATTCTTTAGTTTTGGGTCTGAGAGGCTAAATCTCATCAAATGGTGGTTCCGTGGCTCAAAAGCCGAATAAATAGTGGGCCTTGAAATGAAAAGGGTTGGAAAACACTGTTCTATGATTACATGCTTACTTTCTGTGAGAACAGACAGAGCTGCTCAGTGGGCAGGTAGTCAAACTCGAAGATGAATCTCCAGTTGAAGTTTCCGTCGCCGTCCAGGGACCTGTAGTGGACATCCGTCTTCTGCTTGTCGTCCTCCTTGCCGTCCATCCACCTGGTAAACACAGCACAGCCATCTTTGATTCAGTGTGACCGACCACGTGTATGAAATTGAAGAAAAATGTACATGATAGGGCATTCACTTCTAGTCATTTTTACTAGTTGACTAGTTGCCTAGTTTACTAGTCGACTAGTTGTTTATTACCTGTTTGTTTACCTATTGTGTAAAAAAAAAAAAAAAAAACATACATACATACATACATTGGTGGTGACTATAACTATAATCTACCTGATCTTGAGGCCTGCAAAATCGGACCCCCCCCCCCCCCCCCCCAAAAACGTTTTATTTTTTATTTTTTCTTATCAACTAGTCAACTAGTACCAACAAGGTCGACTAGTGGATTTACTAGTCGACTAGTTGAATAGTCGACTAGTTGCTTAATGCCCTAGTACAGTACATATGCGTTAAAATGTCATACAAGTCGCGTATACCCTTTGACGTAGATGTCGCTCATGTCCTCTCCAGTGATGCTTTTTTCATCGAGTATGACGTCGGTGGTGTTCCAAACGATGGCTCGCAAGCTGTACCTGTTTCAAAACATGCACTTTGTGTTTAATCCTCGACAACATCACAGAAACCTTATTTCTGCTGTTAACTTTGACCGCGTCATTATTGGAATCCTACTTCTTGGCCTTGCGTGGGGTGACGACGACAGCAGGTCCAGGCGAGCCCATGCTCTTGGGGAATATGTCCACCCACATCTGGATTCGGCCCTACGTACAGCATGTGACACAGGCTATTGTATCAACATGATTGATCATCATCTGGAATTCAGGATCCTAATCAGGATCAATAAAGTATCCGTCTGTCTATGCACACACGCACACTGACAAACACACATGATTTTAGTTCTTTATTTGATTCCGCAAATTACAATTTATTTTACAGGGAAACTTATATAATGGGGTTAAGAGACACCTAAGGATATACACCTTCTTCTCCACACAGACAAACTGCCTACAATAGCCGAAACAGAGCAGTATTTGGAACGTTTTTTGGCTTTTCTCTTTGTCATGCCAGCTATTGTTAGGCGACTCGGTTTATGTACATGGCCCAGGCTTCCAAATATCAGTATTGGTACTTAGAATGTTTATCTTGAAATGCCTGGTCCATGTACAAATCAAAGAGACACCCACCTCCAGAATCAGGACCTCCTTGTGACTGGTGTCAACAAAAAAAATAGGGGTATTTGGGCTGTTAGCAAAGACCACACACACACACACACACACACACACACACACACACACACACACACACACACACACACACACACACACACACACACACACACACACACACACACCTGGGACAGTGTGGGCTGGTAGGAGCTGGTCAGGGTCCTGGTTTCCACGTGTTCTGGTACCAAGCCCTGAGTTCTGAGAACATGGAGGGCCAGCCTCTCTCTGGCCGGGCCTAAATGCTGGTGGATCTCTGTGGTAGCTTCTACACACACACACGCACACACGCACGCACGCACACACACACGCACACGCACACGGTCAGACACAAAAACAACGCGCTACAAGTCAAGTGTCTCTCTGCCTCTGTCAGTTTCCAGTTTCCTTCCAATTATCAATGTACCTCGTTGGTTTTTATTGTATTCAGGTTAGGGTTAGTGTTATCCAATGGTCCAATGGAGTTCAGAGGATTTGTACAAAGCTCTTTTCAATACTTTTCATTGATTCAATATTTGTTTAACCAACACACAGACATAAAGGGTGTTCAATAGCACAGATGTATTTAAATAAAAGGTAGGTGGTTAGGTGGTATCCTCCCGACAGCAACGATATGTAGATTGAGATTCATTGCAACAGAACACCTAACAAGATTTATATGATTATATATCCATGCATGTTTCGAAAAGTGGAGAAAAATCTAAGATCAAGGATAATGTATTAAAATGATAGTACCAAAGTCCTGCAGGCTGTATTGTTTCCCTGCAAAGGACAGTGCGCTGCCGTCTGCCTCCGAGCGTGGAGCTGGGATTCCTCGCAGCCTGGACAGGTTCTGGAGGATCTGAGAGGGCTTCATCTGGTCTCTCCATCGGTTGCTCCCAGAGCTGAAAACAAATCCATGAGTTTGAAAAATGTCTGACGTGATTATAGGAAATATACTTTTTACTCCATCACCTATAACCTTTGATCTATATGACTGTTATCCATAGCAGTAGTAGCATATAGCTGCGTGTTTGAGGTATCGCAATAATATCCAATTTTAACACATTTTGACCTGAGGACGATTCTACAAATGCCTTCTAAATCCTGAAAAACCCATGTTTCTATGTCAGTCGTTCTCAAACATTTTCCGCCGACCCCCATCTGAACATATGTTGTTCGAGTGCCCCCCCCACAGAAGCAAAGATTTGAGTTAAAAATGTTTGCTCTGAAAGAATATATTCAAATAATAACATTTGGACCACATTTTCACGATTTTTCAAAAATAGCAGACCTACAAGCTCATAGCGCGGCACTCGGTGCCACGCTATGAGCTTGTAGATCTGCTATTTTTCAATAGCTAAAGTATAACATAATAATGCTTAAAACACCAACAGGGGTTCCCGACCAGAATGGGTTAAGGGACACCTGTCAGCCAATGGAAACTATAGGTTACGAAGGTAACCCTGGTTAATTAAATAAACAAGCGAGGAAGCTCGCTATGAAGATTGCGTCTTCTGACGTGATCACAGAAGCATTCTAATACACTCACAGGCAATCCATTGGCTGGGTCTGAGACTAAGGTGCACCTTGACCACCCCCCCAGGTAAAGGTGATAAAGGTGCCAATAAACCAATTAGTCTCCACTTCAAACATGTGGAACCTTCTCATGAGGCATTGCCTACAAGAAGGGCGTTTTGGCGAGCTTCCTCGCTTGTTTATTTAATTAACCAGGGTTACCTTCGTAACCTATAGTTAATTTAAACTAAACTGCACGAGGAAGCTCGCTATGAAGACCCGATACACTCCCTTCTTGCCACCACAAAGTCTAGACTCACGGGTCCCGACCTCTGCCTGTAGGGTGACGGGAGCGAAAAACCACCCGGCTCAAGGGGCCGGCGGAAAAAAAGGAAGGAACCTCGGACCCAGGGCCACTCCAATCAGAGGCCCGACAGATCCAAACCTTACTTTGAAGCCACGCTGAGGACAGCATGCGCCACTGGCGCAGCCGTCACATCCAATCTGTAAAAATTGGCAAACGTCGAGGAGGATGCCCAGCTTGCAGCCGTACACACCTCCTGGATAGACACTCCCCTGGAGAGAGCCCAGGACGTCGCCATACCCCTCGTGGAGTGCGCCTTCACCCTTATGGGAGGCTGCAAACCCCTGGCCGAGTAAGATCGTTCTATGGCTTCCACTATCCATTGTGAGATCCTCACCTTGGATACTGCCTTGCCCAAGGTCTTGGGGCCCCAGGACACAAACAACTGAGTTGTCTTCCTGTGTGCCGCCGTCCTGTCCACGTAAGTCCGTAAAACCCGTACAGGGCACAGAGTATGCCTCCTCTCATCCTCTGCCGAGGAAAATGGAGGAGGACAGAATTCCACCAGGTCCACCGGTATACAGGTGGTCAACTGGTTCTTAGGCACAAAAGCCGGGTTGGTCGTAATGACCACCCTCGTCCTGTCCACGGAAAAACGTGTGCACTCCTCGCTCACTGAAAAAGCGTGAATGTCACCGACCCGCTTAGCAGTTACCAACGCCAGCAGCAGCGCCGTTTTCAACGACAAAAACTGCAGCTCCACTGACTCCAACGGCTCGAATGGCGGCCGAGACAAGGAGTCCAAAACCAGTGCGAGGTCCCACGAAGGAACCATAGACTTCGGTACCTGGAGAAGGCGCATGGCACCGGCCATATACCGACGCACTAGAGGGTGCACCCAGACAGTGCCATTCCCAAATCCAACATGGCAGGCTGAAATAGCCGCCAGGTAGACCTTCAGGGAGTTGTAAGACAGGCCCTTGTCCATCAGACTCTGAAGGAAAGACAGAATCACTTTCACAGAAGCCTGAAAAGGCACTGCCTGCGTCTGTAGACACCATTTCTCAAACGCACGCCACCTCCCGTCGTAGGCCTCCCTGGTCGACCGAGCCCTCGCACTCTGTATAGTGTCGATGACACCCTGCGGCAGGCCCTCCGCGTCCAGGTTCATCCTCTCACGGGCCAAGCCCATAGATCCAGGTCTTCCGGCCGTGGATGGAAGATTTCCCCTTTCGCTTGCGTCAGCAGATCCCTGCGCAGCGGGATCTGCCACGGATGGTCGTAGAGGAGAGGTGATATCTCCGACCTCCAAGAGCCCCACCCTGGAGCTATCAGTATTACCGCCAGGCCCTGGGTTCTCACTCTCTCCAGGACTGGAGATATCAGGGAAATGGGAGGGAACGCGTACAGCAGACTTCTGGGCCAGACGTGCGCTAGCGCGTCTAGGCCCAGAGACTCCTGTCCCGCTATGGAGAAGAACTCCGGGCATTTCGCGTTCTCCCCCGAGGCGAACAGGTCCACTTGTGGTCGGCCGAACCTGTCCCAGAGCTGAGCTGCCACCGCGTCGTGTAGGGACCAGTCCGCATAGTGGCACCTCCCTCTGGACAGAAGATCCGCTCCCCTGTTCAGTATCCCCGGGACGTGGGAGGCTCTGATTGACCTCAAATGTGTGTCGCACCACAGAGTCAGGTCTTGTGCTAGCGCATGCAGCAGACGGGATCGTAGACCCCCTTGCTTGTTGACGTAGCACATGGTCGTCGTATTGTCCGTCCTGACCAGGACGTGACAATCCTTGATGAGGGGTTCGAAGTGTCGTAATGCTAACCATACTGCCATCAGCTCTAGGTAGTTGATGTGGGCGGTCCTCAGTTCGTCGCCCCACACACCTCTGGCGGTCCTGCCCTCGTGGGTGGCGCCCCACCCAGTCATACTGGCATCCGTAGTGATGATCTTCCTCGACACGACCAGACCCATGGACACTCCTTCGGAAAGAAATGACCTGTCTCTCCATGGATGTAGCGCCGATATACACTCCGTTTGGACTGTAACCAGGCGATGACGACGATCGTTGGGCACCCTGAGTGAGAGCATCCACCTCTGAAAAGGTCTCATGTACAGTCTGCCTAACCGTAACACGGTTATAGCAGAAGCCATGAGTCCCGCCATTTTTTGGCACGTACGAAAAGGGACCCTGCGTCCCACCTGGAACGAGCTCGCGCACTTCAGAACGGAAGTCATTCTGTCCTGTGACAGCCGAGCCGTGAGGGTGACAGAGTTCAGTGTCAAACCTATGAAGTCTGTTGACCTCGCTGGTATGAGCACGCTCTTTTCGTAGTTCAGACTGAAACCCAGAGACTGCAGGTGACTCACTACCCAGCTGGTGTGGAGTCGTGCCTCGCTTTCCGACTGCGCAAGCAGGAGCCAGTCGTCGATATAGCTCGCTATGCGAACTCCCCGTTGTCTCAAAGGGGCTATGGCCGCTTGAGTACACTTTACAAACACTCGGGGGCTCAAGGACATCCCGAAAGGGAGAACTAGGTATTCGTAAACCCGTCCTCCGAAACCGAACCGCAGGAACTTCCTGTGCGGCGGGTAAATCGGGACATGAAAGTAGGCGTCCTTGAGGTCCACTGACGTGAACCAATCCCCTTTGCGTATCATGCGTAACAGTGCCGCATTTGTCAGCATCTTGAAACGAAAATCCTTCAGATATCGGTTGAGGGCTCGGAGGTCCAGAATAGGACGCATTCCCCCCCCTTTTTTCTTTACCAGAAAATACCGACCGTTCAGGCTCTGATCTGGAGGTACTTCCTGAATGGCATTCTTGGCCAGCAGGGAAAATATTTCGTCTCGCAAAATGACGGCTGCCTGTCCGCTTGCCTGAGAGAATATTATCTTCTCGAATGTGGGTGGTTCTGCGGAGAATTGCAGCTTGTAGCCTTTTCTCACGGTGTCCACCACCCAGGTGTGTGCGCCGCACTCTATCCATTTTGAAACGCACCGCGTCAGAGGATTTATTGTCAGCCCTACTCTTTTTTGAGTTAGAGTGGGTGCCTCCCGCGGCAGGCATTGTGTTACCTTGGTTAACACTGGCACCATGTTCTGCCGTGGTAAAACGGCGCCCCCTAGCGACGGGGCCATCAAACTGGCATGGTGCTTGTGCCTTTTTGCAGCGCGCTGATGAGCTGTCAAAATATCTGCGTTTCGTCCGACTGCCGCGGGTCTTTTCATTGACCTGCGTGGCAGTGGGCTCATACCCCGTGTGTTCTGGCAAGGATTCAAACATTTTGTTCCACACAACATTTTTATTTGAATCAGGGAGGGGGACAGGGGAGGTACAGTATGCAACGACATTTTTTTCGCAAAAATCGGTGCAACAACGCTCATTCTGTCCGGTGCTCTCTGCGCTAGTGGCGTAAAGCCCGAGGCTACTACGCCGCCAGCGTAAGCTCTTCCCAGAACGTGGGGGCGGAGGGAGACGGATTCCATCAACGTCTCCCCGAGGCTCGGCGCAATGTCATTTACGCTGCTGCTTGTTGTTGTTGTGCGCGTGGCGTTGACGCTTCCGTCCCGCCGCCGCGGAAGGAGGCTGACCGTGAGGCCCGGTGTCCTTCTTGCGATCCTGCTGTGACTGCTGTCGGTGTTGGTACTGGCCTCCCGAAGCAGAGGGGGCTCTGGCAGCCGCTGGAGCTTTGAAAGGAGGCCTGGAGCCGCGCTCTCTCTCGTTGTCCCTCCGGTTCATAGAGCGGCCGTACGAGGATCTATTTCTTTTGTTACCTGGCGGAGGCTTTTTCTCCGTCGGCATGAAAGCCTGCGCCGCCTGCTTCTTTTTCTCTCTATCTTCGTGCCTGGCCGTGAGATCGGCCACCGTGCCAGAGAAAAGATTATCTTGCAGGATGGGTTGGTCCAGGAGAGTTGCTCTCTCTTTGGTTTCGGAGTGGTTTAGCCATCTAGCTCGTTCTAGTACTACTAGAGTAGCCATTGCTTTTCCCGTCATCTCCGTGTTGTACCTCGTCAGCGCGAGCGCCTCTTTATGAAGTCTCCGTAGCTCGTAGAGCTGCTCCAGATTCAATGCCTCACCCGATGTTTTGAAGATGTGGGAGACAGAGCCCTGGAGCAGTGTGATGGCGTTGATGGCTTTCACGGAGCCCGTCAGCGTCGCGTATGCCTTCTTCACCATTGTGGACATATCGTTTTCCTGTGTCAGAGCGAATTTTGGCTCTTTTGGTGGGGCGACTTCGGGGACATGTAGGAGATGAGAAGCCAGGAATCTGTCCATCTCGGGCAGAGATTCCAGACCCACCTTCTTCATAGCGACACAATCAAGCTCTTTCTTATGTGTGGGTAGGAAGGAGTGGGTGTAGGGGTGCTCCCAGGATTCACCGAGCGCCCCCGTGAAACCCTTAGCCAAGGGTAGGATTTGTTTAGCTCGGGGAGCGTCCGGATCCTTGCCGAAATCATCCCAGGCCGTGTCCGTCGCAGCCGCCGCAGGAGTAGCTTCAGCTGGCCATGTTAGACCGCTGCGTTCGGTAGCCCTCTTGAAGACATCAATCAGCTCTGACTTGTCCATCTCTAGGAAGACTTGAGACCGAGCAGGGGCTCGGTTCTGAACATCGGAATGGGGTGCCGTGTCGGGCGCCGCCGTGCCCTGTGGCTCGGCTTCATCCGGAGCTGTTGTAGCCAGAGCCTCGGTTCCATCCCGGGGCTTGGGCTCAGTCCGGGCCGCCGTCTCAGGCTGCATTCCTGCGATGAGAGTGGCTCTGAGGCGTCCCTCAGACTCCGATTCTGACTCACTCTCAGAAGAGCCCTCAGAGTAGGAAGAAGAGGAGCTACCGCTGGAGCTCTGGCTCTGGTCTCCCTCCGAGGACTGTTCTTCATCGCCGGCGTGTTGCTTGACGGGGGAAGGACGATCTGTGCGCCTCGTACGTTGGCGAGGCGGGGAGTGCGGGATGTCGGCAGCCGCTGGAGCCGTAACCTCGTCAGCCGGAGCTTTCCTAGCTGCTTGTTTGGCTTTCTTAACCGCCCGCTTCGCGCGGGAAGTAGACGGTAGGTCGGCATAATCACCCTCAGAGTAACGAGCGGGGTCCAATGCGTCCCGTCTCTCCTCCGCCAATTGATCGTCCACCTCTCGGTCGTCTGCCGGCTCTGGTTGTCGGATGGTTCCGTCGAAGAACTGCTTAGCACGCACTAGCCTGCGGGTTAGCAGGCACCCGGGTTATGAACGGCGTCGAAGGCGTGCTGCAGGCCCAAACAACGGACACAGTCCTCGTGTTTGTCCTCGCCGGCCATCCAGTTGGAGCATGTCTCACAGTGCTTCTGCAGCACCGCGGGCTTATCGTTAGCCTTGCGACGTTGGTTTCTGCTCTTCCCCGACATCACTGCTTTGGCGTTTTGCAGGCCGTTAGCAGGAGTAGTACGAGGGGAGGGTAGCTTAGCGGGATGCTAACAATAGCTAACACCGGGCGTCCTTTTGCAGGAACCACGCTAAGTTGTTATTAGCTTAGCTTTAGCAGGCTTGTGGCTAGTCAGGGCCGTGTGCTGGCCGTCCAACTAGTAGCCAGCGTAGCTGTAGCTAGTAGCTAGCTTAGCTGTCACTAGAATATAGTGTAGCTGTAGCTGCTAGATTTATAATCAGGGCCGTTTGCTGGCCGTCCGATTAACAATAGAATTTTATAGTGCAAGGAAATTCTTAACCCCAAAGTCAGGAACTCACCAGTGGTGCAGTTTGTGGAACCAGAATTCGCTCCTGTCCTAGTAAACTCAAACACACTGAAATCAAGACTTTGTAGCAATGCATGTGATCTTCATGAGAAGTTACACAGAAGTGGAGACTAATTGGTTTATTGGCACCTTTATCACCTTTACCTGGGGGGGTGGTCAAGGTGCACCTTAGTCTCAGACCCAGCCAATGGATTGCCTGTGAGTGTATTAGAATGCTTCTGTGATCACGTCAGAAGACGCAATCTTCATAGCGAGCTTCCTCGTGCAGTTTAGTTTAAATTAACGAGTGTTTATGGTGGCTATGGTATGAATTATTTCGAATATATTTCCTATATAGGTTATATGATTGGCTGGACAATGAAGGGGTCTAGTAGTTCATCTCTGACGGCATTATTACCTGCGTGTCTCAGTGTGCGTTGGGCTGCCAGTTTGGACGTTTGCGAGCAGAGTGGACTTTTTAGAGTAGACACACACAGACGGAGAAGTGCCCCAGTTGTGTTTGTTTAGTGAAGCACTATTTTGTTAGAGCGCCTTTAGGAGACTACAGACACGTACATCTGAATTAGGACACTTTTATACAGACGCGTACACATCTGAATAAGAAGACGGAGGACAAGTAACGCGACACCATGGCACATATGGAGGCATATCGTGACAGAGTCGGCTGGTGAAGCGACACCAATGCAACTCATTGAGTTGCATTGGTGTGGTTGACGTTTTGTCCCGACCCGACCCTTTGGTGTGATTTGGACTAGAGATGAGGTCTAGATGAAATCATGCAATGCCTGTCTCTTGTCCGAAGCCAGACGTTGTGCTATTTGGTCATATCCAAATGTGTGTTTCCTTCAGCCCAAATTTAAATCCCAGACCCTATATATCCAAGTTCATCTGCATTGAATTAATGTGTTTGTGGTACTAACTACACATGTCCACATCTAGTATATACACAACTGAGCCGGTAACAAGTTGTGCGCGCTGACTTCGTGCACAGTTCAGTTGTGCAAGTCACATAGACCGTGACGCATGCTGAGCTTGCGGACGCGCCGCCTACGCCCGTGCTCGGCGGTCGCGATACATCACCGACCCTGTGGAAGTAGGACTGTGGCAGGTTGCAGTATAGGAGTTATGAACCCTCTCTATCTACTCACATGCAGTAGGACTGTGGCAGGCCGCAGTAGGAGCTTATGAACCGCACTACATCTATTCACATGCAGTAGGACTTTGGTAGGCCGCAGTAGGAGTTGAACCCACTCTCTCTACTCACATGCAGTAGGACTTTGGCAGGCCGCAGTAGGAGTTGAAGCGAGACAGAAGTCTGTTCTCCAGGTCGATGACCGTTTCGCCGATCTTGTCGTCGCGGCTCAGTAAGTCGTAGTCGTACACGGCCACCTTCAGGTCCTTGTCCTGGGGCATGAAGCAGGACAGCTCAAACATCCTGGACAAAAGAGGAAAGACATATATAATAAGACGCAATGTGTACTCGTTTCTAATGTCTAAAGTCTCCGGGTAGCTCAGTCAGTAGAGCTCTCGCCTTATAGGAGCACATACTCATGGGTTCGATCCCAGGCACCGCCAATTCAGCATGTGACTAGCACAGCTTGGGTACTGAGAGATGACAGACTCCCGCGTGTTACCAGCTGATACCGATACCTATACTTTCTTTTCTAAACCTGTGTTGTCGGGCAGAAACCTCTTATCTCCATATTCAAACTTTTTGTGGGGGTTTTTTTCTCTCGTAAATTGGTGCCCAACGTGATCATCATCCTACAGCGTGTCAGCGTCACACAAAAGCATCAAAAGTAGCAGATCCACAAGCTTTGGATTTGAATCCTGGAAATTAACAGTTTTTGGACATTATGAGGTTTCCACGCGACAGAGACGATACGGTATACGTACGGTAACAATAATTTAAAAAAGAAAACGATTTGTCACATCACTAAAACATCACTGTCAAAGGGGGCACGGTGGCACAGTCGGTAGTGCTGTCGCCTCACAGCTAGAATGTCCTGGGTTCGATTCCCGCTGGGGACGCTGTGGGAGTGTTCTCTCCTCCGCGTCGAGTTTGCATACCCTCACAAAAAACATGCAGTAACCGGGGAGGGTGGGGTATATGTGGGGTTGTTTGTCTATCAAAATTGAAAATCCTATAAATAAAGTTATAAAAAAAAAAAAACATGCAGTAATCCGGGCCGCCTGATGGAGGGGAAAGGAACTGGTGTTCCTTCCACGCGCTACGTCCGGCCGGGGAAACTCTCCCCTGTCAGGTGAAAAGAAGCAGCTTGGACTCCTCATGCATAGAGGGAAGCATGAGGCCAGTCCGCAGCCCCCCCAGGTTAGCAGAGGAAGTGAAGCGCCCAGGATTACATTAGATAATTGACACTGGGTGAAAAATGGGTTGCAAAATTGTGGGATAATAAATAAATAAACATCACTGTCTCACCTGCCAACCTCTGGATTGAGGGTGTTTGGTTTGTAGTTATCTCTGTCGTCCACTGTCTTCCTTCCCAAAGTGATCTTAATGTAGGGGTCGCACTGGAATCCGGACAAAGCAAAGGACATGCTGAAATATTTTCATAGCGTCAACCTGTGTTTTGTCTATTTATGATACAGCTAGTCCTCTGAGCCCATCTCAGTCAGACATGCACGTTTGTTTGGAGGAATATTATCGAAAATAACTACATGCTAACTTGAAAGTCAAGTTACATATAATCACATAATCTGTACTTTGGAATGTTTAATGGAACTGGACTAAACAGAAAGGAAAGATTAGAATTTCTTTACTGGAAAACAAACCGTGAGGTGTAGAAAAACAAAACAAAAAACAATATATTGGTTTTCTATGGACAGTCACAATAATAATGTCAATGATCCCTATTTGAAAACACAGAACATCTAATGGAGACATGGTGATAAGAGTCTGGATAAAGGAACCTCTAGTAATTGTATATGTGTGATGGTCAGAAACTATTCCTACGGCTATACGGAAGCATCCTTACTTGAGAACACCTGATGCAGGACAGTCTGGATCGGGGAGAGGGGTTTAGATGTTCATTTTGATATTTCAACAACAACAACTTTAGACACAAGCGGTCTGTCTCACCATTCCGTTGTTGTCTTTGGGCTGCAGGTCGACGCAGCGCACCACATAGATCCTCACCACACACTCCTGAGGTGCGCTCTCAGGCAGCTCTCTGAACTGACGGGGAGGAGCCGGCACGCCCGGGTCGTCCGACAGGGGGTAGATCCTGAACGAGCCCTGGAATAAATAAATAAAAAACAGAAAAGAGTGACTGGTCAGCAACAAAAGTAATAAAAACACCAGCAGGTTGAAGTTCATAAGAAGCACCACCAGAGGGCAGACCGATGCCAGAAACAGTAGCTTTAAACAGGCAATTAGCCCTTCGCTAAGTCCCTCCCCAACGTGTCCTTGTCCAATAGGCAGCGAGTTGACAGGACAAGCTGTCCTTCTCCCCCATAGAGATGCATGTTAAATGACGGGATTTCTCCATATAAATAAATTAAATAATGGATCATTTCGGTAGCAAAACCTTCTAAATGTCTTCTAACCAGGCTTGCAGTAGGCTATGCACTGGAGAAATGGGCATGACATTATTTAAATAAACTAGAAATACGAGGAAATGACAGAGGGAGAAATAAACTTTTAACGACCACCAGGTTTTTGTATTCCCCATCCAGACTTTAAAAAAAAATATATATATAGCATCAAATAAGAACTCGTCAGCTCGTCTGGTCTTCAACCAGCCATAATTCTCACATGTCTCCCCCCTGCTCCGCTCCCTGCACTGGCTCCCAGTCGCTGCCCGCACAGAATACAAAACTCTGATGCTGGCATTCAAAGCAACCAAAGGTATGGCTCCCCCATATCTTGCAAGCATGATTGAACCCTACAAACCCTCCCGCGCACTCAGATCAGCCAACGCAGGAAAGCTGGAAGTACCCTCACTAAAAACGCCGGGACAACGCTCCACACGTCCCAAACTCTTCTCCCTTCTGGCCCCAAAACTGTGGAATGCACTCCCCGTTGCAATCAGAACTGCAGCATCACTCCCAATCTTCCGCCGTAGTCTGAAGACCCACCTTTTCAGACTCCATCATGGCCCATAGCACTTATCCTACCCCCTTAGATAGCACTTTTTAGACTTAGATAGCATTTGAAACAGACTTATAGCATGTCATGTAGACAGCACAATAATTGCATTGTATGTAGTCATAGCACATCATAGTACATATGTATAGCATAGTATAGTATATATGTATATTTAATAGGTATAGTGTCATTATATAGATATGTTCTAGTTACGTTCTTAGCTTACGCATGTTTCTTGATAAATGCATTTTATATATGTGATGTATTCCCATACTTTTGTTCTTGCCTAATGTAAGTCGCTCTGGATTAAGAGCGTCTGCTAAATGCCTAAATTGTAAATTGTAAATTGTAAATTGTTCTTAAGTTACTTCCGCAACCCAGGAGATGAACAGGACAGAGTCAGGACTTCCAGTCCATGGATTTAACCGAGATACAACGACGTGCACAAGACATGTGTCAGATTTCCTACAAAATGTGTCCGTCTTCATCACCTTGAACTCTCCCACCACTGAGGGGTCATCCTCGTCTTCCTCAGTCTTCCCTCGCTGGAGTTTAAAGGTGCTGCAGAAATCAGTCAGACCCTGGTAGTCTGACACCTCCTCCAACTCACAGTCATACACCTGAGAAACACACCAACGCACACACACACACACACCAGCGCGCGCACACACACACACACACACACACACACACACACACTTGTGTTGAGCTTGTAGATAGGCTATTTTCAGAAAGTGTAAAATCAGCCATTATGACGGCATCAAGGCCTGACAAAAACTAAATAAAAACTAAGCCATGATGACTAAAACTATGACTAAATATACTGACAATTTCGTCAACAAATAAATACTAGACTAAAATGTTAGGAAGAGACTAGTGGACAAAAGATCCAGTATAAGTCATTTTACACTTGGTTGCATGCTGAAAATAGCCGATCTACAAGCTCACAATGCTGAGCTTGTAGATCGGCTATTTTCAGCAAGTGTAAAAACAGTCATTACGAATAAATCAACTGTAGATTTAGTCGACTAAAATCCTATGATATTTAGTCGACTAAAACTATACTAACACTAAGACATTCCAGGTGACTAAAATGTGACTAAAACTAAATGAAAACTATTCAAGATAAACTTTGCTGCCAAAAACAACCCTGGTCGCAACTAGAGGCAGTAGTGAATGTAGTCCAGGCGCTTTTCAAGCACCTGGCGAAAAGAAGATGTGGTTTCTTATGAACGCAGCACGGTCGGTCTTATGAGCGCCTTGTTTTCAGACTATACATTTTGGTAGAAGTGTGATGTGTCTTGTCTTCACCTGTAAGGTGTCGTATCCTTTCCTGAGGTAAGGTCCACACTTCTCCCGCTCTCCGATGGAGGCGTAGAATTTACTCCACCAGTCCACTGCCTCCTCCTCATCCTAGAAGATGGGAAAGTTAGAGCACACTTAGTTTTGTTTTAGTTTAGTTTAGTTTAGTTTGCTTCTAAGTTTCTATGTACTGTATATGTCTTACCTTTTCTTCCTGCACCTGCACAGAGGAGAGAAAACATGGATGGGAAACTATTACTTATGAATAAGGGATTGTGGAAAATATCAACCTTTGGTTAACACCCCGAACGCCAGGGTTATTTAATCCATTAAATCATAGCACCCAGCGATTTATAGCAGCGGAGCACTTTTACAGACGGACCGGATGTTATCCCGGATGTGGCTGAAGCAGCTAGATTTAGTCAAAACACTCTAGAGGCGATCGACAACAACGGGAGGTATGATTAATTATATACCGCGACTAGCGATGGGACCGCGGTGGGCCGTCTAACACATAATCTTTGCTTAGAATTGGACGGAATGATTTAGATCAAGAGTTATTAACGTTTTAAGATTCTCTTCAGCAAAACCTTTTAGATGATGTCCCACTGTTGCGCCACATCGAATGTTGCGCAACAGACGCTCCCAGCCTGTGGAGCGATGCGATTGGTTTTGATATCAATAATATCTGTCCTTTTGATCAATCTTCGATCTGGGCGCTGGGCGTTACTAATTGAAAAGGCGGAGCACTTCGTCCTGTGCGCTCAGGGTGTTAAGATCTGCCTCCATGTGACAGGTGCAATATTTACCTGAAGTTTTAGAACGGCTCGGTCCTCGATGTCGATGACGACGTCTCCCTGGGGAGCTGACATCATGGCCACTAATGATGAGTGGAAATTAAATGATGAATATCCGGTGCGTTTCTACAGTACGTGTGAACAGTACATGCTTTGTGTATCACGGTGTGTCTGGCATCCATCAGTCAGTGTAATTCGTTGACTAAAACTATGGAGAAAAATGTTCGTCGACTACCTTTTTTCACTGACGAAAACCAAATGAAAGCTAAATAAAAACCAAGCTATGATGACTAAAAGTAAGACTAAATATGTTGACAATTTCGTCCAACAAAAAAAAACAGCATAAGAATGTTAGGGTGGAGAAGAGATTTAGTCGAACTAAAAAGTCATGTTGTGTGTGGTTAAAACTAAAACTACACCGAACGACCAAAACCAAATCAAAATCTGCTGTCAAAATTAACACTACTGCAAAAACAGTACATGCTTTGTGTATCGCGGTGTGTGTCTGGCAAACAGTCAATATGTATCAGTCAGAGAGCAGGTATACAAATGTGCTGTTTGAGAACTTCACATATATCCTGCCATTGGCAATTCAGTAGATTATCAGTGCATTGTCAGTGAGAAAGAGGGCATTTTCCAAGGTGTTATGTTAATTCTATGGGTACACGGGTGAAATCACCACTCAACCCAGGAGTTATGGATTGAAAGTCTATTGCCTAACGAGGCGTCCCTCCCCCATCACAAACAAAACCTACAGGGAAAAACATGCACTTTCAGAAAACCTCCAGGAAAAGGTCAGGAAAGTGCGTTGGAAAATGGGACATCTGTGGGACAAGAGTTTGAATGGGACATTACCTCTACTAGCGGACATGACGACATCGCTGTTGATGCGATACGGGTCGCAGCGGTACGCCTCCAGCGAGTCGATGGTGCACTGACCCACCGTGGGCTTCCTGCCGAACGGTCGGTGGTCCACGACCTTCAGCACGATGGGAGGGGTGTACATCTCCTCTTTGGGCAGAAGCTACGTGTGTGTGTGTGCAGAGGAAAGACTGTGAGCTGCGCACCAACATACTGTAAGCACCGGCAGTTTTGACGCGTGCTTTTTGCAGCCCGTTTATGTTGCCCACAAAACGATACATGCAACTGTTGGACACGCGCTCAGGGACAGTAGAAGTGTTGTTTTCGTCGACTAATACTATGACAAAAAATGTTCGTCGACTACCTTTTTTCACTGACAAAAACTAAAACTAAGCCATGATGACTAAAACTATGACTAAATATACTGACAATTTCGTCAACAAATAAAAACTAGACTAAAATGTTAGGAAGGGACTAGTGGACAAGAGATCCAGTATAAGTCATGTTACACTTGGTTGCATGCTGAAAATAGCCGATCTACAAGCTCACAACGCGCCGCAGCGCGACACGTTGTAAGCTTGTAGATCGGCTATTTTCAGCAAGTGTAAAAACAGTCATTACGACGGCATCAAGGCCCACCAAAACACATTTTAGTCGACTAAATCACCTGTAGATTCAGTCGACTAAAATTCTTCTTATGATATTTAGTCGACTAAAACTAGACACACACTAAGACATTCCAGGCGACTAAAATATGACTAAAACTAAATGAAGTTTCAGTCCAAAGACTATGACTAAACAAAAATAGAAATTTGCTGCCAAAAACAACACAGGACAGTATAGTACGTACCACTTTGAGGAGCAGCACAGATCCAGGGAAGTTGGGGTTCTTCCTGAAGTTCCTGATGACGGCGGTCTGAACGATCTCACCGCCACATTCCACTATGAGGCTGGGGGAAGAAACCGTGGCCAGTTGGTAGGTCTTCATGTTCCTCAAACCCCAGGTCAAGATCTGGACGCACACACACACACACACACACACACACACACACACACACACACACACACACACACACACACACACACACACACACGCACACGCACGCACACGCACACACACGCACACGCACACACACGCACACGCACACACACGCA
Organism: Electrona antarctica; assembly: GCF_951216825.1. Taxonomy (NCBI): domain Eukaryota; kingdom Metazoa; phylum Chordata; class Actinopteri; order Myctophiformes; family Myctophidae; genus Electrona; species Electrona antarctica. The sequence continues at coordinate 24,981,340 of NC_136791.1, read as the reverse complement.
CACGCACACACACGCACACGCACACACACGCACACGCACACACAGTTCAAGTATGAACACAGAGGCAGGTTAGAGGAATGTAATAAAACAGGGCCATGGGGGTTAGATCAATGAGAGACAGACAGAGCAGTGATTTGAATCTCTTTTTTTCTTTTTTCCATTTCTTATTTATAGCTGTAGCTGTCTGATAGCTTAGGGTTGGGCCGCTGGACTTGTCTGGTCATGCAAGTGTGGTGCAAAAACAAGTTATCAGGCAATCCAGGGGTTGGCAGATAAGTGTCAGAGGGAGATATAAAAGAAATGGAGGCAGCGTTGAAACATGACATGGTCATTAATTTCAATGGAACTTTCTCACACAGCACATACACTTCCAGGTGTTCACATAAGGGACTCCATTTCCGTCACCGCTAAACCACTTATCCCTATTTTGAAAAAAGTTTTTGAATAGTTCAACTAGCCAATCTACATTGACACTTTGTGAGCTTGTAACTATTCAAAAATATTTTGCAAAATAGTAAAACAAAAAAAAGTTTAGGGATAAGGGGTTTAGCGGTGACGAAAATGGAGCCCAATAAGGTCACATAAAGCTCAATAATGTCCATGCATGCTCTGTTTAAGGCCCAACGTCACAAATTGCCATGCATGGAGCGAGCCCATCAGAGTATGAGCCACGTGCCCACGACATTTCTTATAGGGCCTAGAATAGATGCAGAGTTGGCCACTCGGCCAGCCCTCCTGGGTCTCGGGGGCTTGGTTGCTGTAGCGTATACCATACCTCGATAGCAGTAAGCTGCACCACGGGTCTGATGCCCTGAGGAACCATGAACAGATTCTCTCCCCGCCTGGGAGGCACCAGGGGCAGGTCTCCTTCTGTCACCTGCAGGTGCAAAGCAGCAGGAAGTTAGCGCATCTCCCCCAAGTATTAAGATTCACAATTCTCTACATTTTCAGACTGAGACGGAAGCTTCAGCTCAGTTACGGTTTCATACTGTACAATTGAAAAATCCAGAGTGACTTACAAGTGCAAAATCAGAATCAGCATCGTAAGCATGATCTCTAGTTAATTAACAAGGTATAATAGTCACATAATTATGTAGAGTGTCGAGAGAACAACATAGAAGCTCCTAAGGAGCTTGGATGCAACGTAAGCAAACGCACATCTAAATCACATTATTAACATTTGTGACAGAAAACTAAACAAGAGAACAAGTAACCAACATACAGGTATATTTGCAAAGTAGCATCAAGAAGGAATACAAGGGGAGTGAAGTGAAGTGCGCTAGGCTAGGGGATGAGGTACCTTGTCCTTTAGCAGGAGCTCAGCGGCCACGAGCAACTCCCCAGCACCGCGGCCTTTCCTGGTGACGGGGAACCACAGCAGCTTGGGTTTGACGGCCACACTGGGGTTCAGCTTCACAACAGGAGGGCAGGTGCAGCAACCCATGGGCTCATCTTTACCCTAGACAAGAAAAGATGAGACAAAATAAAACCCATGGAGCTCAAGTTTCAAGTTATCTTGTTTACAGGTCCTTGAGAGTTACATTTATTTTAGTCGGCTCCTCAGACATTAGCAGCTTTAGTAATAATAGTAATAAGAACAACAATAAAAACAAAACTAACACAAATGTAGGGGTGGTAGCTATTTCCAAAGCTGATTTTTCTCTGGCAAGCTTGTGCAATGTGCATGTGTCTGTATGTCGAGTGGACAAAGGCCTTTACCCTTTAGCAGCTTTCCATTTGAAAACATCTTGAACAGTCCCTGGATCGGGACTGTCTCCAACAGTAGACAGTAATTCACAAAGAATAATTCACTTTGCGAAAGAGGAATTCACACAAAGTGGAATATCATTGCTGACAGTAACAGGAAACAAAATGTCATACTACAGTAGTATACTATACTGCAGTAGTTCGCTGATAAAACTGGAAGCATTAAAGTGTTTGAGGTGGCACATTACCACTTGATCTTGGTCGAACAACTCCAGCACCACGTTGGGAGGGTTGTGGGCGATGGCCTGTGGGTCTCCGTAGATCTCAACGTCCTCGAAGATCAGCGTCTGGTCCCAGGTGGGGTTCAGGGTAGCTTTGGTGATCTCGGTGGTCTTACTGACGTGCAGGAATGACACATGGGCGTAGGGATCTGCATAGGGGAACAGACAGACCAGCGTTATATGGTTATCATACGTGTTTTTAGACAGCACATTTTGATTTTAGTTTTAGTCAAAGACTGTGGAATAGTGTTCATTTAGTTTTAGTCACATTTTAGTCACCTGGAATGTTTTAGTGTTAGTCTAGTTTTAGTCGACTAAATGGCATACCATTTTACTCGATCTACAGTTGATTTAGTCGACTAAAATGTATTTTGAAGAGCCTTGATGCCGTCGTAATGGCTGATATTACACTTACTGAAAATAGCTGATTTACAAGCTCACAACACGTCGCACGTGTTGTGAGCTTGTAGATCTGCTATTTTTGGCATGCAACCAAGTGTACTAGTCCCTTCCTAACATTTTAGTCTAGTTTTTATTTGTTGACTAAATTGCCAATATATTTAGTCTCAGTTTTAGTCATCATAGCTTAGTTTTCATTTAGTTTCCATTTAGTTTTCGTCAGTGGAAAAAGGTAGTCGACGAACATTTTGTGTCTTAGTTTTAGTCGACGAAATCACCACTGATACGTGTGACCTACAGGATGTGTGTGAGAAAAAGCCTTGCTTCATATTGCTTCAACAAACTGATCGTTTATGTTGCTTTATTTTTTTTACCTGAGAAACTGTCCTTGTCCATGGCACAGAGGTTCCTGCCCTGGTACACGTACACCCTCAGATGATACATATAGGATCCTGAAAGGGAGATGATGTGTATATCAGCATATTAAAACAGAACTAGAAAAAGTGCCCCTCGGGGCACAGGTCTCCACCAGGGCAGGTCAGGTTATGGCCTCCTGGTGGCGCTATAATAGGCCAATGTGAAAAGGCACACCTAACACAGCAAGCTATGGAAGCTATTGAAAAGTGGGGGTTGTTCTGTGTACTTACACACTTGGATAGGCCAAGCACAATGATTGAAAGGGGGAACAATGAAAACCGGTCCTGTCGGGAAGAACCAAGTGAAAGCAACAGAGGGGTATCGTTGACCAAAGTTGTACTTTAATTCAGAAAAGCTGTAGTATTAGATATATATATAAAACCCGGACTATTTTATTATCAAAATTGGATCACCCTCCCTTGGACTCGAAATAAAATTAGCTCACCCTCCCTCTGACTAAAATTAAAAAGACATGGCCCTCCCCTATTTTCCTCCAGGGCCCCCTTTTCTAAATTTCGACTGGTCCCTAATATCCAAAAATGTGTTCTCAAAAGTCGGTCTCCTGGTGGCGCTATAACAGGCCGTTCTGGAAAATTTGGGGCAGAGGTTCATCGTTGGCATCCAGGGAGTGTGTGTGCAAATTTGGCATCGACCGGGTTAATGGTGCTGGAGATTAGCTGGTAACAGACGGACAGACACAAGCACACACACACACACACACACACACACACACACGGTGTGTGTGTGCCTTCATGCCTTCGGCTAACAGTGCCGGAGATTAGCTGGTAACAGACGGCCGGACACAAGCACACACACTTTACCCAATTTACCCATGTTTGTTTTGAAAGTGGGTGGTACCAGATCGTTGTTCTCTGCCTCCCAAAATCATGTTGTTGCCTTACATCTTCCTTCTGTTTTGTGCATCATGTGTAATTGTGTATATGTCATGTCTCGGGTATTATATTTGTGTTTGATATAAAATACATAATAAAAAAAGAAGACTTGATACAGGGGATAATTAGCAAGGTCTGCAAAAATTTATTGTATCTTAATTTAGGGTCAGCCTTCCTGGAAGGAAGTGGAGCGAGGCCGCGGTCTTGTTTAATCAGTGCCAGCCAAATGGAACTGGCGAGAATACTTACGGTCAAAGTGGCAGGAAACCGTGGGTGTGTTGGCACCGAACAGCTTGGCTGCATCTTTTTTACTGGTCTTCTCGTCAACGTCAACCCCCTTCGAGCACAAAAACAGAGCGACACTTTAATGAAGCACTTTCCATCAGCCATGATCAAAATCACACAAAGTAGACAATCACTCAGGACAGGACATGGCTCCGTCTCCTAATGCAATGTGTGTGAGCACAACAGAAGGGCCCTTCCTGGTATAAGACTAAGAGGTACGTATATGCTTGATAACCTCCTTTTTCCCCTCGACACCCGACCTTAATCTCCATACATCTGGCCAGCTCGTTGGTGCTTTGCGCTCCTGCGTCGCTCTTGAGTACATCCACATATGTTAGTGTGGGACGTCCTCGTGACCATGTGTTGGTTCCCACAGCACTACTTTGCTGGCTGGCAGCTCTTGGTGTCTTTGGCAGTGTCCTGCTATAGTCTCATTCTCCTGGCTGCTATTTTCTGGCTCACCCTTGGCATTCCATCATACAGAGTTGTGTTGGTACTTGGTAACATGTGTACTCTTACTGATGTTGAGTGCCGCACGCAGCATTCTGGTGTAGCACCCGTGACCCGTCTAGAGCCTTCTGCAGGGTTGGCTTCAGGGTCCAGCACTCACTGCCGTATAGGAGAACATGACTCTACCGCCATGCCGTTTAGGGCCCTCCATGCAAGTGCCTTCCTTACTTTCAGGTTACAACGGTTATTTGCATCGTGTTTGCCTATTTTCTATATAAATAGAGTACTTTTTAAACAACAGCGTTGAACTAAAGTGCTGTTATCTCGGTAAAACAATAAAAATGTGTGTAAAACACAAAGCCAAGGCGTACGAGTGATTTTTTCAAACGTGATTTAAACACAGGCAACGTTTGACACGCTCTAACATGGGGGTGGAAGGTCGTTGCACAGTTTGAATGCTACAGCGGGTCTTCAGCCTTGCTTTTGGGACCACAAGAAGTGACCTCACCAAATGTTCACCTATTATGACATACTGTATAAACGACCTCGCTGAGTCTGTATGGCATTCAGCACCACAGGAACAGGCAGGCGTAAAAGTATAATGACACGATATGGTTCAGACCTCAATCTCAATCGAACATTTCAGAATGCACTGGGGACCGTACTGTGGTGTGCAGTACCGTACGCTAATATTGTTTCCATAGGAGGCGAGAGGCGACGGAGGCGTGCCGTCCCAAGAGGCACCGCTGAGCGAGCTAAAGCGAGCGAGTCGCCGTGCCGATAGTTGCGAAGTTCGCTTGAGCCGACCGACTCAGTACTTAGCGCTCCCTACCCACATGACGGCCCGTCCTATGGAATCAATATTTGTGACCAGATTTGACTGAGAGCCTGCCATCGCGCAAATTCCAGCTTTTCACCAGAACAACTTTTTTCTTTTCTTTTTTTCAAAATGAGTTAATAGCACAGGCAGACTCACATACTAGAGCATGTCTGGAATATGAACAAAATGCTTAAACATGTAGCTAGGTGTAATGTTAGAGACCACAGAAGTGAACCTTTCAAGCCTGTTTTCTCAACTCGAGACATTACTCTAATAAGCCATATCTCCAAAAATGGTGGGTCAAACTGAACAACCAATATGTCAATTTGAAGTTATGATTCCCTGCTTTCATATGCCATTAAAAAAACGAAAATTCAGTCAAATTTGGTCACATTTGCATACACAAATTTGCGTACCACAGACACCAGCAGCAAATACCCACCAGCGCCCCCTCCAGCCTGAAGATGGCAGACGCTCCCATACAGTCTGACGGCTCCATCTTTCTGCGCCAGCGCCGGCGGCGGAACGTGTCCGACGAGCGCTCAGTCCTGTGGAACTTCCAGCCAATCAGAGAAGCGTACTCCCAGCCTTCGCCTGGATCCCGCCTCTGGAGAAGGAGAGGAAAAACAAATAGGAGAATGACAAGGCTGTACTCAATGCAGTGTTGTTTTCGTCGACTAAAACGAAGACGAAAAATGTTCGTTGACTACCTTTTTCCACTGACGAAAACTAAATGGAAACTAAATAAAAACTAAGCTATGATGACTAAAACTAAGACTAAATATACTGACAATTTCGTCAACAAATACAAACTAGACTAAAATGTTAGGAAGGGACTAGTGGACAAGAGATCCAGTCATTTTTCAATTGGTCACATGCTGAAAATAGCAGATCTACAAGCTCACAACACGTCGCAATGCAACGCGTTGTGAGCTTGTAGATCGGCTATTTTCAGCAAGTGTAAAAACAGTCATTACGACGGCATCAAGGCCCGCCAAAATACATTTTAGTCCACTAAATCAACTGTAGATTTAGTCCACGAAAACTAGACTAACACTAAAACATTCCAGCTGACTGTCTACAATGTGACTAAAACTAAAAAAAAGACTATGACTAAAACAAAGCTTTGCTGCCAAAAACAACACTGACTCAAAGTCTACGGCGCTCTGCCTATTATTATCATATCCATTCCACTTCTCATCTTCCTCCTCGTCACCTCGATAACAGCCGTGGAGTCAGACGTCTTCCTCCTCGGTCTTACGAGTCTCTTCCTGCGGTGGACGTGGTACATCTTCTCCGCTGCCACCCAGGATTTGGGTTTATCGTCCGGGGGAATGGTGACTCCGTACTCCCAGCCTGGTGGCGGGAAATACACATGATGGGGGATCAATCAACTTTTAGCAATATCTTAGGTTCATCTTAATAATAATAATAATAAAACTTTATTTGTATAGCACCTTTCATGACATGAAATGCAGCTCAAAGTGCTTTACACAAAAAAGAAAAGAAAGGCAGGGCATAAACAATACAGTGAGGACATGAATAACATTTTTTTAAAAAGACAAATAAATCAATTAAAAGCAAGGGTGTAAAAGTGGGTCTTGAGCTGAGCTTTAAAAATGTCTACAGAGGCTGCCTGTCGAAGGTACAGTGGGAGTTTGTTCCATGCCGTCGGCCCGTAGAAGCAAAAAGCTGCTTCCCCGTATTTTTTAGTTGCCATTTTTTTAGGCAAAGCGAGCAGGCCAGCAGTGGAAGACCTTAGGGGGCGGTTTGGGACATATTTCGGCAGGCAGTCATGTAGGTAGGAAGGTGCGAGACCATTGAGAGCTTTATAAACAAGTAAAAGAATTTTAAAATCAATCCTAAAAACTAATCCTAATCTTATGTTTGCATGCACATATACTGCACATAATGCAAAACATAAGAATAATATATGTGTCTTAACCCATTCTGAGCGGGAACCCCTTTTGGTGTTTTAAGCATTATGTCATACTTTGGCTATTGAAAAATAGCAGATCTACAAGCTCCGAGCTTGTAGGTCTGCTATTTTTGAAAAATCGTTAAAATGTGGCGCAAATCTTTGAATATATATTTCAGAGCGAAAATTTTTAACTAAAATATTGGCTTCTGGGGGGTCCCTGGAACTACTTATTTTGAGATGGGGGTCCATGGTCCAATAGAGATAATTCTGGGGGTCCTTGACATGAAAAAGGTTGAGCACCACTGACATAGAAACATGGGTTTTTCAGAAAAGTTTTAGGATTTAGAAGCCTTCCACAATGGGTTAATGTGTGGTACACACATAGGAATACATTGTACAGAATTATAATATGAATATATATTATCATATTCACATGTGTCCTATCGTACCTCTCTCATCTACAGCCCTGTTGCTGTCAAAGTTCCACTCGTCCTCCCAACTCCATCCTGAGGGACATTCAAACTCTGTTGGGCTCCGGGCCTTTTCTCCGTTCTGCGCAAAATAAAAAATGTAATGAATTGTTATTAAAATACATGGGCATTTTGCACTTTTGGACACATTACAATAAGCACTAACGTGATCTACTAATCTACTATATAAAGTTTGAGTTGTCTGTCACGTCACATGTGGGCAGGCGGGACATGCCTAAAGCCCAACATAAGCACAAAGGTTGCACTCAGTGGAGTGCATATCTCTGCCAGGCCAGGTGGCCTACCCTGCAGGGAAGTGGAAGTCGTCTGTGGCAGCTGTCAGCGCCAGAGGAAGCAGGGGGGATAACACATACCTGTAGTACGGTTGATCTTTTCACATTCGTGGCACCCCTCTGTGGTCAGAAGTGAAAGCGCTTTTGGAAGTGTGCTCTACAGCGGCCCCTCAACATAATGATTCATTTTGTGTTCATGATATATGGCCACGGTTCCTGTGTTCCTGAGTGTCTGTGACTGTGAGCAAGTGATGGTTGTTTATGCATTAAGGAAGGCACTGTCAAATAGGTCTACATCTATTCTAAGATAGCATCTGAAATAAAAGTTGTGAATATGTGGTAGCGCATTGTGACTTTGATTGAAAAGTTTTAATACAAATAGTTCCAATGGAAGTATATGCTTATCGGTGTTGCGAGGATGAAATCTCCAAAAAAAGTTTGGGATCCCCTGATATATGGGGACTAGTTATAAAAAAATCCCCAAAATCTACCAAACTCCTGCACACATAACCTCTGCTCTGTCCGAGTTAATTAAATGAAACACATTTTATGCATTGACACAACAAGAATAATGAAAGAAAACACCTGCTTTGAGTAAATAACGTAATAAGGGAGGGATCAGATGACATGGGGAAAAAAAGGTTAGCTTTTGTCTATTTCTTTACAGAAGCATCATGGAGGTGGTGGCGGTTGTGCGTGCGTGTGTTTATACAGCACAGATCAAACATCTCATCACATCAGTGTAGGGCTCTGCTGCAGGCTTCCACTACCTGGCAGAGAAACGAGTGCGTGCCGCGTGCGTGTGTGCGTGTCTCACAGTGGTGTAAAGTACTTTTACTTAAGTACTGTACTTAAGTACAATTTTGAGGTATTTGTACTTTACTTGAGTATTTCCAACTTCCAGTGCTTTTACTTCTACTCCATTACATCTCAGAGACAAAATTTGTACTTTTACTTCACTACAATCATTTGAAAACTTCAGTTACTAGTTACTTTTGGTGATTTTAATTTTGATTAGAAAACATACATTAACCACTTCAACCCTATACATTTCGGCCATTTGAAAATAACAGATCTACAAGCTCACAATGCGTCGCAATGTGGGCTTGTAGATCTGCTATTTTCACTAGATTTTGTACACATTTTGAACTTGTGAAATGGGACATTCTGCAATATGAGTACTTGTAGTACTTTAAGTACATTTTGATGCCGATACTTTTGTACTTTTACTCAAGTACATTTTCAATTCCGTACTTTTACTTGTAACGAAGTAGTTCTAAATTGCAGTATTGGTACTTTTACTTAAGTAAAACAATTGAGTACTTTTTCCACCACTGGTGTCTCACCACATCAGTGTAGGGCTCTGCTGCAGGCTTCCAGTCCCCGCCAGGGAAACGCGTCTCGTTCTGGAAAACCTCGTCAGTGAACTCGGTGTGTCCTGCGCACGCCTCTGTGAGCAGCCTGGATGGAGAGACACATACAGTACACAGCACAGGTTGTTGGGAAGCGTGCAGACTATTTGTCTTTATATTTGTCAGCCTATAGGGCATAATACGCACAGACTGGTTGTTAGAGGGTTCCAACAACGATTTCCGGGGGTCCCGAGCCAAAAACGTTGAGAGAACCCCTGCCATAGAGTACTGAGTGACATGCCTATTGTACCTTGAAAGCACATGCCATGAATTTGTAAGTGTAACTCCAATGCATCTATAATTATTTGTCTCCTTTGTGTGGACATAAATAAATGTGTGTGTGTGTGTGTGTGTGTGTGTGTGTGTGTGTGTGTGTGTGTGTGTGTGTGTGTGTGTGTGTGTGTGTGTGTGTGTGTGTGCGTACGTGCGTGCGTGCGTGTGACTCACAGGGCAGCTATGTGCTGAGAGGAACAGCTCAGGAAGATGAGGCTTTTATACCGTGCTAAGAGTATTTACACATGGGGCCGCCACGAAAGAATGTAAACATGTCCCAAAAGGGAGGCTGAAGAAGGCCAGCTAGGGAACCAGGGCTCGTTCACCCACTGTACTTGGGGAATGCCAAAATACTTATTCATTTCCTCTGATTGTGCTTCTAATATGACTGGCTGGCTGTGGCTGCTGCATGGAAAAACACAATGATTGATGACCGATTGAGCACGTCTGTGAATGTGAACACCGTGACCCAGCATTCTACGCTGAACGACACGCCGATAACAGGATGCGTGGACTTCAAGCTCTAGAAGCCCTGAAGCACGTACAGCTGTGTGTGTGTGTGTGTGTGTGTGTGTGTGTGTGTGTGTGTGTGTGTGTGTGTGTGTGTGTGTGTGTGTGTGTGTGTGTGTGTGTGTGTGTGTGTGTGTGTGTGTGTGTGTGTGTGTGTGCGTGCGTGCGCTTACCATCTCTCAGGGTCAACGAACCAGTCTCCCTCCCATTCCCATTCTCGCGGAGGCATGAAGCGCTCCCGTTTCAGTTTCACCTTCCCTTTCACGTCTGAGAACTTATGGCGGTTCACCAGACCTGTGGTTCCCCACTTCCCAAGCACACTTGCCTGGTTCTCATACTAGAGAGAAAGAGAGAGAGAGAGAGAGGGAGAGAGAGAAGAAGGATGCTTGTGGATTGCTTTCAATAAAATGGATAGTTACACAATCTACTGTATGACTTTGAAACTCAAAAACAACAGTGTTGTACATTATACTGTAGATACCATTTCAGCGAAAACACTGAAGGCTCCTTCGGAGAAGCTGTTGAACTTCTTCTCGTAGGCAGAGAGGCCCAGCCACATGTTGACACGAAGCTGGACGGGGATCTTCAAACCTTTGTTCTTGTCCATGGGGTACTAACAAACAACAAAATGTTGTATTATTATTATTATTATTATATATTTTTTATTTAACAGTAAAACCCACTGTAAGGTTTGAAGAGAGCCGCTTGTTTCAGTAGATTGGACTGGCACCTGCATGAAGATGGTCTGGGTCTTTCCACAGTACTTCCCACAGGCCTGCTCGTTGAAGGTGGAGTAGAGGATGCGGTGGGCCGGGACACGGGCATACGCCACCCGTCTCTCTCCTCTCAACATCCATATGATAATATCTGGCATGCTGTTCTGAGGCTGAAGGAGAGAGAGAGAGAGAGAGAGAGGGATACACATATTAATGTTAGGGAGGAGGCAAGATGGTCTTTGTGTGTTTGTGTCCTTTTGTCTGTCAAGGGCTAAGGAAGTATCTCCTCGACACACATTATTCTTTCAAATGTTCGATATTTTTCAAACATTTACATTTTACAATAGAGCGTATGCGCATCATCATCATACCCGGAAGTTATGCGGGAACGCCTACTGAGTGGCAAAAAAATGACTTCCAGGCCTTGACAGCCCATACATCAAAGTCCTATATAATTGCATAAAACAATGTTACATGTTACGTTAAACTCACTTTGCCACTCAATTTGCCTTTGACTTTATGCATGCGCATACCCTCTATTGTGATATTTTGTTTGTTACTAGCATCTCATCTCAGCATCCTAATTGTTTCCCAATAGGCCTATCTCACAGAATTTCCCCGCCCCCTTTCGGAGCTAGTGGTGATAGCGTGACGTCACTCCATAGACACTACATGTTAACAGAGGTCATTTAAGAAGTCTACAACTTTTGTTTTCTCAAGGTAAGGTTTGTTCTATCTGTTCGAGCTGATTTACCATCTTGTTTGCTTCATAATAATATTGGTCTGTCACATTTTTACATTAGGAAATGTACTTAGATTCTCCAGAGAAAAAAACGTGTAAATGCTAATGTTAAATGACACCACTAGCTACCGGAAGGGGGCGTGGAAAGGGGGCTGTGAGATAGGCCTATAGCTTGCTACTGTAGCTTGGCTTCATACAGTATAGAGTCATCATCATGGATGGTTACAATCCTGACCTCCTCTGCCAGCTGCTTCAGTTTGTCCAGCCAGTCTTCGATGTCGCCGACGGTGGCTTTAACGTCAACAGCCTCCTCTCTTATGCGTCCGGCCATCTGCCTCATGCTGGCCGCCGCACAGTCACGCAACTTCTTTATCTGCAGGTCCAGTGCAGTTAGGTTCTGGCAGCCTTCCAGCTCCGGAAGCTGGAAACTATCAGAGGCGTTGGTTAATCAAAGCTAATTCGGAATAACTCACTTGGAAACAAAGCACAATTTGCATCAAAGACAGTTAGTTACACACGTTGTAGCCCTAGAAAGTTCACTGTGATTTCAGCTGACAAATTTGATGTCCAGTGTTTTATTTTTGGTTTTTGATTGATTGATTGATTGATTGATTGATTGATTGATTGATTGATTGATTGATCGAATACTTTATTAAAGATGGAGTGCTGTGATCTTTGTATTTTTTCCAGTTTTTCATGTGTTTATGAGGTAACTTCATTAGACACCTTGGTGTGGTTGTTATGTGAAATGATGTTTTCCCTTTGTACTGTATTTAGGGTTTCTTCCTGGAGGCTGAAACCTTGCCACTGACAGTCAAATGTGCCAATGAAAAAAACTGTTATATAGTGACATCACCCCCTTTATCACACAACAACAGCTGTGGGTGTGGCTTCAGTTCAGGTGGATCACATAAAAATGACATTTTAACAAATGTAATACTGTAAAAATACTGTACATACAGATACAGTAGCCTACATGTGACACAGACCTGATATATGGTCTGACGTCAGTCTTACCTGCTAAGATCCTCGATCAAGTGGTTGATGAGTTTCAGCCAAATCTCTGCCAGACGGTTCTCGGGCATCTTAGCCAAGATGGCTGTTTTTAAAGAGGTGAGGTGGGACTCCTGGAGGAAAATGTACAAATGCACATGTATAGAACAAGTAACAGCCACAGAATCTGAACACTCACTCTACCAGGGTGACGGCTAGTTCTCACCAGTCTCTCTGCGATGAAGAGGAGGACGTTGACTGAATCCAGACGGTGGCTGATGTCTTCCCAGAAGGAGGTGAGGATCACCACAGGCTTAGTGTCAGCCCAGGGAAGATAGTAGTACTGATTACCTGTTGGAGGGAAGGTAGTAGTACTGATTACCTGTTGGCCATGAATACACCCAGTCACACCAAATACCAGCAGTAGAAATACTGTCTGTCACTGTACTACTGTCCAGCTTTCATTCTGCAGTATGTTCAGACGGCTACAACCGACAACTTGAAAACCTCCCACGGGAAGCGCCCTAGATGCCACCTCCACTGGCTCCTTTCCACATAAAAGCCCTAGATGCCAGCTCCACTGGCTGCTTTCCACATAAAAGCCCTAGATGCCAGCTCCACTGGCTGCTTTCCACATAAAAGCCCTAGATGCCAGCTCCACTGGCTCCTTTCCACATAAAAGCCCTAGATGCCAGCTCCACTGGCTCCTTTCCACATAAAAGCCCTAGATGCCAGCTCCACTGGCTGCTTTCCACATAAAAGCCCTAGATGCCAGCTCCACTGGCTGCTTTCCACATAAAAGCCCTAGATGCCAGCTCCACTGGCTGCTTTCCACATAAAAGCCCTAGATGCCAGTTCCACTGGCTGCTTTCCACATAAAAGCCCTAGATGCCAGCTCCACTGGCTGCTTTCCACATAAAAGCCCTAGATGCCAGCTCCACTGGCTGCTTTCCACATAAAAGCCCTAGATGCCAGCTCCACTGGCTGCTTTCCACATAAAAGCCCTAGATGCCAGTTCCACTGGCTGCTTTCCACATAAAAGCCCTAGATGCCAGTTCCACTGGCTGCTTTCCACATAAAAGCCCTAGATGCCAGCTCCACTGGCTGCTTTCCACATAAAAGCCCTAGATGCCAGCTCCACTGGCTGCTTTCCACATAAAAGCCCTAGATGCCAGCTCCACTGGCTGCTTTCCACATAAAAGCCCTAGATGCCAGCTCCACTGGCTGCTTTCCACATAAAAGCCCTAGATGCTACGTCCACTGGCTGCTTTCCACATAAAAGCCCTAGATGCCAGCTCCACTGGCTGCTTTCCACATAAAAGCCCTATAGATGCCAGCTGCACTGGCTGCTTTCCACATAAAAGCCCTAGATGCCAGCTCCACTGGCTGCTTTCCACATAAAAGCCCTAGATGCCAGCTCCACTGGCTGCTTTCCACATAAAAGCCCTAGATGCCAGTTCCACTGGCTGCTTTCCACATAAAAGCCCTAGATGCCAGCTCCACTGGCTGCTTTCCACATAAAAGCCCTAGATGCCACCTCCACTGGCTGCTTTCCACATAAAAGCCCTAGATGCCAGCTCCACTGGCTGCTTTCCACATAAAAGCCCTAGATGCCAGCTGCACTGGCTCCTTTCCACATAAAAGCCCTAGATGCCAGCTCCACTGGCTGCTTTCCACATAAAAGCCCTAGATGCCACCTCCACTGGCTGCTTTCCACATAAAAGCCCTAGATGCCAGCTCCACTGGCTGCTTTCCACATAAAAGCCCTAGATGCCAGCTCCACTGGCTGCTTTCCACATAAAAGCCCTAGATGCCAGCTCCACTGGCTGCTTTCCACATAAAAGCCCTAGATGCCAGCTCCACTGGCTGCTTTCCACATAAAAGGAGGAGCAGCGGCTCTCTCCCTAACGAAGATGCCACCCATCATTTGGCCGCTTTCATCCACCAAGTTACAGTAGCTTTGCCTTCTGGCTCAGCTTTCGTTTCATAATCAGTGCCAATTATTTTTGATTATATACATACTTTTATGGTATTAAGGTTTGTGCAGACATTTATTTTAGAATCTGATGGTTCCATTATACTGTACAGTAGGTGACAGGAGGAGAATCTGATGGTTCCATTATGCTGTACAGTAACCATCTGATAGTTCCATTATACTGTACAGTAACCATCTGATGGTTCCATTATACTGTACAGTAACCATCTGATGGTTCCATTATACTGTACAGTAACCATCTGATGGTTCCTTTATACTGTACAGTAACCATCTGATAGTTCCATTATACTGTACAGTAACCATCTGATAGTTCCATTATACTGTACAGTAACCATCTGATAGTTCCATTATACTGTACAGTAACCATCTGATAGTTCCATTATACTGTACAGTAGGTGACAGGAGGAAACCAACCAAATTGATGTTTTAGTTTTTCTTTAAATGATGCTCAAGTTCTTACCGTCAAACACAGCAAAGCTGTACTGGGTGGTGGATGCCAGGGGCTTGCAGGTGGAGTCCAATTTGTTGCCATAGTTACCGATGCTGACCTCAAACTGGATTGGTTCACCTGGCTCCTGAAGCATGCAGGCACTGTGGAACACGGCGGAGAGGGAGAACTTCCTCCTCCGCTGGAATTTCTGCTCTCCGGGAAGAGGGTCATGGTGTCAGTAATGATAACGATGAATGATTTTTATTTATATAGCACCTTACAAAACAATGGTCCAAAGTGCTGCACAGAGCAAGGTTAAAACACTTGTTCATATATATCTAATAAAGATGATCTTGAGTTCAGTGGAATATCTTTTTTAAAGATTTTATCTAATTCTATTTTTACCTTTTTCCAATAAGTCTGTATTTCTGGGCAGTCCCAAAAGATATGGGTATGGTCACCAATCATATCACAGTTTCTCCAACATTTATCAGTAGAGTTGGGCTTATATGGACTGGCTGTCAGAGGGGTCCTAAAGAGCCTCATTTTAGCTTTCCAGTCAAATTCTTTCCATATTTGGCTCTGTAGTCCTCCATGACAGCCAGAACATACATCTTCCCATATATCATCCTCTATCACAATGTTCAACTCCATTTCCCACTGTCCCTTGATATGAAGTATTATCTGAGTATTATCTGACATATCTAACCTTATTTTTGAGTGGTGTAAACCACTCCTACAACTGGCTTTGTTTGTGCAGAAAAAATGAGCATGGTTGCTATGTTCACCCTGTTCACCCGGGTGTGATTTCATTACGTCAGACATGATTTAATTACGTCAGACAGGCTATATTACACCACTCAGTTCACACGGGTGTGATTTTTTTTATATATAAGTGATACTTGTTTTTTTGTTGGTGTTGGGTGTTCAGAGATGTCAATAAAATGTTGCAACATATTGTTCAGTATTCTTTTAATTGCGTCCCAATCTTTATTTCTTGTAATATAGTTTCTAATTTGTAAATATCTATATAAATCTGTTGGCGGCAGGGCACCATTCTGAAATGTAATGTAATAATATTTGGACTGCTGGACAGCTGACAGTAGGCTCTCTTTACTCTAAAAAGAAATATAGAAATATAGAAATATATATATATATATATATATATATATATATATATATATATAGCCTACAGCTGTCCAGCAGTCCAAATATTATTAAATTAAATTTTAGAATGGTAGACCTAAGGCCTACCATCCTGGCCTACCATTGCGTCGCACATCTATGCACGGAATGTCTATGTTCACAGGCTTCTGTGTGCGGCCTAGAGGAGCATCTGAGCATGTGCAGCACTACAAGCCTTACACCATATGCGTTTGGGAAACCGGGCCATTATCATGATAAGGTGTAGTTGGACTAATGTCAGTACCTGAGCCACCAGGATGTCGTCACTGGAGATATCATCCACATTCTTCTCAGGTTTTCCTTCCAGCTGAGTGGATAGTTCAATGAGCACCCTGCCCCTATAGGCCACCCCTTCACCCTGGAATAAAAAAGCACAAACAAACACGGCTTCGTTTGAGAGAAAAGCCAGTAATGACACACCGATTATAGTGGTGACGCCAACATTGAGAAGCCATTTGGAGACCTGTTTGCCGTTAGCCTAGCAGGGTTTATGTTCTGAATCAGCTTTATTGTCACATCACAGGTTTACAGAAGTAAAAAATATATAGTTCCCATCGTATTGTTATTTCCATAGGAAAAAAAAGAAAGGGAAGAGGAAAGTTGGGGAGATCAATCAAAGTAAAACAAAAACTAATTATCTACATATTTACACATGCTACCTGATAATCTGCTATGAGATATAAAGTGTGTGAGCATAGCAGCAGATGGTATGTCAGTGCGTCAGGTAGACTGACATTGGTTCAAACGTGTGTGTCCAATTTGTAATTAAATCCTAAATGTGACGCGAGCTTGTATGCATCTACATAATGTGTAGAGTGGAGAGCGATCAGACGTGTCTGTGACAATATTAATCTGGCACATTAAAGCAAAATAAAATCTTACGACTGAAAAGGCCAAGTCCTAAAATGCGATGCCAGTTGAAGAAATTGCAGATTGATACAAAAGCCTTACCAGCTCTCTGATAAAAAAGGTTAGTCATTTCGTATTTTTAAAACAAAACGCCAGGCGCCAGAGAGTTAACCTTTTCTTTTATTCTGGCCGATTGAACATGCATTCTATTGCTAATTTAGCCACTTCAATATACTCTTTAATCTTAAAACAACAAATAACCAAAAATTGGCTATTTACCGTACAAGCTGCAACGTGTTGTAAGCTTGTTAGATGGCCTATGCATGACATGACATGACACGACACGCTTCCATAGCAGAGGTCAAGACATGCTGAATTCTATATGGGATCCAAATGACTGAAATCAGTCGTGGCGACTGAGAACTTGAATCCATGCTGACAATGTGTACTGTGGACTCACCTTGCCCATGTTGAGGTCGTCGTATGGGTCAGGAAGGCCAGTGAACTCTCTGGTACTCCCATAGAAGTTCACATAGCAAGGCCCAAAGGCTGGCAGGAAGCCAACTTCAGACTCTGACGTGCTGACTGGAACACAATGCAAGTTACACTTATATTATTATAAGATGCATCATGCATTTTATAACAAGTACTGTCAAGTACTCTCAAGTACTGTACTCTTTTTTTTTGTTTTTATATACATTTTTATCCCACGATTTTGCAACCCCGTTTTTTCACCCAGTGCCAATTATCTAATGTAATTCTGGGCGCTACACTTCCTCTGTCAACCTGGGGGGGGCAGCGGACTGACCTCATGCCTCCTTCTATGCATGAGGAGTCCAAGCTGCTTCTTTTCACCTGACAGGGGGGAATTTCCCTGGCCGGACGTAGCGCGTGGAAGGAACACGTTATTCCGACCAGTTCCTTTCCCCTCCATCAGGTGCCCCAGCTGGCCAGGGGGAGGTAGTTTTAGAGACCAGGATTACTGCATGTTTTTGTGAGGGTACCTACCCTAGGGGACACGGGGAGAAAATGCAAACTCCACACCGTACTTGTAGAATTTCCATTTTTCAGTACATATTCCAAAATATGTACAGTAATTTTGTACTTTGTGCATTGTGATCTACAAGCTTGTAGATCTGCTATTTTCACTCAATGTACACACAATGCATAGCTATTGTGAGCTTGTAGATCTGCTAATTTCCAAAGATTGCGTGTGTAACACCCGGGATTCGAACTCGGGTCTCCTGCGTGAAGGTCCAACATCTTAACCACTAGACCAAATGAGCCAGGGGAGATATTTGACTTTTGAGGCCATCAGGCAGAGGCTCTGAGCCACTCTGCTACACTCACCCCCCTTTCGACCTCCTCCTACGGGGAAACCTGAGCCGGGTCACGACACCAATGTAACTAATGCCCGGGATTTGAACTCGGGTCTCCCACGTGAAAGTCCAATATCTTAACCAGTGGTTAAGATATTGGACTTTCACGCGGGAGACCAGAGTTAGAATCCCAGGTGTTACACGTGCAAAGGGTCTGCTTACAATTTGGGCATCTGTTGGCCCATGTTTAAGCCAATTGTGGCCAATGTAATAAGTAATCAAAACAGTACAATTCAGAGTCCATTTTTACACTTACGGGACAGACTACGGGGACGTGGCAGACATGACGAGAGACAGTTATAGCTGCTCTTTAGCTGTGAATAGTTAGTAGCTGAATGCATGCCTTTTTCAAACATGTCTCTAAAACAATGGCTGCATGCAAACATGCAAATCATCTCTTACGTTCAGTGGACAATGCGCTTTCACTTTCAGCAGGCGCGTCTGTTTCAAACATAAAGAAGGCACATACAAAATTAGTTTGAAAGGTTAATTACATGATACAAGATGTGATCATGCAACATCAAGAATTGCAACTTAAATAACGGTGATTTGATAATAATGCAGCAGAAGGGGGTTCTCACTTGATGGCCACCCAAGAAACTGGACGGAAGACCCACCGGAATGCCCTTCCCTGATTCCTTACCCTAAGCTTAACTTAACCACACCAAACCCTTCCCCGAATCCTTACTCTAAGCTTAGCTTAACCACACCAAACCCTTCCCTGAATCCTTACCTTAAGCTAAGCTTAACCACACCAAACCCTTCCCCGAATCCTTACCCTAAGCTTAGCTTAACCACACCAAGCCCTTCCATGAATCCTTACCCTAAGCTTAGCTTAACCACACCAAGCCCTGGCCTTTGCCACCCGGGCACCTAGGTTGTGGGGTACAAGTAGTTGCATGTTGCAAGGAGTTGCAACATGCATCATCATCATCATCATCATCATGAGTATACTCACTGTCTAAACTTAATGTGGGACTTCTATCCTAACTTTACCAAATGTAATGAATTAAGCTGTCCTTTCTAGGTTGGCCATCTAGGTAAGACAAGGCAAGTGTATCTCTATAGCACATTTCAACAAGGCAAATAATTCAATGTACAGCACTTCACATAAATCATTAAGCAAGCATCTAGTGACGATAAACAGACAAACATTCTGCCATTACCTTCAACCTCACCCCCAGACGATGCTATTTGGTTCAGATTCAAAAAGGCGGTACCGATGGTATCATTCTTGTTCAGACGATCCCTGAAAGTAGCGAACAATTATGGTAAACTGGGTTTGTCACCCGTTTGTTAGCTGTGATGCCATCCTTATCCACTCACTGTATGAAGGTTTCTGGAGCTTACCAGTCATAAACGGTCAGTTTGATACGCTCACACATGGAGGGGAACTGTACAACACACAGGAGGAGAGTTGAGGTTCATTTTTACTCCATCATATGACAGTTGCCTAAAGTTCTTGCCTAAAGTAACTGATGTTCAGCAAGCAACACTGCTTTAAATGTTGTTTAAAGTTGGAGTATTGCTCAAAGCCAAACAAAGTTGTACAGTACATCATAATATTCATCTTCCATACCTTGACCTCGAGGTTGATCAATTGGTTCCACTCCGGATTTGCGTTTTTCTCTATAATCTTGGTGCGCAGCTAAAACAGATTCAAACCAACATTTTGAATCCAACATTCATTCTCTGGCGTGAGAGAACAGGTTAACATATAAACAGTGTCTGTCTGTACGGTACTTGAACATGCTGAAAAATACCTTTTTGCCAGCAAAGCTGATTTCCAGAAATGGATCCACCAAGTTTTTCTTGTCTCCTTCGCCTCCAAAAACATTTTTGACCGTCTGGATAAAGGCATCATCCACTGCAATACAAGATCATTTTTTATTGAGAAGCTTGATATTTTCCTGAAGGTGATTTTCCAGGTGTGTGGTCAAATCAGATATGGTTTACTTTGGGGCATATCTTCAGCGCGGTAGACTTTGAGGTTCAGTGTGACCCATCGTAAGGTGACGCCAGCCGGTACCAGCAGGTTGCTCTCTATGTCATCCTGTTCATCCGTACCGTCCCTCCTCTGAGTCCTCTCAGACTGAATGGACAATAAGAGACACAATGACACAAGGTTTAAAATGCTTTGGATAAATGGGGCTATGTAAATGCACCATTTACACAGTACTCCAGCAGGCTTTGCATGTCTGTCCTCAACAGAGATAAGGCGACCGTGAGTGAGTAAGAGGTGACATTCGTACATACCGGCAGTTCGTCTCCAGTTCCAACGATCATCACGCTGACCTTCAGGTAACCTCTGGCTGCCGAGCTGGAGTCGTCCGCGTCGCTCAGGAGAAGCCACCTCCTCATCACAGCGTGAGCTGACCAATGGACACACACATTAGGGCTGTGAATCTTTGGGTGTCCCACGATTCGATTCCGATTCTTGGGGTCATGATTCGATTCAAAATCAATTTTTTCGATTCAACTCAATCCAAAAACGATTTTTTAAAATTCAAAAGCATTTTTTTTCCAGATTCAAAACGATTCTCTATTCAAAATGATTCTCGATTCAATACATAGGATTTCATCACAATCTACTCCAGATTCTCGATTCAATACATAGGATTTCATCACAATCTACTCCAGCCAACTGAAGTGACTATACTACAGTAACTTGAAAATGAAGACATGATGTTTACTGTGATTAGGGTAAGCTTACATTTCATATCACAAACACCATGTAGTGAAAACTCCTGTAACTGTTTAGGGTAAACGCGCGAGAAAAGCCTGGTGTAGCTTGGCCGTAAGGCTGAAGTGGTTAATGTATGTTTTGTAATAATAATTCAATCTACAAAGTAACTAGTAACTAGTTTTCAAATAAATGTAGTGAAATAAAAGTACAATATTTGGATTGGAGATATAGTGGAGTAGAAGTACTCTAAATTGGAAATACTCAAGCAAAGTACATATAACTCAATACAGTACTTAACCCATTTTGGGCGGGAACCCCTCTTGGTGTTTTAAGTATTATGTTATACTTTAGCTATTGAAAAATCGTGAAAATGCAGTGCAAATCTTTGAATATATATCAGAGCGAACGTTTTTAAATCGTATCTTTGCTTCTGGAAGGTCCCTGGAACAACATATTTTCAAATGGGGGTCGGCGGCCAAATACATACATTTTCACCCCCAAAAATGTATGAGAACGACATAGAAACATGGGTTTTTCAGAAAACTGTCAGGATTTAGAAGGCATTTGTAGAATTTGTAGAATCGACCTCAGGTCTAAAATGGGTTAAGTAATAGTAAATCACTCCACCACTGCAAATGGCACAGCACCGTCACAGTGCAAACTGCAAACAAGGAATTCTGATCAGGGGAAAAACTCATGCAATAGTAATACGGAGCGTTCTATGAGCAAAGACTACTAACCAGGCTCATCGTAGATGAAGCCAACATCCACCTGGAAAAACAAAGAGAGAATGTCACGGTAAGGTTAGTGGAACAAATCTTCATTCTGTAGAGCTGAAAAGCTCCAATGCTAGAGAGAGCACTGCAGCTAGATCATAAATAAGCATGTGAAAGCTTTTCTCATACTCGACCTTGAACTCCCCCATTAGACTGTCTGCTCTGAGCGAGTAGGAGTCATAGACCTGTGTTAAGAGAAACCACATTTGCTGTCAACAATACATCACACAGTGGTGGAAAAAGTACTTGCATGTGTTGCTTCGGTAAAAGCATCAATACTGCAATGAGGAACTACTCCGGAATTCAGCATGTACTTGAGCAAAAGTACAAATGTACACAATGTACTTAAGGTAAAAAGTACTCATTATGCAGAACGTCCCTTTCACAAGTTTTCAAATGTATAAAAATCATTCGAAAATAGCAGATGTGACACATTGTGAGCTTGTAGAAAAATCTAAATCGAATTAACTAGTAACTAAAGTTTTCAAATAAATGTAGTCGAGTAAAAGTACAATATTTGGATCCGAGATGTACAGTTATTGGAAATTGGAAATACTCGAGTAAAGTACAAATACCTCAAAATTGTATTTAAGTACAGTACTTAAGACCCCTCAGGTCTTCCACTGCTGGTCTGCTCGCTGTGCCTAATGCTGTGCCTATACAAATGCTATACAAATAAAGTTTTATTATTATTATTATTATTATTATGTTGCTGTTCATTGCAACTTAATGTATGTATGAGAGAGCAGACACATGCGATTGATTATGGACACATTTCCTAACTAGAAAAAGTGCCCCTCGGGGCACAGGTCTCCACCAGGGCAGGTCAGGTTATAGCCTCCTGGTGGCGCTATAATAGGCCAATGTGAAAAGGGTACAATTTCTTCTTACGACTTGGATGGCATTGGATGATTTGAGGCATTTTGTTCCAAAAATGTGTTTTGCAAAAATCCACCTGTTGGTGGCGCTATAACAGGCCAATGTGAAAAGGTGGGATATATTCCTCAGCCTAGTAGGAACGTCTGTGAAAGATTTCACGTAAACTGCACGCTGCGTTCATGATTTGAGGCTTTTTGTTCAAATTGGGCCAATCCTGCACATTTTGAAAGTCACTGTTAGCCAATCAGGATGGAATATGTAATATCGGACAGATCTGACTTGATCACATGACTATAGAGATACTGTGTAACGATTTGTGGGATTTTTGGACAAAATATGGAGGAGTAATATAAAGAAATGTGTTTTACAAAAGTCGGCCTCCTGGTGGCGCTATAACAGGCCGTTCTGGAAAATGTGGGGCA
Organism: Electrona antarctica; assembly: GCF_951216825.1. Lineage (NCBI taxonomy): Eukaryota > Metazoa > Chordata > Actinopteri > Myctophiformes > Myctophidae > Electrona > Electrona antarctica. Next base: position 24,958,156 of record NC_136791.1, on the reverse strand, counting down.
GAGGTTCATCGTTGGCATCCAGGGAGTGTGTGTGCAAAGTTTGGCATGGATCGGGCCAACGGTGCCGGAGATTAGCTGGTAACGGACGGACGGAAGGACGGACATACACACACACACACACACACACGGACGGAGTGCAAAACATACTCTCTCCCCATGCCTTCGGCCTGGTGGAGACAATAATGGTGACTCAACCAGGCAATCCAGTACAGTTTCCCTTCTTCATTCTAACTCCCTTTTCTGTGGAAGTTCTTGTCCGACTTCCCAGTAAATGATAACCTTTACCATAACCTATATTATCTTAAAAGGTAAATGCCAGAGACATAAATCTTTAAAGACATGACATTTCAGGACTTACTCAGATTGAGATGGAGTGCCAAAACAATTACCAAGAATCATCTGTACTCACCCGAAAAGTGATGTACTCCTCAAACAGCTCTGAGGGGAGCATGTTCACATTGTAGAAGAATATCTGAGGAACCAATATGTATACATAAGAAATAATTCATGCGTTTCTGGGTATTTCTCTATAACACGTTCTTTTATGTGAGAGAGAGTAAAAATGCTGTAGTTGTCATTATGTCACCAAACATCATAGGACTTACACCATATTAAGGTGATATGGACTGCGATAGAAGATGCAGACGAGAGGGATTAGATACAAGCGAACGAAGGGAGCTCAGCTGCAGTAGTAAAGACAGAACGTGAAAGGAAGTAAAATCTGTAACAAGCTGTAATAAGGGAAAATCTGATGTAACACCTCCTGATGAAAATCTCCGCCAATCTGCATAGATTATGGAGATTTCCCAGCTCTCAACACACAGAATGCATCGGGAAGTTTATGTCAGATTTCCACATACAACACAAAGATAGTATTCTGATGAAGAATCGGAGGAGTTTCACTTTAACAAAAGCCTCTCTTTGAGAGTAGTGCAATTTCTGAGCGTGGTGTTAAAGTACGGTAACCGACTTATTACCTCATCAAAGAATGGATTATTCCCTCTTCTAACTCTGGTCCTGTGGGTCTGCCCACATACGTTCACCTTGACCACCGGCTTGATGTTGTTGCCGGGCAGCTGTCGACTCTCAATAACTCGAACACGGATCTGGACAAAGTCAGTGACACAGTCGTCCTGTTAGAGTTCCTCTTGGTCAGCAGCAAACATCATAGCCTAATTTACCTGTGTTTACCCGGACATTATTCTGAATGAATCAGAAGAAAAATGCCTCACGTAAAAAATAGCTAAGTTGGAATCTCTGCTTCCTCGGAATGATGATCAATCTGATTGAAGAAATGTTGTGACCATTGTAACAACGCAGTCTATTGAAATGCAAAACTAGACTTTTGAAGTAGGCATATTAGTGTACAGTTTTATGAGCAGCATGACCACTGGTTAGTAAAAACAGAAAGATGTGTTGTGTGTGAGTGGTGAGCACCGCGGCATGACGTCATGTTGTAGTGTTCGGTGGTCAACTCTTCACCAAAAACTGGACTATGAATAGATCAGTCTTGTTATTACTATGACTACCTATGACAGGCATGGTTCTGATCCACATATCTGTGTGTGTGGGTGTGTGGGTGGGTGTGTGGGTGTGGGTGTGTGGGTGCGTGCGTGCGTGCGTGCGTGCGTGTGTGCGCGAGTGCGTGCATGCGTGCGCCCAGTTCTCCAGAAAACACTACACACACCATTGGTCCTCTTATCTACACTTGAGGTTTTTTGCATTTTTCCGCTTATCAAAAACCAACCATGTGTACCTGGAAATCCTGAGGTTTGTTGACCAGGGCTCTGTGACTTTTACGGCTGAGACGGATGGCTTTTTGGCTGGAGTTCCCTGGAGCCTGTCCTGGTGGCTGAGCAGCTCCCGAAATGCCCAGCACCTGAGCCCCCCCTCCCGTATCCTCGTCCCCCTCTGCTCCCTCCTCACCCCCACCTGAGATGCAAAACCACACACACATACTGTAATGAACACCTTACTACTTAAACAACCAGGAACATACAACCAGATACAACAGATCACTCATGGATCACACATTACATTTGCCTCTGAGATGTAGTGGAGTTGAAGTGACAGTACGGAAAATTGGAACTATCATTAGCATGATACTAATGTGTCCTATTCCTGAATGACTCACCGACATCCCCTTGTGACATAATATATCCATCAGCTTGGTCATTTAAGTTGGGACTGCTGTTGACAGGTGGTTCATAGGCAATCAGCAAATTAATGGTTGCCTGTAGAAAGGAGAAGAAGAAGAAAAAAATCACACCCGTGTGAAGTAAGTGGTGCAACTCCGTGTGGGGGTCCCCGGGGGGGGGGGGAGTTCCAGACCGCCCCGCGTCCAAAACGGTTGAGAAATGACAGAGTTACCGTGTGGGGGTCCCTCTACTGTACTGTACTGTACTGTCACTGTACTATACTGGCAGTCTGGCACACCCAAAATCACCATATATACAGTTAATATGTGCGTGTGTGTTTGTGTGTGTGTAGGTGGTGAAAAACAACCATGCTGTTTTCGTGCTCAGACGCACCCAGCCAGCCACCCAGCCGCCCACCCACACACCCACACACATAGGTCCTCATTCACAAAGGAGAAATACACCAGAGTGTAACGGAAGCGTAACGGAAGCGTAAACAGATGCGGGAAATTAGTCCGATCACGCAACGTTGTTTTGCCGTGCAATTCAAAGAGCGGTGTGTACCACAGGTACGCAGGTGTATGTTGTGAGGTACGCAGGTGAATGCGAGCGGGTGCCAAATGATCGGAAAATCACCGGATAACTTCATTTGCATTGATCCACGCCCCATTTCACACCATAAAAGGCGTCAAGCATGACTCAGCAGACAGCAGTAAAAAAACAAAAAAGAACTATAGGCCTTACAGCTCAAACGAAATAGAGGTCCTCCTGACGGAATGCAACAAAATAATGATATTTTCCAGTATAGTGGCTTCACAAATTAAAATTAAAATGATTGCTGGAAAGAAATTAGGCTATACTGCCGCGGTCAGTCAGTGCTGTGCAGATATATCATGAATATAGCCCTCTATTAATTTCATAATTCCACAGGACCACAAACAAGTTTTTGCACCATTGTATAAAGTATACCACTATAGGCCTACCATACAAACTGTACAAACTGACACTCAATCCATCAAAGGACAGGAAATTAAAAGAAAATGATCTGACCATGTCAAGCGCCGGAGCGACGACCACCACCTGCAGTCTCTTTTTTTACATCCATATACCATTACATTTGTGCGTGATTCTTTATATTGTCTATAGCCTACCATTAAACTATATAAATCATTTTCCCAAGCTTACAAAACGGTGAACGCTGCTCTGCACCGCTACAGCAATGGCAAGCTGACTTACCGTATAAAATGCAGCTTGGCCATTTATTTATTTAAGTTCGGGACCAAGGCAGCAAGCTAGCCTATACTTGGCAATTATATTATAAAGCCTTTTCTTTTCTATTGAACAATTGCTCACTCACACCTTTGCAGAGGTAAAACATATATCCGATATTTTTTATCAGAGCTGCATTGATTCATGCGGGGAATAGATTAATATCATCTCACTGTCATCTGTCTGAATGCCATGTGCATGGAGAATGGATTTGTTCTGATCATGGACACGTAGTATAGGCCTATAGCTATTTAAATTTTCAACCATATACGGCGGGTAGCCTCCTCTTTGTCAGATCTAAGTGCAGGTTCATTTCATGATGTCGTCATATTAAAATGATTCACGGGACATTTGGCACCAAACTTGATTGATCTCATGATGAGATCAATGTAGTAGCCTACAGCCTAGCTATACGTTCCCCATATTATAATTAATTAAGGTGCACTGGCTTAAAACTATGACTGGCCGAATTGCACGGGCTGATGCAATAATGTGGACTTCTATATTTGTATAGGGCTAATTAGCCCTCGTGACTGCTGTCTGTCTGTCAGACCGGCATGTCTGTGAACCATAGAAATAATCTGTTCTGTCCGGGCCAGGCTCGCCGTTATATTCATTTTCCAATGTGAATTTCACCCAGATTGGACTGTCCACACACACACACCGACAGTGTGACTCAAAGGAGCTCCGTAACAAAACAATTTCAATAGGCCTACTGCAGGCATTACTACACTAAACAACGTTGGATTCGTACAGTGCAGAATGCAGATAAGTGTATGTTCTTATAATAATTGTGAGTTTGTTTTTTAACATGCAGCGCGAGTCCGCGAGAGCCGATCTACAAGCTCACAACGCGTTGCACTGCGAGTAGAAAGCTGTCAAGTGAGCAGCGCAATCGCGCATGCTAGAAATATCCTAATAAATAAATAAAAAGGTGTCGGGCTTGCAGGGGCAGTTTCTGTATGGGACTCTAGGCTAACCTGCCTCTAGAATGCTTGCATTTAGGCATACAAGTGATACTTGGCTTTTATATAAGCTATCATTTTTTTTATGTGCTGACCAATGTTGACACATGCCTACATATTTTATCTGAGGTTTGGGGACTTTTAATTGAGTCAGCATGAAGACTAAAGCCTTCTGAATAAATCTACGCAAGCAGTACACGACCCTCTGAGCTGGCGCAGCTTATAGCGGAGTTTCCGAACAAACAACGTCACCGTCAAGTTCACGTTCAACTTCATGAATTCCCACGTAATGTGGGAATCCACGTAAATGCCTGTCCGCTCACGCTCCGCTCACGTTACGTAACGTTATGAGCGTAAACGCCGTTGTGAATGAGGACCATAGTCACTTAAGGAAGTGGTTGCACCACTTAAAACAAAAAAACAAAACACTTTGTAACATAACATTGCATCTAAATGTTTGAATTGAAGATGTAATGTGTAAATGTAACAACAACAATAATAGTAATTTATATAGAGCTTTTCTCGGAAACCCAAAGTTGCTTTACAACAAAACAACTTTATTAAGAGAAGAGGCCAAAAACTAAGCAGAGACAAAAGGGGGGAGGGGGGGGGGGGGAGATGGCATGGGTGGATTTTTTATACACTGTAAGTAAGTAATTACCCCAAAGGCCTGCTGTTTCTCATTGACCAAGGACACATTCCTGGATGGGAGAGACTTGGTTTGACCACTGGCCAAGTCCCTCAGAGAAACTTTAGCTGAGCCAATGAACCTGAAAATCAATCACATAATAATAATCATTATTAAAGTGTCATTGTACTGATTATTATCAGTTCGGGGACGATCACACATACTTTACTCTCCACACAAGTTCTACTTCCTGATTAGATGCACAACCTTACCTTACCCTGACAGATTTATTCTTGGCTGCGAGCTAGTGACATTGTTTTTTTCTGATCTGTTCTTCTTATGTGTGCTTTTTTTAAACTGTGGTGTTCTTTGATTTTGTCACAATTGTATATGAATGTATTGTATTGTTTATCGCGTCATCCTGATCGACTTCTAATGTAGTACTATAGCCTACTTGACAGTAGGTTCTCGCTGTCCAGATAATGCGGATAATGGCCCTGCAGTGCTTGGTACTGTACCTCCAACACAGGGACACAGTCAAGTACAGTAGATGTGTCAAATGCATTTATTTGTAGAGAGTGCCAAGATGGTACAAGCCAGAGCACATTGTTGTCCATGACGCAAACTAGCTAGGTTGCGTTAGTATTGGGATGACTGAACTTAACAGGTGCACTGCAGTCACACCCAGTTCAGAGCCCAATTAGTTTGGACTCAGGCCAGGTGTGACTGTGATTGGTGAATGGTGATCCTTTATTCCTGGGGGTAGCCTTTTCTTAACCTGTATCATACAGAGGGACTGCCCTTAAGTCAGACCTCCTGTTAGTCTGACCTGTGCTACGGATTTCAAATCACCCGTGCTGCGGGTTACAAATCACTGGTGGCTTCCTGTGAGGTTAAGGTTAAGTTAGGGTTTGGGATATAGTGTTAGTAATGGTCGGACTAACGCGAGGTCGAACCAATGCCACACTACAGTGTCAAACACTTTTAATCTAAACCGACTTGTTGCCTGAAATATTGTCATTTTTATCTCTTTATGTCCTAATAAATATTGCATTGGAAGTTATGAGTGAGTTATGAGTTATTCTATTTTAATTACTTATTTTAGGTAGGGTACTGTACTGTATGCATATCGTCTTCTTGGACTTTGACGCAACTTGGCAGGCATTTGACTTGGTTGAGCCAAACACAATGCCGCAAGTCAAACAAACTACATTCTAGAAAATTGCACACAACCGCCAGACAACGTGCAAAATTGACAAGTCTGACACATTGGCATGCGTTGGCTACACAACACCGCTTCTGACGCAGTTGTGTGACCGTAGCCTTTAGTCAATGCACTGTTGCCCTTAAGTGAGATGAATGTTCTGAATGGTGGCAATTGGAAAAAGTACTCAATTGTTTTACTTAAGTAAAAGTACCAATACTGCAATTTAGAAGTAAAAGTACGGAATTGAATGTACTTGAGTAAATGTACAAAAGTGGTTAATGTATGTTTTCTAATCAAAATGTAAATCGCCAAAGTAACTAGTAACTAAAGTTTTCAAATAATTGTAGTGGAGTAAAAGTAAAAATTTTGGCTCTGAGATGTAGTGGTAAGCAAAAGTACTGGAAATTGGAAATACTCAAGTAAAGTACAAATACCTCAAAATTGTACTTAAAGTACTTAGTTACTTTCCACCACTGGATAAATGTTGAAGTAGAGTAAAGTTGTTGTGGTTACCCTTTCCTTTTCCTGTGGTAAGACTAGCGTAGTTCCCCTTTGTTTTGAAATGTGTTTGCTTAATTGGGTGTAGATTGTATTTCTGGCCTCTGACAGTTTACACTTCCCAGTTTCACTTCTTCACGTTACATATTATTATTGGGTCAACACATATCGTTGCTATAGGGTAGAAACCATGTGTAGCCCCCTTCCATCCTAGGCTAGTCATTTTGTTAAGCACCGGCTTATTTGTCAATACTAGAGCGGTGCCCGTTGGGCGCTGGCCTACTTGGAACGATGCAAGGGGGAAATGCATGCCTCACCCAGTTAATATATCTGTGTCCCTTTTATGCCCATATATGGAGTAATTTGTCAGGCATGCCCAAATATGGAGTCTATGCGGCTGTCAGCACATCATTGTGATGTCAGAACAGACCAGCTCCATATGTGGAGATCTAGGGGTGATCAGGTGTGATCAATTGGCTAATTTAGGCCCTGTCCAGAATACGGTTGGGATTCGTTAGGATTTTCGTTAGGATTTTAGCGGAGCTAAATGACGACTGATGAGAACCGTTTAATAAAAAAACGATGGAACCGGTTCCGGATCCACAATGTCGGAATCGGGTTTGAAACGTACCCGGTTCCGAATCCCAACCCTACTCCAGAACCTGGGCAGGGGCCCTGTCCAGAGCCTGGGCAGAGGCTTTAGTGCAGGTTCAGGGCAACGGTGTATCCCACCTACTCAAGGCCGGGCACTGCACTCCCTGTGGTGCGATGTGGAACGCATGTGTCAAATTTGAAGTCGGTGGGTCAAACGGTTCTCGAGTTAAGTGGATGACAGACGTACACACACACACGGCAGCAGGAACGAAGGATTCAAAATATTTAGTATAAGTAGTAATATAAGTATTATCTTCATATTACTAATTAACAATGGGACCATACCAATTTCAGGTTGGTTTGGTATGATAGTGGCACTGGTGAGTATGATGAATTCTCTCCAACTCCCCAAAATATAGAGACATCTAATCTAAAATAACCTGCAATCTATAGCTACAGTATAGATAGCAAACAGTACCTTTGTGAACCAAGCACCGGTGATTAACAGACTAACATATGCCCCCCCAGAGATACAGGGAAGCCAACAGTGATACAGGGAGACAAACAGAGATAGACTACAGGGAGACAAACTGCTACAGAAAAACCCTGTTCTAGACAGCTGCCCCCTTCGGCGCCACTCCATAAGAACTCCAAAGATTCCAAAGCATTATAATTAATGATGAGGAGGACAAAACAATTTCAGTTTATTTTGGGTCTACTGATTCCAGTAAGAGTTTAGTATCATATTGGAGAGCTGCATGAGGAATTCTCTCCAACTCCCACAAGAGAGGTACAGTACATTATCCAAAATAAGCTGTCACAAATATAGCTTTGCATCGTTTAGTTTGGCAATAGAGGCAGACTCTACTGTACTGTGGTATTATTATTGTAGAATGTATTGTAGAGCTATTTGGCAGGAGCAGTAAAAATGAATAAATGTCAACATTGCTTTGATAATTAGAACCATAGTGAGTTCCACTGGCAAGCCTGTAATAAAGGGACTGAATGAAAAAAAAGCAGAAGGATGGAAGCAATGAGTGTGAGCCACAGGCATGTGCTAAGCGCTACGTGCCCTCATGAGAGGTGGACACATACAGTACAGTCAGACACCAGAATCACTGCTGTGCATATAGAAACACAACATGTATACTCGTACAGTATATTAAAAATAAATAACGCTCACACATTATATATATAATATATACACATATTTATACCGTAGTGTACACACAAAACACATGAAAGAAGCCACTGATAAAAGGGGTTGACGTGTGTTTACAGCAGTGTCTCAAGTGTGAGCGGTCACATTCCTGATGAGGCACAACCACCCACCAACACACCCCCCCCCCCCGTGCGTGCACACAGACACACACACACACACACACACACACACACACACACACACACACACACACACACACACACACACACACACACACACACACACACACACACACACACATGAAATAGGCTCTGTGCACAGCTGTAGTCCCGGGTTTATGTGAAAGTTTCATTATGTGTTTCTGGTTCAAATCTGCTGCTGAACCAATCAAATTAAGTTGTGGGAAACTGAACTTCCTTCTGGAAAGGTGGGACTAATGCACAGACCCTATTAATTATCTTAATAGCATTGTCTGCATTTAATAAAAGAAAAAGGTCGTTCATATCATATTACATTATAATAATAATAAAGATGTCTAGATTCAACCCTAACCCTATTAAAGCATATCTGAATATTTGTGAATCTTGTGATATAATTACGGTAGTCGAACAACATGTTTTTCTCCTTCATGTCTGAACAACAGACCAGCCTTTTAAACACAGTGGTGATCATAACAAACACATGGTGTCCCATGCATGGGCACATGTTTAGACCTGTGAGGCAGGACTAGTTCAAACAGTTTACAATAATAGGAGAATAAGTGCATTCACATGTAAATCCTAAAACAAACCAAATCAGAGCCCACAAAGCCATATCCTCTCATAAAGAAAAGACAGCTGAAACACTTCAGACAGACTGTCATGCTTACTGGCATCACAGACTAGAGTTCGGGTTTTCCTCCTCTTGTTTCAAACTGGGCTTGACATAGAGAGCAGTTCAGCTTGTTGATTTGTACCATACAGACGAGAAATCACAACCTAACCACATTGAATCCGAGTGTCGCTATTCTGGGCATGTCATTATTTGGTGTACACACAGGGAGAAAGGAGGGGACCAAGTAACAGAGCCCTGGGGGACCCTCGGTTAAGTCAACCAAGTGTGTAGTGTTTGCAGTACTCCCTCTACTGAATCATTCTCTGAACTGAAATCTGAAAGTGCATACAATGCATACCGGTATATACAAGACGATGTATACGTATGTAGCTCTCTTTTTCAACCAAATAAACCGTTAGGCTGCCAACTAGTCATCACCATATGCCAATGACAAGCCAGCGCAAGCTTTCTGGCTCTGCTCTCCCTTCCTCTCCCCCACATGTTGCTAGGTTACGCTAGGCAGTGACCATGGAAAAATGACTCGAGTAAAGTTAGCCCAGCGCTGGCAGCCCTCCGCCTGCATTACATGCAATCACTGAGGTGACTCAGACTCGAGGAAGCCATACAAGACATTCTCGGCTAAGAAACTAAAAAACTATTATGTTTCTGCATTTAAGTGCATTTATAGATTTGGAGGTTCTTCTGGTGTTCATGTTTTTTTTTTTTTATATATAATTCTATGCCTTGGCGATGGTGGTGATCTAGTCAAAGATATCCCTGAAGGGAAGTTTAGACAAAAGGCAAAACTTTCACTGAGGGGAGATAAAGCTCCTCCTCTAACACAGCATGCCTGGACATGGTGGCAGAGAGGTTCTGTGGTTTGGTTTCTGCCTGTAGTCATTATAATGTGATATACTCTGTAGTCTGTATGTACCAATAGCAAACTATACATCTCAGTAGCGACACTGAGGTTTTCTACTGCATTCACAACCACAATCGAATTTGTCCAAAGTCTGAAGACAAACAAGTCCATTTAAAAGTATGATCTAATCCCAATGTTCTCAAGCGGGGGAATTAACCCTCAGTGATTCAACTTTCTCTCTGTTATTATCTGTATTATCATGACTTAACACCTACTGTACCCACCTACACTGTCATCACTGTCAGTAATGGAGTAGATGTTACAATAATAGTAATTGTCATGTGCATAATTGATCTCACATACCTCACAGAAAGCCCTAATTTTGCTTGTTAGCATGTGTGTGTGTGTGTGTGTGTGTGCATGTGTGTGTGTGTGTGTGCGCGCGTGCATGGGTGCGTGTTGTGTGAGGGTGTGTGTGAGGGTGTGTGAGGGTGTGTGAGGTGTGTGTGTGTGTGTGTGTGTGTGTGTGTGTGTGTGTGTGTGTGTGTGTGTGTGTGTGTGTGTGTGTGTGTGTGTGTGTGTGTGTGTGAGGGGAAGGACATCATTTATTTTTGTCACACTTACTTGTCTTTTCCAATGGTTTCATAATCTTTCACAATCACATCTATGAGTGAGGAAGGATCCAATGGAAGACCTTTCAAGTCAAATTCCAGAACCTACATTCACAAGAAAAGAAAGACAAACGTTGTTGATGTATGAATAATATAGCATCTTCTCTAATAACTGCTAATTGAACCCATTGAACGGGAAAGAATCTGTGTCATTTTAGATTTTAGCGTTCAAAAATAGCAGATCTAGCTTGTACATCTGTTCTTTTTGAACATCTTTTAGGGAATATTTGAAAAATGTTGAATGATTTTGAATTATTTAACACAAATCTTCTCTTATGGAACAAAACATGTTCAGATGGGGGCACAAAAAAGCTTGAGAACCACTGACTGGGAAGTCATTTAGAATAGAATTGGCCTCAGGTCTTAATGGGTTAACCCAGTTAATCATTTTAAAGTAAATACCTGCACAGTATATCATGACCATTAACTAGGCCTATTCCCCCACTTACATCATTCCACACAGGATTTAATTCATTGTCGATAGCCTTCGTTTTCTTCTTTTCACCTGTAAGCAAAATGGAATTTGCATTAATGTTGCCCTCACTAGGAATCCTTAAATTGTTAGAATTCAGACAGTGGCTATAATTTATATACTGTAGGCTCTGACTAGTTCAACAGTGAAATGAACAAAATTGTCTCCCAAGACACAAGATTGGAGAAGACTATAAATTATGCATTTATAATCAATCTGACATAGCCACTGTAGCCAGAAAGATAGCAGTGGAAAAGACTCTGGCATGAGGAAAGGAAAAGGGATATTCAAAGCCTTATAAGGATGCGTTTTTGGTGTGTGAAGTTTAAGCTGAGTAGCTGAGGTTTGTCTACAAAACCAGACATAATGTAACTTAGCTTACAATCACAACAAAAAGTAAAGCTTAGTAGCCTATGTGTTTTAGCCTTAGTATAGACACACAGACACACTAAGGTATTCAAACATATATCTCACCTTTAAACACAACTGCAGCAATTGGATCAGGGTTTCCCAGTCTCTTTTTGGGGATGCCACTGGCCGACTCCACCACCACACGCAGCATCGTCACTAAAGTTCTGTCATATTCTCACAATCGCACCATGCATGTTCATTCACCAGAGAGAGAGAGAGAGAGAGAGAGACGGGGGGCAGACCGACAAATCCGTGAGTCACAGAAAATCATAGCCTACCACTGCAGCTGTGGCCCGAGTTTGTTATTTATAGGCTACAAGGCACCGTAAATAGTGATTAGTCAAAAGATGTTTAGTTTTATGAACATATCAGTGAGCATAATTATACTATATAAAGGCGACTGAGTTGCCTTACTAGTGACAAAATTCTGATAATTTACCAACCTGGCTGGCAGTCAGACCGCTTCGTTTAATTTATTTTCCTTTATTACGGCGCCACCCAGTGGTGATGGACATTATAGCTGTTGTAGCACTTACGAAGGTAGGCATGCATGAGACGATCTGGAGGGCCGTTTCAAGACCAAATATGAGGCCTCCAAACATACATAATTATTCTGTATACAAGCTTTGAGCTGAGGGCTAGAGATAGGCTAGAGAAGAGTACGTAGCCTAATTAGTTGGCTATGTGAATAATGTTGATGCGCTTTTAAGACAATGCTGTAGCTCAGCTGACCTGTTCAGGCAATAAAGAGGCTATTCATACATTGTTTGTTTGAGAAAGTTGATTACTTGTGATGAATGATGATCATTGTACTGTTTCCTCAGAGCAATCAATCAATCAATTGAAACTGATGAAACATAGCAAAGGCCTCCTATATTGCCCTGCGCAAGTGGTCTAAGGAGTCTGAAGAGGTGGGTTTTCAGACGGGAGTGAGTCTGCAGTGGGAAGTTCATTCCTTTATCATCATCATCATTCAACCCACTGACTCTAAGTACATTAAATGTGTATAATTACGTATGCATTAAATTAAAAGAACAATTTATACCCACTTTTAAAACAAACATGGGTAAATTCTCCTTCCCAAGCGTGGAATGCCCTGACCCACAATGTAGGCTATAGCCTACTTTATGTTAATTATTTATCACAATGAAAAATGAAAAATGTGTTCAAGTGATCACAGCAGCAGTGGTGTCAGAACCATTTTCAAACGGGGCCATACAGTATTTATTTGAAAATATGAAAATGCATTAGTATGTATAGGCTACTTGCCAGCCCATAGAGCCCAATGTGAACTCGGGCATTTTGAGTACCCTAGCAGTGGTTCCCAAAGTGGGTTCCAGGGACCCCCAGGGGTCCTGGAGGGAGTTCCAGGGGGTCCCCAGCTAAATGATAGTTTGTAACCAAATGGACCCTTATGGGTCTATAACTCTGAGAGTGTACACATGGCGGGTCCATTTGGTTCCATTTGTACACAGTTAAATGAACATTGATTTTACAATATAAATTGGGGGTCCCAGAGATTAAATGGGCATGTCACTGGGGGTCCTTGAAATTAAACGGGTTGAGAATCACTGCTAGAGCCATAAACATCTTCTCTTATCCCTGGCGTATTTTTTTAAATAGGGCTCCGTGTCAAAGTGTAAATTTGGGGGTCCTTGGCATGAAAACGTTTGGGAATCACTGCCCTAAAGTTTTATGTTAGTAATGTCAAGTACGGGTCCCCATCATGTAGAAACTGCCGGATGCTAACTTGCATATGTTGGGCAATGTTCATAATTAGCATAATATGTGACCATACAACCTATAGGGCCTATAGGTTGTATGGTCACATATTATACTATAGTATAGGCTATAAGGAAAAACAAATCATCATAGCAGCATGTGACGTGTCAAACTGGTGTCTTTCATGATTCTGAATCCATTCCAAGCATTAGTTTTGCACAAAAAACACTCCTTGGGCTAAAAACAGCCATAGCCGTCGTCACACATGTGATGAGGACAGCACATATTTTGGGCACATTTGGACAAGTGGCTACGGACGTTTTTACCTTCTGTATAGTGTATTTGGTCTGTTGCCATGGTAACCGTACGCCAGGGTCATCTCGGGATCACTGAGAGGTCACCGCTGTGGGGTCACTCAGAGGTCACGGCTGTGGGGTCACTCAGAGGTCACAGCTGTGGGGTCACTCAGAGGTCACAGCTGCGTCCTGACCTGAGGATTACATGTGTGCTAGTGTCGTACAGTGGTGGAAAAACTAGGCTACAATAGAAATATTCAGTTACAAGTAAAAGTCCGGAATTCAATATTTACTTGAGTAAAAGTGCAATTCTCAATGGATTTGTCATCTAGGAGGGTTATTAAACAAATTGAGCACCCATGTACCTCGCAAAAATGCGGGGGAAATTCATGAGAGCCCCAAATCCATATGGCCACCATCAAAAACCTGTTAAGGCACAATAAAGGCAAAATGACATAAAATACATTCTGCTTTAGGTAGCATGTGACATGTCAAACTAGGGGGTTTTCATGATTCTGAATCCATTCCAAGCATTAGTTTTGCACACGGCCGCCCACAGCCACTTGCCCAAATGTGCTCAAATAGCCACTTGCCCAAATGTTCTCAAATGTGCTGACCTCATCACATTTGTGATGACGGCTATGGCCGTTTTTAGCCCAAGGAGTGTTTTTTGTGCAAAACTAATGCTTGGAATGGATTCAGAATCATGAAAACCCCCTAGTTTGGAGGTTGTTAATGGTGACGTAATTAAGATATGTATCAATGCCGGGGTATAACTGGCTTTCGATGGTGACTGCCGTTATAAGAACTTTCCGCGCTGAGCCTACCAACTTACCAAGCAGTCAGCGTTTCAGGTCGGACGTTATTACCGAACGGAACACATTTGCACACACTACGCATGCGCGTAACCCCAGATGTGAGAGATGTCAGAAGAGAAGAAGGTTTGTTTACGTTTTATTTAATGGTTATAAATTAACCTTTTAAAGCTTTGACGTTATTTATCCAGTTCTGTTGTTTTGACGTTATTTATCCAGTTCTGTTGTTGAGTGACGTTGCGTTTACCATAATATGTCATGCTGAGAATGACCTTTGATTTGTACACTCTCAGTCTCAGCTGGGTAGGGTAAGTGATTTGTTTGGTTAAAACTAAAACCAACCAGACGTCTTCTGGTTGGTTTGAGTGCAGATTTGACTATGAATGTATTGGTTTTGACTGAAGTATTTAACAGTTTGCAGAATTACAGTACATTTCAAGCACAACTCAATACAAAAACTGTTAACCGAGTGGACGACACCATAAACTAAGTATTACACTTGTTTACAAGAGGGTCCACCGTTTTCAATTCATCATAACATTTAGAGACGTACACATATACACTTCTATATAGCCAAAAACAGGAAATCATCATAAAGGAGGTAAAAAAGGGGAAAAACATATACAGTGAGGGGGAAGGGGAGGGTGGGGGATTCAGATTTTACGGGGGCCAGTTTCGAATCGTATAGGTGCCCTTTGAGAGCGGTTTTGAAGGAGTCAAGGGATTCACATGTATGTGGTGTATGGAATCTTGTGGACAGAGTGCAAGATGCTGCACTCTGTCGTCAACCCTAAGCCATTCCAGCCTGTCAAAGTGGGCAGGAGTGAGGTGGGTTCGGGGGGTGAAGCCCAGTATAGTAGCCTGACCAGTTTGTTTTGGTAAGTCTGGAGCCTTGTTTTAAGGTCCTTTGAGGTGCTGTGCTAACAAGAGGTGCATGCAAAGTCGAAGAAACCTTGTACGAGGGCTCCTGTTAGGGTCTTCAAGGTGTTTTTGTCGACCAGTGAGGAGAGCCTGTATAGGAATCTTGTTCTTTGGTTGACCTTTTTGATTACGTTGGTGGCCATTTTATCACCAGAAAGATTTGCCTCCAGGATGGAACCTAGGTAGGTAATTCCATCTTTTCGTGTGATAATGTGTCACCCACTCTAACCAAGAAGCCGAGTGATGGTGCTCATAGTGGAACCTGCTGGCTAGTTAAGGAGAAATGCACACGCACACATTTAGCACATGAGACAATATTATTGTATTGATGTTATCATTTTGGAAATAAATTGTAATAAATGCCAAATCTTATCCACACGACGTAGCCTGCACACTTCTCAAGTACCCCTATAGGCCTATGTCTGCTGTAAGCGTGCAATTGCTGATAACTTGCATATATTAGTGTAATTTATATTCAGGGTTTATGCAGCTGCTCAGTACATATACATATACAGTATATCCATTCATAGAGTCAACTTTATTGTCACATCACAGGTTAAACAGATGGTGAAATACTTTTTTGTGCAAGCACCATCTTTTTTGTTATTTCCAATGAAGCAAATGGTGACGCAACTCTCTAATCAATGGCGCTGAGTCAGACCAGGTGCAGATTCCTACTAGGATCGCCCACCGATATATATTCACTCCAAATGACTCGATTGGTGATCGACAATTTACCCGATCTGGAGAAACCAATCTTTTATACGTGGTATAAAAGTCAATCAGATATACAGTATAGTAGTATATCGTTTTGCATCTTTGTGACAGGCCTAAACATTCTCCCCTTCCTCCCCACACACAGGAACAGTTTTGACGTGCGTTTTGACATAATAATCTTGGAAATATAAAACTTTTCCCCTTATGCACAATATCGGTATCTGTATCGGCCGAAAAACAATCAGTGATCGGTCCCAAACAACCTGATCGGAGCACCTCTAATCATTTTCTTGTGTCATTCTCCCTCCCCCTCTCTCTCTCTCTCTCTCTCTCTCTCTGCGTGTGTTGCAGGAGGGCTTTAAGCTTCTGGGGCTCCTGGACATTGAGAACACTCCGTGTGCCAGAGAGTCTCTGCTCTATGGATCTGCAGGATACATGGTCACTGGGCTGCTGCACTTCCT
Organism: Electrona antarctica; assembly: GCF_951216825.1. NCBI lineage: Eukaryota > Metazoa > Chordata > Actinopteri > Myctophiformes > Myctophidae > Electrona > Electrona antarctica. The sequence goes on along the minus strand of NC_136791.1, from coordinate 24,941,534 downwards.
GTTTACCAGTACGAGATACATTAATATTCATAAACCTTATATGGTCACTGGGCTGCTGCACTTCCTGTTTACCAGTACGAGATACATTAATATTCATAAACCTTATATGGTCACTGGGCTGCTGCACTTCCTGGCTACCAGTACGAGATACATGGATATTCATATCATTTATACACATGGTTACTGTGCTGCTGCATTTCCGGGCTACCAGTGAGATACAACATGAATATTCATATCATTTATATATCGTCGCTGTCAGGCAGAAACCTCTTGTCTTTTAAAGTAAATTAAAAGACAAGTAAAATGTTTTAATCTAGTAACAGTAAACAAAAAATAATGTCAATGCCAATGTGCGTGGCCACGGAAAACATTTGAGAACCACTACTGTAACAGACAGATGTTTTGAGCAGAGGCTAAATTGCCTTTTGACTTTGATGCAGTACCTGTTGTCAACCAGTAGGTGTCCTACCTGACCCAGGACACCTACTGGTGTAGAAATGCAGGGAGACCACCTCCAACAACACTAGTTATCTCTATCTCGCAGATAGATTTTTTTTTTTATATATATATATATATATATATATATCTCATCAAATGTATGGTGACTTTATACATTGTCATATACTTGAATATGTCCTTTATACTGTACAGTACTTATATTATTTTCACTTTACCCAAATACAGCTCAAGTGGATTTAGGAGGTTTTTGACCAGTTTTTTTGTTGTCCGACTTAGTTATTCAATCAAGGGGACAAACCACTTAATTCCACAAGTTTCAGTTAGACAGTTTGAGGATTCAAGTTGGGACTCTGGAAGGTTTAGTCAGATGCGCTTCTTAAACACTTTTCATTGGTTTATTTGCAAAACCCACACACAGACATAAAGGGTTTTCAATAGACACTGATTTATAATACATCAATAAAACGTTGAATATTGGAGTTACCGGTAGCCGTTTCTGCCTGACAGCTATGTTTATTGTTTTACCATAATCATACAAAATAATGTATGAACTTTGAACATATTTTACGGAATAGTACTTTTTGATGTACTGGGGACCCCTATTTTGTTTTAACCAAAGAAAGAAAATCAAAAGATCAATTACCATTCCTGTAGTGAAATTAATTTTCGAAGTATTGTCCAATGTCAGTGTGTTCATGTTTTCATTATAAGTAATAGTATTTCATGACGTTTCGTCTTCCAGGCAGAGTGAGGCGTTCGTTTGACGTGGGCATGGCCGGCTTCCTGTTGACCAGTCTGGGATCATGGTACGTGTTTTTGTTTTTTTATGATATCCCACCATTTGTTTCACCCTTAATGTAAACCTGGGTGCTACACTCCCTCTGCCAACCCGGGGAGAGCAATCGACTGACCTCATGCTTCCTTCTATGCATGAGGAGTCCAAGCCGCGTCTTTCCACCTGACGGGGGAGTTTCCCCGGTTGGACGTAGAGCGTGGAAGGAAGTGGAACCCGTTACTTTCCCCTCCATCATGGCGCCCCAGCTGACTAGGGGGAGGCAGTATAGAGACCAGGATTAGTGCGTGTTTAGTTGTGAGGGTATCTACCCTGGTACATTTTCTAACATGGTCTGAACCACTGCTTCTCAACGGTTGGACCGTGGACACTCAGGGGGCCAAATTGATGAACCCTTATGCAGTGATGTAAATTACATTTAAAGTAAAAAAACATTATTTTACTGGAGTATTTCCATTTTTTACAGTACTTCTACTCCACTACATCTAAGAGGCAAATGTACTTTTACTCCACTACAATTATTTGAAAACGTTAGTTACTACTAATTACTTTGTAGGTTTTGAATATTAATACAAAACAGATTAACCACATCAGCCCTATGACAATTTTGGCCATTGGAAAATAGCCGATCTACAAGCTCACAATGAGTCGCTTCGCATATTGTGAGCTTGTAGATATTGATATTTTCAAAAGATGCGTATACTTCTGAAAAGTTGTGAAATGGGACATTCTGCATATTGAGTACTTTCTACTTTTGGTACTTTAAGTAAATTCTGAATTCTGGACTAACAGAGTATTTCCAAAAACATGGGAGTACTTTTCCCACCACTGTCCGTATGGGCCTGGAGTGTAGCGCATGCAGAGAGTGTCCAAATGGAAGTGGCTTTTAACACCGTTGTCTCTTGTTTCCTGGCCAGGTCTTACTGCAGATACAACAACGCTCAGCTGCGTTTTCGAAATAGGGTGGTCAAGGAAGGCATGAGAAATAAGGCCATCTATGAAGGAACCAGTCTGGACCCACACAGGATCCCCAAACCCACAGAGCAGCCGCCTCCTTCATGAGCACAGGATCCCCAAACCCACAGAGCAGCCGCCTCCTTCATGAGCGTTTGTACATGAAATATATCGTTGCTGTCGGAGCAGAAACCTCTTATCTCCATATTTCCAAATTGTGTTTTTTTTTCCTTTCGTAAACTTAACGCCCCACTTGACCATACAGGGTCACACAAAAGCAGCAGATCTGTTTCAAGCTTGCATATCTGCTACTTTTGCTGTTTTTGAATTTGACAACTCAAAAGTAACTGTTTTGGACACGCTATAAAATGGCTTGAAATGTGTACAGTAACTTTATTTATGTTGATGTTGCCTTGAATAAATGAATAAATAAATGACGTACCGGTATTAACCTATTACATTAACGTCCCAGTCTTTATTGTTGTGAATCTCTGCAGGTTGTTAAAGCATCGTCATTTTAGATTTTGGCGCAGATTATGCAGGGGTAAAAATTCAAAAAGGGCGCATAATCACGCAAACATCCCGCATATTTCACCACATAAAATCACATAAAACCCTGCATATTTTGAAACCTTTTCCATATTTCACAACTTTCCGCATATGTCGATAGTTTGCAATTTTTCCGCATATTTCGCACTTTGCATAATGATTTGCACATCACACAGATTTTAGCCCTCATAATCAAGGATTTTAGCCCTCATAATCAAGGATTTTTCCTGCGTTTTTCTGGAGGGTCTAAAATCCATTCCTGAATGTTGGGCAAGTGCAGTGCCGCCCCAAAGGTCTCCCCGTCCCCAGCAGTCTAGATAGCCTTCTCCGGTCCAAGCCTATATAGTTTCAAGCCAACCCCCCCCTGCACAGCTCCAGTCTTCCCGTTTCCACCCCAGCCCTTATCCTCAAACCCCCCAGTTTTACATTCTGAGTTATGGGTGAAGTTGTCCTTCCAGTAAGGTCATAATGATAAATAGTGCATTTAGATAGGACCTTTATCCAAAGCGCTTTATGTAGTTTACATTTACCCATTCACAACACATTTCACTCACCAATGCCAGAGGAAAACATGCACGTCACCAACTTGCTCATCAGCAGAAGTTAAGGGTTGCTCAAGGCACTTGGGCCAGATTCACAAAAAAGGAAATTTACAACCAGGTGTAAATGAAGTGTGTAATGAGAGCGTATTAATCCGTCCGATCAATCTCGCGTGTCATTCACCAAAGGTTGCGTAATGGCTTCATTTGTGCGGATCGCTGCTGGAGCTCATTTCGCCTCTTTCCCAAGCGATTCGCCTGGTATAATTGAAACATCCACACCCATTTCACGCCATATAAGGCAACAGGAAATAGCTTTCCTTGGGTAAAAAACGTCATCACATTCCTGCAAAATGCACAGATCTCCGAGCTTACAACGGTGAACGTGGTGGTCCGCGATGGATGCGCCGCACTGCATGAACTGGTAGATCAGCTTATTTTGTCAGGCAAGTCTCTCGCAGTGTCACCTGACTGAACGTTATAAAGTACTCTCATAACGCAACTCTAGTTAATGTATTGATTTAAGTAAGTTCAAGCTCAGGACCAAGGCTACTTGGCAATTATATTATGAAAGCCCTTTCTATTGAACAATTGCACACTCGCCTTTGCAGAGGTAAAACATAATTATCAGAGCTGCATTGATTAATGGGGGGGAAGACTGTCCTTTGGATTACTATATATATCTGAATCATAGGGAATTAATTTGTTCTGGTAACGTAGCTATTTCAACCTTAATCGTCAGAGGTATATTAAAGTTGGCTATAGTATGAATGGTTAATAATTCATTTAATGATGTCAATAATATTAAAATAATTCTCGGGACATTTGGCGTTAGTTGGCACTTGGCATAATGGAAGTTTGGTGCTGATCGATGGAGGCATGTCGACATGATGTCGTTCATGATTAGATCAATGCCTACAGCTACATTATAATTAATTAATAGTTACCATACCACGAAACAATTCTGTGCATGCTCAGCGAGGCAGCCGGCAGCGCAGCGACATTAAAGCATGCATAATCTTATTTTTGGAGGAGAGCGCTGGAGAGGTGAGCTGGCTTCAAACTTTGACTGGCCGACTTGCAAAGTGCAAACATGCTGATGCCATTCAATAATGTTTTAATATGTTTTTATATAATTAGCTCTAGTGACTGTCAGTCTGCTGTCTGTCTGTCAGACTGTCATGTTTGTGAACCATAGATTGCACGCATATAGGCATACAAGCGCAAGCTGTGCAATACATGATCTATTTCGACTATAGGCTATCATTGTTTTATGTGCTGACCAATGTTGTGATCTTGTGGACAACTGGACATATTTGTTTGGGGACTATTAATTGATTCAGCTTGAAGACTAAAGCATTCTAAATACATATACGCATGGCTTGATCACTATATGGCACCCTCCGAGCGGATTTTACGACCAACGTCCGCCAAGTTAAAATGATGAATTCCACACGTAACGTGGGAATGCTCGTAAATGTCCGTACACTCACGATGTGAGTGTTAACGGTGTTGTGAATCTGGCCCTTTGACACTAACCCAGGGACAACACCTCTGACACTAACCCAGGAACAACACCTAAAAAATGGACACTAGAAAAGTGGTCCAACATTTTCATGTCTAGGACCCCCAGATTGATGAATATGGTCACAGGCCTGTAGCTGAAAAGATGAAGGAAGGAAGGAAGGAAGGAAGATTTGCATTCATTTAAGTCTCCAAGTAATGCGACACATTTTGAGCTTGTAGATCAGCCATTTTTGGTAGCCGATATAAGGGTGCACCTGTGGGGAAGAAATTATTTTCTTCTTTTTATGGCATGGCCAGCCGGGTTGAAAGCCTTTGGTATTAAAGGGCCACTTCACCCCTTTTGCAACCAGATCTTAATTTAATGGTGTTTTTATTTGTGTAATGTGTTGTTTTTAGATATTTTAGTCATGACACCATGTTCATAACCACAATTTGTCATGAAAATGTGGTCTCACTTCCTTCCTGGACTACAAAGTCACACCTCCACGCAGCCTGCTTTGGGGCAGTGTACCAAAGTATTATAGTCATTGTAGAAATTCAGTTATCCAGTCAAACACACAGACTTCATTATAGTGCAAATTTCAAATTGTGCTGCTGTTATCTAGTACAGACAATATTAACAGTGACTGCAATTTCTTCCAGCTCTGAAATGTCCCTTTAACCAATAATAACTTCAGCCATCCTCCCCATTCCTCACTTCCATCTATAGAACCAACAGCATGACTGGATAGGATATCTCACAAAACACCTGGACAGTGTGGGTTTTATCCATTTCATAAGCTAAATTGCAGACACTGCAGGGATATCCAAGTGTATATATGCACCGGTAATCACATTAGGGGGAAGTGGGGGGTGGGAGAGCTAGCGGTGTATTGTGGGGAAAGCCAAAATAGCAGATCAACAAGCTCACAACGCACGTTTGTCGATCTGATACTTTCAGCAAAAGCTTTCGCCCAAAATAACAGAAAAGGTACTAGTATACTATAGAGCCCTGAGGAACTCGACGTTAAGAGCATGTCCCAAAATATATATCTATAGGCATGGATGGGATGGGACCATCTCGCAAAAACCTGCAGGACATTGTGGGTTTTATCCATTTCATAAGCTAAATTGCATCATGTACAGCGAGCAGATACTGGATATCAAGTGTATAATCACATTAGGGCCGGTGTGGGTGGGGGGTGGACTGTTTTCTGTATACCCGGAAGGCTTTTAAAAAAGGCTCTTGTCTTGTTTTGCGTCCCTCTCTCTTCCCAGAATGGTCGGAAGCACTGCGGGCCTGCCAAGCTCTGCCAGAAAACATATTAATCTCGGGGCCCATGAGGCTCCACAAATGAGATGGGCGAGAGACCTTTAGTGCTCCCTGAGGAATCTGGCTGGGCTGTTCTATAGAGCTCAGCTGGAAATGCACAGCACAGCCAGGGATGGAGGAAGTATACTCAGATTATTTACTTGGCAATAATAATTTTTAAAAAAAATACTCTGTTACAAGGAAAAAAGGCCTGAATTCGAAAGTGTAGCCTACCATGCCACCGAAGTCAAAGTACTCTCATTTGTCAAAAGAGAAAAAAAACAGCCGATCACAAAGCGTTGCGTTGAGCTATCTATTAAAAAATAATAATTTGATGGCTATTTTCGAATAGACAAAGTATAGACCATAAAACATGGCTTATACAGTAAGTAGTTAATGTAGTCTATGTTTTGTAATAATAATCTAAATCTAAAAAAAGTTTACGAATTATCGCAGTGGTGTAAAAAGCAAGATATTTTCCTCTGAGATGTACAAGTATAAAGTATTGAAAAATTTACACACTACACTACTGTTAAAATAGAGTAAATGTACTCAGTTACTTTGCACCGCTGCCTTGCTCCCAGGGGATTTGGGGTGAGCTCAGCTGCAGATGCATAGCACAGCAAGCGACCGACAACATTCCCATAAAAACCCCAAACAGCCCGAGAGGACCAGCCTGTATTTTTGTTGTTACCATGGCAATATTGTAGGCTTGTGGGCTATGTTGTGAAATCACCACCAGTAGTGATAGTGTGCGTGCTTGCGTGCGTGCGTGCATGCATGCGTGCGTGCGTGCGTGCGTGCGTGCGTGTGCGTGTGTGTGTGTGTGTGTGTGTGTGTGTGTGTGTGTGTCGGATTGTGGAGGAAAGGTGCCAAAGATGCTCTCCTCTGATTCATGGCCTGAAAGGTCCTTTGTCCTGGCTGAGAGAAACCATTTCATTTTAGAGAGAGCATCAGCTGTCAGTTATAATGACCTACACCCTCCCCCCACTCCATCATAGACCTGGAAAGATCACATTTACATCCTTCTGTCGTCGCCATAGCAACTAGACAGTAGACACTAAAACAAACCTCATATCTAATATAACACATGCACACCTCAATTCCGTATTTCTTTGATTTAAGAAAACATGTATTATGATTGTGAATGCACCTGCAATAAAGTATTAGAAAGATCTGTATTACATTAGTAGTATAGTATTATCATCATTATTGTTAACATATAATAATACATAAGCACACAACAATACATAATTAGGCTATAGGCTAATAATTATTAATGCTATACATAATGTGGTCATAGAATAGGCACCTAAATAGCTTAAATATAGCCTATGGGCCCATATACACAGACAGGACAGAATACTTTCCTTATACGAATGACGTTCATTTATCTATTATTAATTCATTTGACTTGATTTCCCTCCAACTACACCCGCATAAAAGGACATTTATGCTTCTGTGCAAAATTATAGTCCCCAATATCTACCAATATACCAATATACCAATGTCTGCCTGGATGGATGGAAGGCAGCTCATATGAGCTGCCTTCCATCCATCCATGACTCCATTCTAGCATCACAACAACAACATATTACAGCTGATTCAGAACACTGAGGAATCCTTCAGGACTCATAGATAGATAGGCGTGGTTTTGGATGGAGGTGGCGGTATAGCTCCTCTCTCCTCCTGCCCCCCCGCTGGGAACCTCCCCACCTGCCTTCACAACACAGTCACACCGTTCTCCTCTCCTCTCTGCTCTGTCTGTCTGTCTGTCTGTCTGTCTGTCTGTCACCGCAATGACCGCATTTTCCTCCTGACGTTTCATTACAGCGCACATTTTCATTTGAATTTTTCCCTTTTTTTCCCGAGCTTTTTTTTTTCTTTTAGCAGCGTCTTTGCAACAGGCTAATATAACAACAACATAATAGCCTACGGACCGTCCGTCGAGTCGACTCGGGGCTGGTGGTGATCAGTCGAGTGGATGAAATCATCCCCCATGCATGCATTCATGCAGGCAGTGGTAGCCTAGTCACCCGCACGGCAATAAACAAGCATTGTGAATCATAATAACGAAGATCTGCTGGCCTCCAGTCCAGGACAGGACATTACAGGACTGTCCAGTCCAGGAGAGGACAGGACAGGAGGACATTACAGGACAGCGCGGGACCGGCCACAGCAGACCAGGGACCCTGGTTTTGGTGGTCCATGGTTCGGAGGACCACCACGCACACACACACACAGCAGGGCGCATTCGAAGCGCAGCGGTCGTGAGTGACCACTGCGGTTCCATCCATCCATCCATCCATTCATCCACGGATTGACGTCCCCGCGGATCGACAAGATGCATCCCAGCGGAGGCTTGCTGTCCTCCGGCGGCATACTATGCGTGTTGTCGCTGGTCCTGCTCCACCATGGCACCGTGGACGGAGGGAAGAGACCGCGGCCGCCGCGCTGTCCCTCGTCGTGTTCGTGCACCAAAGATAACGCGCTGTGCGAGAGCGCAGTGCTCATTCCCCGCAGCTTCCCTCCCGATGTCATATCACTGTAAGTCCACAATGACGATGATAAATAAGCTTTTAATTATGTCGTGGTGGTCTTATTATCACGGCATGTTAGTTAGGGCTGTGTTGTTTTGGAATTACAAACGTACACCGTAGCCTTGATACGGCAGCATCAGCATGATCAGAATAGCCTGTATGGCAGCACTCTGCATGCGTTTCTAAATTCTTGCTGGTGATATTAACAATACATAATCGGCTATAATGGAATGATTGTTTGTTTGTATCAGGACAGTTCTCTAGGTATAACTGCCTTCCGTAAATACGTGTGTGTTTCCCCCACAGATCATTCGTGAAGTCTGGATTCAGTGAAATCCCTAAAGAGAGTTTCATCCACACGCCAGCTCTGCATCTTCTGTGAGCAATATTCTCTCTCTCATTGTGTGTCAGACCCTGTGGTTCTGTGTGAGGTGATCATCATCATCATCAACGCCATGTTTAGTTATAGACAAAGATCTGCTCCCATTGATGCTGGAAAAGATCACCTTGATCATGTCTATAGCCTAACATGCATGATATGATACAATCTAAAATTGGCGAATTATGTTTGGGTATAGTTAAGGCCTACTTAAAATAGCTTATATATAATATATATAAATAAAAAATAAGACAGTTTCTTTTGCAGGATTGATATAATGTTCTATACCCCAGGATCAGTGTGCCTATAATGCTGTTAAAAGGCAGTTTCTATGACATGTACGGGTTAATACAATGTTGTTGTGGGGGAATCCCTCCATAGCACACATGCAGGGAATTCCCCCCATGAACATCTATCTCATCTGGACTGAGTCACTGCATGTGTCCCTCCCTCAGTTCAGTTCAAAGCAAAACACACCATGCACACTCACTCATATACTGATGTGATGAGTCCAGTGTCCAATCTACATTTATATTAAAATCACAGCTGATCTGAGAATCGCTAATATAATATAGCGCCTCCAATACATGACTTTTGAAGCTTTTACATCATATGGCAGGCCAAGTCTATGAGTTTTGTAATGTTTGTTTAGAGCAAATAGGACAGTAAATGACGACATAAGATGTCATGGCCAATATTATAAATACATTAGAATAATGCACTTACGCACGTTCTTAATTCTTATGAATCTCTGACCAGCACTGTTCCTCTCTTAGTCTTTTTACAGCCAACACCTTTGAGTCCATCAGTGAGGATGCATTCCTGGGTCTGCCGCACCTGGAATATCTGTGAGTAAAATGACTGTATATCGTTATCAAAACTGATATTTACACGGATACATTTAGCTCATGAAGGTTAATCGACTAGTCGATCGAAGCATGTTTTTCTTGTGATATATATATATCAACGAATCAACGTGGAAAAATTGTAATTGATATTTTATAATACACTCAATCGGTTAGTCTGATTAACCAGTTAAGCCATGCATTATACCGCGTTGTGTAATATATTTTTTGAGGGGCGCTCCGATGTCCAGCTTTTGGTGTGTGTGCCCAAACTTTGTCCTACACAAACATTAAATTCCCTTTGACAATGAATGGACAATTTTACGTCATGATGATGTACGATGATAAGATCGAGCGCCCCTCACTTCACACGGGTGTGATTTTTAAGAATTGTTCATTAATCATAATTGAGGCGAAAGTTTGAAATAATGGTGATACTGATTTGAAGTCATATTATGACTATTCCTTATTGCTCCACTGTACGATTATCCTGAATTTTACCGTTCCAGTGAATAATGGCAAAAGGATAACATTATACCATGTTGTCTTTCTATTGTGTGTCATTTTCAGCTTCATTGAAAACAACCAAATCAAGTCGATATCACCACATGCTTTCCGGGGTCTGAAAACATTAGTACACCTGTAAGTACTCGTCTATTAACTAGAAAATGACAGGCCTGATACTGTACTTGTGAACAGCAGAAACATGGTAATAGATATACAGGTAATACCTGTATCTGTCAGGTATACATGCTGTTATTTTATTTTTTATGCATGAGCTCTGTACTGTACGTTCCAGCATGCAGTACTGAAATTGATCTTACAGTAAACTTTACTTCATGTTATTAGTTGTGACATCTGGGCAATTGGTCTTTCTTTGTTTACAAATGGGACCTCCGCAGTGTGAAATCCTGAATGTTAATTTAACTCGGGAGAGGATACAAATGGAACAATTGTTCACTCTCATCAAGAGTTGAATGATATACCGACGAGTTTACTGTGCAGGCAAACCTTGAGGCAAAAATTCCACTGAAAAGTTCTCGACGTGTTATGTAAAAGTTACATTACGATCTGTCAGAGCAAATGCCGTGTCCGCTAGGAACTTTATGGTATGAATATTTGAAGGGAACATACATAACATTTCATGTTCAAAAAATTACACAATGCATGAGAAGGCCTACTTTTACACATGCCTTTACTCTCACAGTTTAATTAACACTGAGGATTGTTCGTATTTTCTCTTGTGCCAATGCATGCGTCATGGCTTTCTTTTCAGGCATACACTCTGCAGTTCCTTCCCTGTACTGTGGCAGAGAAAGCCGTTATCATGGCTGAGGTAGACACAGAGCTAAGAATAACCATGCCGTTTCCCTCAAACTCGCAATAAGCAATTTTCCAGCCTCCAATCTCCAGGGTAATAATACAATACGAGCTCCGAGCTCCAGAAGAACGGCACTGCTGTTATTTACCGTACAAGGAAACACTCCCATGCTCGCATTCCACGTTTCAAACCGCGCAAAGGTTTAAAATGTCACTCACATTTAATTCCTCTGGTTTTGTATGTTTAATAGCCGATATGTTTGATGTTTAAATGACAAACTGTACAATTAGTACGAGTGTACTCTGTGAACAGCGGTATTCCTACAGCAATGAAGGTGATGCAGTGTATTACTGGGTGTGGGTGACATGGTCACAATTTGTGTCCGAGTATTGGAGCGCGCCCAAGATGCTTGAGACATGTGCGTACAACGTGCACTCCAGTTAAGTGGTAGCTCATTTTAAAAGGTTAGGTACTGTACACATGGTGGCATGTTGTTTACGTCTCCAGACAGTACATTATTCTACTACATGTACAACTGATCACGTGGATCATTCAAAAGTAGCCCATGCACATAATAATAATAATACAACTTTATTTATATAGCACTTTTTTAAACAAAGTTACAAAGTGCTTTGAACAGTCAGACATCAATAACAACAGAATACATCACTGATGCAAAAGAAAAAAACAGTAGAAAATGCAAAATAACGAATACAGATACGAATCCACATATACAGTACACCATTTAAAAAGGCAGGTGCTGAATTAGAAAAGAACACAGATCAAAGATGAGTTTGCACACTGAGGCTCCCTTCTGGTGGCAACCAAACAAAATAACATGTCAGGCACACCGCAGAGCTGTGTGATGGAAACGTCACTTTGTTTGGATGCCACACTGTAATAGAAGGGAGCTACAGTGTGCACACTCATCCGTCTCGCCTGAGACTAGATCACACCGTCGTTAAACATTAGACTGACTTTGTGAATGGTTTCGTCATGTTGAGTCTCATCATGAGTGTGAAAACTTAATTAGTGACAGCACTAATTAGCAGACATGCAAACGTTATCGGTGACGGGCACTGAACTCTGGTATATTTTACCCAATGTAAAATATTCCATAGAAAATACATCTCATCAAAATATATTGAAGTACAGCAGTACATGACAACTTGAGGTACCCTTCTTCTATTTCATCATGACGTTTCACAAACATCATAAGGGGGAAAAATCGGTGAAAAACGGTTATTATTTAAAAAATATTCCTAAAAAAAACAATAATGGAGCTAGGAACTTCTCATTTGGTCCACCCATTCCATGTGATAATGGTCCAGTGGAAAAAAAATCCTTATTACTAAACACGGGTGAACTATTCAAAAATGTTTTTCAAAATAGTAAAAAAAAAAGGGATAGGGATTTATAGCGATAAGGGGTAAGGCACTGGCGAAAATAGGATGCCTAGTCTCAGTAAACGCTCGATCCTGCTTGTGTTATGAGTTTTTACAATACAGTATATCATTATCATGTTTGTTTCCTTGTCATTGGCAGGAGTCTGGCCTACAACAATCTGGATACTCTGCCCAAAGATGTGTTCAAGGGTCTTGAGGCTTTGACCAAAGTGTGAGTACTATATGAATGTTGTATCCAGAGCCGGATTTACATTGCCGAGGGCCCCCGGGCTGGAGCAAATTTGAGGGCCCCCCTTGGGGCTCGTGGCGGAGCCGCGTGTCCCTATTTTGTTTTCATTTTGGGGTACCCAGGCCCCTAAAAAGAGAGGCAGGCAGGCAGGCAGGCAGGCCCCCTAATCGGGGGCCCCTGGGCTGTAGCCCACCCTAGCCCAACGGTAAGTCCGGCTCTGGTTGTATCCTCTAGTCTACCACTGCCACAGTAACCTTGAGGTGCCAGCCTTTCCACCGCCGAGGAAAGCCAGGTACTCGTTCCAAACTGGCCCGTGTGATCCGGTTTAGACAAAAGGAAAAAATAATCATCATGTAATTGCGAATCAATTAGTTTAGTCTCGCTAGTCATGCTAGTCACAAGATGGACATACCAAAACGACTATTATAACAAAAGAAACAAAACGATTATGCCAAACTAAACACATTTTAAACTAGGGCAATAATTTATTATAATAATAAGAGGTGTACGGCAACCGGAACTTCCGGCCGTTGGAAGTTCCGGTCCTGGCTTCCCTCCCCCCGGGCTAGCATGGGCCACTTGTGTTCATATAGATGCGAACCCCTACCTAGACTTGTTGTGGTCGGCACTATAGGCACTTTACACCTGCACGCCATCCGAGCATTAACATTTTTAACAGCACATGCAGCAAACAGCCAAATGTGCTGTTAGACTTTTGCACAAATTGATTTTGTACTGAATTTGTGGGCCAAAATGCGTATCAATTTGGGGTCTTTGTTATGAAAATGGTCTGAGAACCACTGCACTAACGGCCATGTTCCAGTGGCGACGGTGGTGGGATGGTGATGGAGTGCACCATGGTGTTGCATAATGTATGCATAGGGCAGAGCAGTGTAGCTATATATGGACTAGCAGCCATCCACGGTGAATAATGTGTGGGTGGGCTGCTCACACGGTTAAAAGGGATATTTCACTTTCCAAAAAACTTTTGGTCATTTCATCGTCTACTCGGGCTTATGCGAACACCTCAGACAGTTTTTACGTTGCTCGATTCAGTATTTAGATATTTGATATTCACTGTAGCTGCCCCACCCCCTTCCTATACAAAGCCATTGTAACTTCAAACTCCATTTTAACCATGTTTGATTCATTGAAAACACCCGTCCTTTTTTCTGGTGATTCATAGTGTCCCATGTGAGGTGCCCGTGTTTATTTATTTTTAATAACTAGACCGGTGCCCGGCTGTAGAGCACCGAGTCGGTAACGATGGAAGTTGGAGATCCATGCCCCACCCGGCTATGCAATACCAGTTGTACCCGTGTCAGAGTACCCGTTCCACTCATCTGTCTGTGTCCCTTTTATGCCCATATATGGAGATTTCTGTATCTGTCTCTCCGTGTCCCTTTATTCCTATATTTGGAGTTCTGTGTCAGGCATGCCCAAATTTGGAGTGTTGAGATGTCAGAACAGGCCAGCTCCATATATGGACCCTGGGCAGGGGCCCTGTACAGAGCCGGGCAGAGGCCTTTTGTGGCGGTTCTGGACAACCGGGCACTGCACTCCCTGTGGGGGTGTGGAACGTGTGTGTCGAATTTGAAGTCGGTGGGGCGAACGGTTCTCGAGTTACGTGCATTACAGACGTAAACAAAGGTATTTAAGTTAAATCCGACTTGCCTAAGCCTGCAGTGCAGACACCCTGTTACATGTATTTTTCAGAATGGACAACATTAATATAATTTTTCAATACAGAATGAGATCATATCGACATCGGTAATATCGGTTATCGGCCATAACAGCAATTAACTAGAATAAGTGCACAGGTCTCCACCAGGAGGATGTTTTGTGTGTGTGTGTGTGTGTGTGTGTGTGTGTGTGTGTGTGTGTGTGTGTGTGTGTGTGTGTGTGTGTGTGATGCGGCTTGGCCTGTTGTAGCGCCACCATGAGGCTGATTTGAAAACTGTCAAGTGGCATTTCTTCCTCAGCCTAGTGGGAATATGCATGCACAGTTTCACCGCAATAGGATGCTGCGTTGAGTAATTGTGTCAATTTGTACAAAACGGGTACAAAGTGGGCTACTCCTGAAAGGTTTAGAAGCCAATCGTAGTCAATGAAGATGGATTATGAGAAATCAAACAAACGCGTCTTGATCACATGACTATGGAGAGCATGTGTACCGATTTGCGTGAAATTTGGATAAAATCTGAAGGAGTAATATTAGAAAATGTGTTTTACATATGTCGGCCTCCTGGTGGCGCTATAAAGAGCAGATGTGAAAAATTCCAGGCAAAGGTAATCACACGATGTGTCCATGATTTGCAGCATTTTGTTTGAAACTGACATTGGCATCCAGGGAGTGTGTGTGTGCAAAATTTGACATCGACCGGGTTAACGGTGCCGGAGATTAGCTGTTCACAGACGGACGGACACACACACACACGGACGGACGGACGGACACACGGACGGACGGACGGAGTGCAAAACATACTCTCTCCCCATGCCTTCGGCCTGGTGGAGACAATTATATCGGATATCGATATCGGCCAAAATGTCTCATCGGCACATCCCTACCCCTAACTCAATCCCTAACCTAGGAGAAACAAAAATACAATACTAAACCCTAACTAACCTAACTAACAAAATTACAATAAAGTGAAGGAATAACAAAAAGGGCCTAACACCCGTACAGGATGGCAGTGGCAGGGAGGACGCATTAGGTAAAAGTACAAATAGTATATAGGAATAATAACAAACTGAGGGTTTATTCTTAAAGCAGAACAAACTGATATACTAAAGTTTAACTAACCAAAATGGCTGGGAAGTAACGAAAGGCAATATACAACTAAGGCACAATTTACTAGAAACAGAAGGGAATCGAATTCAAAGGCACAAACAAACAAAGGCAAACAAAAAGACATGCAAAGGGTGGAGGACAAGAGGAACCAAGTCTCTGCTGCAGCCATAGTATAGGAGCAATGTTTGGAACTATAGCCCATAGGCACCCGCTTTGCTGCGAGATCAAAGCGTGTCACGACTCTCCTACTCTACACTCTGGGCCCAGCCAACTGGGATTAGGGTGTGTGCGAGGACACCCAATCAGGAAGGAGGGGCAGGTCCGAGCAGGGACCTGTCAATCTCACAGCAAAGTCTGCATTCAATCATTCACTTATCACTGCCAGCCATCAGCCTCTCTCACTCTCCAACATACTCCATTCACCTCCATTCAATACCTCACATGAAACACAGAAGGAAACAAATTATAATACATGCCATCAACATAAAACCAACATTTCCACACTATTACAATTATTCCCATCTTAACCAATTACCACCATAATAATTAACCATAACAAACATTAAATAAATACTCGGACCGTGGTCCGTAACAATAATTATATTAAGGCTTCGATTATGTCAAATCGCTGCATTGCTTTGCTGCATGGCATCGCTGAATCGATTATTTTTGACACCACTACATGTAACCCAGCCCACACACACGCTGGACAAGCTACAGCACAAGCTCGCCATTAATAAAAGCCTCCATTTCTGCGGTCAAAAATCTGTATGTTGTAGAAACCTCGTTGTGTATCCAAAACAGCTACGTTTTCAGGAATTGGAATGGATCCAATGTAGTTATTAAAGTTTGAAAAATAGCGGGGGGAAAAAAGAAGCTGATCTACACGGTCAAGTGTTGTACTGCGAGTATACGGGGGACGTCAGCAGTGAGAGGAATTCATGGGAATAATGACTAAATTGGGAGAAAAGGGCGTTAAATAAATATGCTTAAAAATGCTTACAAAAAAGGGGGAAAGAAAGGAAAAGCATAAAACGTTGAAATGTGGAGATATCCTACAAGGTTTCCGTACGGCAGCAACAACTTGTTAAATGTATGGAGAGCACTAAGGTATAATTCTATTCACGCTGCTATAAATGAGAGAGAGGCATAAATCAATGGAAGCAATCTGGCTGAATGAATGAATGAATGAATGCAGATCTGGATGCTATAGTAACCACACGGAGGCCTGACAGACGTCACACAGACCCTTACTTTCCCCCCAGGCAGGGGAAATTCCTCTGGACAGCACTGCACTGTACTGTACATTATGAGGAAAACAGCACATACTCTGGACAGCACTGCACTGTACTGTACATTATGAAGAAAACAGCACATACTCTGGACAGCACTGCACTGTACTGTACATTATGAAGAAAACAGCACATACTCTGGACAGCACTGCACTGTACATTATGAAGAAAACAGCACATACTCTGGACAGCACTGCACTGTACTGTACATTATGAAGAAAACAGCACATACTCTGGACAGCACTGCACTGCACTGTACTGTACATTATGAAGAAAACAGCACATACTCTGGACAGCACTGCACTGTACTGTACATTATGAAGAAAACAGCACATACTCTGGACAGCACTGTACTGTACATTATGAAGAAAACAGCACATACCATACGATGGAACACAACACCAACATATTATGATGAGAGACAAGACAACAGTAGACACTGAGGCCTGTTCGGCGAGGTCTATTGTTTAAAAGTAGGCCAACAGACAACTTCATATATTAAACTACCCCCCGGACTCCACTACTTTGAGAACCTACTGAGCCACAGTATACAGTGCAGGATAGCCAGGATTTACACACGACATGCGCGACTGTGATCCGCCTGCTCAGATTATTTACTTTTATTTGTATTACTCCATTTTATTTTGGCCCCCTGGGCTTGGAATTACCTTCAGACCAGACTCAAAAAGCCTTCTTTAATTTCACTATGGACTTCTTAAAAAGATTACGGCGGAAGTTCTCGCTAGAAGCTGTTCCCGTTTTATTTTTTGTATTTATTTTTTTACTTTGTTAGGTTTATTAGACTTTCAAATTCCCCTGACTCACTGTAGTAAAGTCAATATGGAGTTTTATCCTGCGTCGATACATTTGAACCTGGAAGTACCCTCACTAAAAACGCCGGGACGACGCTCCACACGTCCCAAACTCTTCTCCCTTCTGGCCCCAAAACTGTGGAATGCACTTTCCGTTGCAATCAGAACTGCAGCATCACTCCCAATCTTCCGCCGTAGTCTGAAAACCCACCTTTTCAGACTCCATCATGGCCCATAGCACTTACCCTACCCCCTTAGACAGCACTTTTTAGACTTAGATAGCATTTGAAACAGACTTATAGCATGTCATGTAGACAGCACAATAATTGCATTGTATGTAGTCATAGCACTTCATAGGATATATGTACAGCATAGTATAGCATATATGTATAGTGGCATTATATAGATATGTTCTAGTTACGTTCTTAGCTTACGCATGTTTCTTGATAAATGCATTTTATATATGTGATGTATTCCCATGTAACCCAGTCAACGTGGGGATGTTCTCAGTATGTATGTCTCAAGTATGGGGAGGGGACCCCAGCAAAATTAGTTAATATAGCAATCATTTTAATTCACTTTAACCATTATTTTACACTTCAGCTATTCAGAAATGGCAGTTAAACAAGCTAATAGTGTACTTTGTGCCGCATTATGAGCTTGTAGATCTGCGATTTTTGCTTCTGGGGTCCCTGGAACAAAACATGTTTAGTGGCCAAATACAGTATACATAAAAGCCTTAGGCAGTGCTTGTCATGAAATGGTTTGAGAACTGCTGATATACAGTAGCATCATAGGTCTACATTTTTCTCAGAAAACCTTTTAGGATTTAGAAGACATTTTATTTTTAGAATAGTCCTCAGGTCTTAGTGGGTTTTGAATAAAGCTTGTGTTGTCTTGTCAGCGACCTGCGGGGCAATCAGTTCATGTGTGACTGTAAGCTGAAGTGGCTGGTGGAGTGGATGTACCTGACCAACGCCACCGTGGACCAGATCTTCTGCAAGGGGCCGGCCTCCCACCTGGACAAGAAGATCAACGACCTGGTGCCCTTGTCCTTTGACTGCATCACCACAGGTGACCGCCGCAATGTATACTGCCTAATCCCCACTGTGCATTGAGCTCGGGACAACTCATATACTGTAGGCCCCTTTTCCACCTAAATAACTTTGGTTCTAGAACTGGACTGGTTCTGGACTATATTCTCAGAACTGTGGTGCTTTTCACAGTACCGGCGGCCATTCTTTTGGTTCCAGTTCCGAACCAATTCATGTTCAGTGGAAACGCTCCGTTCAATATTAAACTGGAAAAAAAGAACTGAAGCAGTTCAACCCCCGGTGGAAAAGAGGCCCTATAGTACCATCTGCCTGGTGGTAACAACAGCTTGTCTACCCTAATAGTCAGGGAATATTATCAGTATAATGTCAAATCTTGGAATAAATGTCTTCACCAATGTGTTTGTAAAGGTGTCTACTAACATATCCCACATTGGTTTATATTCAACCACCCTAGGGGAATTTTTTACAGCTGCAGAAAGTTGGGTACCATCAACAGCCAATATATGGCAAAATGTTCTAAATTTCATTATGCTTTAAATAGCATGTGACGTGTCAAACTAGGGGGTTTTCATCATTCTGAATCCATTTCATTTCAAGCATTAGTTTTGCACAAAACACACTCCTTGGGCTACAAACGGCCATAGACACTTGCCCAAATGTGCCCAATGTGCCCAAATGTGCTGACCTCATCACATTTGTGATGACGGCTATGGCGTTTTTAAGCCCAGGGAGTGTTTTTCGTGCAAAACTAATGCTTGGAAATTGGAATGGATTCAGAATGATGAAAACCCCCTAGTTTGACACGTCACATGCTACTTAAAGCATAATGAAATTTAGTTAACATTTTGCCTTATAATGGTTGTATGGTACCCCAACTTTCAGCAGCTGTCAAAAATTCCCCTAGGGTGGTTGAATATAAACCAATGTGGGATATGTTAGTAGACACCTTTCCAAACACATTGGTGAAGAACATTCTTGGTAAGAAATGTATTCCCAGATTTTATTAATATCCCCTGACTATAAATAGGCTACAGTAGGAGATGTGATGATGTGGTGTAGGTTATGAAACCACAAAACCAAGAATATCGAGCACTATTCTCCATATGCATACAGCGGCCATCTTACCATATAAGTTTCAATATAATTCAATTCAATTCAATTAGCCTTTATTGTCTCCGAGGAGAAATTTGTCTTGTGCACCAAGAGACAGCGTTATACATTACATACAGTACATACACACACCGTTCATAGTACAACAAATACAGTTCATAGTACAAAAAAGAAATTATCCTACCCACACTGTGCAAATATATCAAGGTTCAAGTATTGCAGTATTGCACTCTCCCATCATAAGGTCTTCCCCGTTCCCCCCAGTAGTTAGTTATCTGTTATTGAGTGCTTTGATTGACAGTGGAACAAAAGAGAATGTATATCTGTTGAGTTTACAGTATGTTAATCTGTACCGTCTGCCAGACGGCATCAACTCATATTCCTTATGGAGGATGTGGTTCGGGTCTCGGGTGATTTTTAGGCCCTGCTTCCTCACTGTACTCTCAAATATCTCTTGAAGAGAACATGGGGGCTGCATACCTATGATTTTCCCAGCCCTCTTGACTAGGTTTTGACGTTGGGATTTGAGTTTGACGGACAGGTTACCAAACCATGTGGTGATGCCATAACGGATGACGGATTGCCCTGTAGAACAGTAACATGATGTTTGCCCTGTAGAACAGTAACATGATGTTTGTTGCCACGCCATGGACCCTGAGCCTTCTCAGAAAGTGCATCCGCTGGTTAATTCGGGAACAGACAGAGTCAACTTGGTTGGCCCAGTTTAACTGAGAATCAAAATAAATACCCAAGTACTTATATGAGGTCACCTGTTCCACACTCTCCTCGTGGATGAGGATTGGGCTATGATCCCCCACAGACCTTGGATCGAAGATGATCTCCTTTGTTTTTGTAACATTTAAAATAAGGTTTTGCTCCTCACACCACCTTACAGCCCCTGCTATCTCTTGTTTATATAAGTCGATGTTGTTGATTTTTTCAATAAGCTAAGGATTACTGTGTCGTCCGAAAACTTTATGATATAATCATTTGGATGCCGATTCCTCAGTTGGTTTGTGTATACTATGAACAGAAATGGCGAACTTACACGGCCTTGGGGGGCTCCCGTACTTATGGCCTGTAGGTCAGAGAGAGTGGAGTTGACCTTGACCTGCTGTTGCCTCTATAAGAAAATCACAGTACCATTTAATTATATAAGGGTTGACATCCATCTGTTTCAGCCTGTGTAAGAATAGTATTGAATGCCGAGCTAAAATCCATGAACATTAATCTAGCATACGCTGAGGGATCCTCAAGGTGTTTTAAGATCAGATGAGTAGTGGACAGGAACAGGAATAATAAACAACGACAGGAATAATAAACAACATCAAACTCAGCATTGCAGCTGTACGGAAAGCTTGAATTATTCTCTTTCTATCCTCAAAGTGTTTGTTTCATGAAAATCCACTGCAGACATGTTATGAGCTACTTTGTGTCCTTGCAGGTGATTCTTTTTCTAAGTGCTGGAGTTTGGAAGTGCTCGTTAGATATCACTCAACTGCCACCTGTTTTGAATTAGCACATAATGTAAGAGGCAGCAGGACATTGCTTTACTGAAAACGAGTGCTTCCAAACTCTGATGGAAACATGTGCGCGGTCTGCAAATGGGCAACACCTGCTGTGGTTGTGCTAGAGCAGCGGTTCCAAAACCATTTTGGCCGTGCACCCCCCGTTGCCTCCCAACCTACAGTAGCTGACGCACCCCCCACAAGGAAATGAAATATATGAACACATAAATTTTTGTGTGCAACATATATGTGACATATTATTTGAAATTGGCAACCTGCATATGTTGCATACAGTAAGCTATATAGAGACATATATCACCTATATCCACATATGTGCATATATCCACATATATGCACAGCACACATATGAACCTGAATATGGCATATATTCTGCATTTATACTTGTCATATATTGGCATATGTTCATATATTTACCACCACCATAGCCTTTTCATGTCACGCACCCCCTAGAAGGGGGTCGCGCACCACAGTTTGGGAACCCCTGTCTAGAGGAATTGACCTAGCTACTCTACTGTACAGTAGTCTACTGTACAGTTTCCAAACTGTTCAGCTCAAGAGCCAAAAGATACATTTGGGGTAAAGGACTTAACATGGCACATTGTGGCAAGGGCTTACTTTAATTATAAACCTGCATGCACACATATATTGTTTTTTAATCCACTTTATTTTATATATACATTTTATCACCATTAACCCAGTGTTAATTATCTAATGTAATCCTGGGTGCTACACTCCCTCTGCCACCTGGGGAGAGCAACGGACTGACCTCATGGTTCCTTCACTGCATGAGGAGTCCAAGCCGCTTCTTAATTTTCACCTGACGGGGAAGTTTCCCCGGTTGGACGTAGCACGTGGGAGGAACACGTTATTCCAACCAGTTCCTTTCCCCTCCATCAAGCTGGCCAGGAGGAGTTTTAGAGACCAGGATTACTGCATGTTTTTGTGAGGGTATACCTACCCTATTCTGTGGGCCAAAGATTATGCAAAAAAAGCCGATCTACAAGCTCACACCGCGTTAAGTTGTGTCACGTTGCATGCTTGTAGATTAGCTATTTTCGACGATGAAGACATTATTATTTTTTGTGACTTAATCTTTGTTTTCCCAAAGTAACTCTCAAACTCTTGGTATTTTCTGTCCACCAGAGTTTGCCTCCTACCAGTCTCTGATCTTCAAGTCCATCTCGGTGGAGGCCTTTACCTTCGGCAGTGACCAGTACGTGGTGTTCGCTCAGCCCTTCATCGGGAAGTGCAGTTTTCTGGAGTGGGATCACGTGGAGATGGTGTTCCGGAACTACGATGATATCGACAGTAAGCACACGTCGTCTCCACAGCATTCGCAACAGGTTGCAAAGGGTGTTATATGGAAGTTAGGACGGAGTGGGATTTAAGATAATCCATGTCAAAATAAGGTGTTATGCGCACATGAACAAACTATGGGACAGACAGACAGACAGACAGACAGACAGACAGACAGACAGACAGACAGACAGACAGACAGACAGACAGACAGAGACTTCACCATATGAAAAAAAAGGTGTAACTAGAAAATACCCACTCAGAAAAAGCGACCATGCACCATCATTCAATGTAATGTTATTGCACCACACGTTTGACAGTTTATGGACCGTGTGCGCGCGCGTGTGTGTGTGTGTGTGTGCGTGTGTGTGTGTGTGTGTGTGTGTGTTTTCACATTCTCACCCACACACACAATGAGGGACGAGGAGTAGTAGTAACTGTCTCCGTCTCTGTCCAGGCACGTCGACAGTGGTGTGCAAGCCGCTGGTCATCGACAACCAGCTGTTCATCATCGTGGCGCAGCTGTTCGGCGGCTCGCACATCTACAAGCGCGACATCTCCGCCAACAAGTTCATCAAGATCCAGGACATCGACGTCCTGAAGATACGCAAGCCCAACGACGTGGAGACGTTCCGCATCGACGGAGAGACATTCTTCGTCATCGCCGACAGCTCCAAGGTACAGTATCTACTCTGTCTGTCTGTCTGTCTGTCTGTCAGCTCAATGTGCAACATTGTTTTATCACTCAACAGTAAACAAATCAGTCGTTATAATTGTCAAACTGGTTATTTCTCTCACTATAATTGTACCATCAAAAATAATCGTTCCTTCTAGGTTTGCATTTTTATGTTATGGAAGATTTTCTTTTATGCTATATTACAGTATGTGTATACAGTATACGGTATCTTCGATTTTATTCTTTTTGACATGTTTCACCTCCCCTTATAAAATACTCTTCAACCACCTCTTTACAAACATACTGTAAACCTGTGATGTGACATTAATACTGATTCCCATTCTAAATCCCTGCTTACCTCCAAAAGGCCGGTTCGTCCACCATCTACAAGTGGAACGGTAACGGGTTCTACTCGCACCAGTCGCTGCACCCGTGGTACCGCGACACAGACGTGGAGTACATGGAGATCTCCTCCAAACCACACCTCATACTGTCCAGCAGCTCGCAGCGGCCCGTCATCTACCAGTGGAACAAAGGTACAGTACAGTACATTTCGTTCCTTCCAGAAAGGTACCTATGGATGTCACTGGCCAGCTGCCAGTGACTGGCAGTCTTTTCCAGTCTGTTCCAGTCTTTTCTTACAATTTACAATTTAGGCATTTGGCAGACGCTCTTAATCCAGAGCGATTTACAATAAGCAAGAACAAAAAAGCATGGCAATATATCACATACATAAAAGTAGTTATCATGAAAAATGCGTAAGCTAAGAACGTAACAGTGGAATATCTATTTAGTGAAACTATACATATAAACTATACATACTATACTTATACAGTACTATAAAGTGCTATGACTAAAATGCAATTCTAGAGCTGTCTACGTAACATGCTATAAGTCTGTGTAAAATGCTATCTAAGTCTACATAAAGTTCTATATAAGGGGCTAGGGTAAGTGCTATGGGCCATGATGGAGTCTGAAAAGGTGGGTTTTCAGACTACGACGGAAGATTGGGAGTGAGGCTGCAGTTCTGATTGTAATGGGAAGTGCATTCCATAGTTTTGGAGCCAGAAGAGAGAAGAGTTTGGGACGTGTGGAGCGTTGTCCCGGCGTTTTTAGTGAAGGTACTTCCAGCTTCCCTGCGTTGGCTGATCTGAGTGTGCGGGAGGGTTTGTAGAGTTCGATCATACTTGCAAGATATGGGGGAGCCATACCTTTGGTTGCTTTGGATGCCAGCATCAGAGTTTTGTATTCTGTGCGGGCAGCGACCGGGAGCCAATGGAGGGAGTGGAGAAGGGGGGAGACGTGTGAGAATTTTGGCTGGTTGAAGACCAAGCGAGCTGCGGCATTTTGGATCAGTTGGAGAGGCTTAAGTGCACATGCCGGTAGGCCAGTGAGGAGGGAGTTCTTAGCCGTTATTCTTTTTTTTCTTTCTTTTTACTAACTTTTTAGTCAATTTTCTACCGGTTACCTTTTTGATTCCTCTATCAAGTAGCACGTTTTGTTTAAAATTATTTGTTTTGTTTGTGGAAGTAATGTCTCTATGGAGAATAACATTGAGTCATCTTAAAATCGTCTCATAATAACAATTGTATATTCCAGAATTGTGGTCTCGGTGATATTGTCAGGGAGGTGTCTCTGTATCGTTTACTAATTTTTGATAGTTTGTTTCTAGCGGAAATGTAACTAATTCGGCAGCAGTAACATTAGCGTTTTCTCACAGTCAGTTGATTCTTCATATCCATGAGTGAAACCGCTGGGATGATTTGTTTATTTTTCAAACACAGTTCTTATATGAGGCGATCTAAGATCTAAGATCCCCCTAGCCTATGGGGATCATCATAATTAAAAAATAACTAAAAAAAATACACAAACCCGTGCTATAGCGTCCCTCTAGCAATATTGATGTCAGACTTTGGCGCTCTATTATTAACAGGCACCAAGCTGTTCGACCGGCGCACCGACATCCCCGAGATGGAGGACGTGTACGCCGTCAAGCACTTCCAGGCCAAGGGCGAGCTGTACATCTGCCTGACGCGCTTCATCGGCGACTCCAAGGTGATGCGCTGGGACGGCGCGCTGTTCCGCGAGCTGCAGACCATGCCGTCGCGTGGCTCCATGGTCTTCCAGCCGTTCACCGTGGGCAGCTGGCAGTACGCCATCCTGGGGAGTGACTACTCCTTCACACAGGTGCAGTGGTTGGAAAGTATAGATGTGGAAATTTAAAAGATGTCTTCTAAATCATGACAGTTTTCTGAAAAACCTATGTTTCTGTGTCAGTGGTCCTCAACCTTTCCATGTCAAGGACCCCAAGAATTATATGTAATTGGCCGCCGACGCCCATCAGAAAATATTCTGGGACCCCCCCAGAAGCAAAGATTTGAGTTAAAAACGTTCACTCTGAAATAATATATATTCAATTATTTGAGGCACATTTTCACGATTTTTCAAAAATAGCAGACCTACAAGCTCGTAGAGCGGCACTTGTAGATAAAGTATAGCATAATGCTAAAAACACCAAAAGGGGTTCCCGTCCAAAATGGGCTAAGTACATTTACTGTACAATTGAGGTTATTTGTACTTTAGTTGAGTATTTCCAATTACCAAGTACTTTTACTGCTACTCTCGAAGGCAAATATTGTACTTTTACTCCACTAGATTTATTTGAAAAATTTAGTTACTAGTTACGTTGTTGTAGATATTGATTATTACAACAAAACATACAGTAACCACTTCAGCTCTATATACATTTCGGCCATTTGAAAATAGCCGATCTACAAAGCTCACAATGCATTGCGAGGCATCTTTTGAAAAAGATTTAAAAAGATTTGTATATATACATTTGAGTACATTAGTACATATACACTTTAAGTACAGTTTGATACCAATACTTTTGTACTTTTAACTAATAACCAACTAAGTGGAAAAAGCGGCAAAATAAAAGATGCAAAACTAGCTCAGATGCAATTTCCCATGTTTGAGAACGCTGGCGCGTTTCGGCAAACAGCCTTCTGCCTCAACCAAGGGCAGTTTGCAGAGGAAGCGCACCTGTTTTTCTTTCGTTACACTTTTGTACTTTTTGAATTCCGGGACTTTTACTCGTGACATAGTAGTTCTACACGTGCAGTAGTGATACTTTTATACTTAAGTACAAAATGTGAGTAGTACTTTTCCCACCAATGCCCCATACAGGTGTACCGCTGGGACACCAAGAAGGGACTGTTCGTCCACTTCCAGGAGGTCAACATCCAGGCGCCGCGCGCCTTCGCCCCCGTCTCCATCGACAACCGGCAGTTCCTGCTGGCCTCCAGCTTCAAGGGCAAGACGCAGATCTACGAGCACCTCATCATCGATCTGAGCAATTGATCGGTTGATTGATTGATTATATAGGTCGGTGGGGGAGATTCGGGGTGGCTGATGAGACTTTGATTGATTGTTGAATATTGGGTATAACCAGACAGTGGCATCAAGAGGCAGCAAAAGAAAACCCGTAGCCCAGGCGTTTAAAAACCCCGGAAGAGACGCCTGGGCTACGCGTTTTCTCGCTGCCTCTTGACACGACTAGTTATACCCATTGAAGGAGCAACCGTACCCTCATATGATTGGTCCTCACTAATGCTCGCTATGAAACGCCACAATTGCGAGCCTACTCACTCACTCTGCGTCTTATTGGTGAACCTGCCTACCAATGATAATCATCAATGGGGATTCTTCCAAGCCATTGGAAACGACAACCTTTCCATTCCTGGAAAGTTATAGCGTGCTGAAATAGAAGCCATTGGAAATGTTTGCAATTTACCAACCCTGCCTTCCGATGATGTCATTAGCGGGCGGATTTCGGAACTGTCCACAAAATCCGCGGAGGCACGGCGAGTAGACAGAAACGGTGCCGTTATTATAAAGAGAATAGTGAGGACCAATCTGAAGATAGAGTTTTGAAATGGGTGAAGGTGCTCCTTTTAAATCGGATGTCAAAGCGTAACGGTAAGAAGCTGCCGTTTGTGCAAAGGGACTGAAAGAGACTTGGGTTGAATCCTAACCTGAGAACCACAGGCATTAATGACCTCTCATACGTTCCTCTAACATCTCCCAAGTGGTATCCATGCATGATTGATGTGAAAACCCAGGTCAAAACGTGTGGGTCTCACGTTACGATCAGACCCCGGCTGTTTCTGCGCTCAGATGTTGGACTTGCATGACCAATACAGGCCTCCAGGCAAGGCCGTCCCATCCTGATGGAATGCAACACATGACACGTCCACCTTCATTAGTTCAGCGACTCTCAACCTGTGGGCTGGGTGGGGGGAGGGCCACTGGTCCCGTGAGGATATTGCAAGTGGGCCCCCCCCCCAAAATAATAGGCTCTATGCAGTCAGCAGCCATATTGGAAAGAGCTCTTCCGGGCCTCTTCTCTACATCCTTCACAGGTGTTACCGATACTAATTAAGACTCTGTTCATGCTATTGTGCATGTTGGCTTACTGAGGGATCCGCTCATAATTCCGAGGGCGCATTAGTCCGACAAGTCGACAGCGTGGCTTTGCGTGCGGTTAGGGTTAGGGTTAGTGATGGCGCGAGTTGGACCAACGGAATAATGACTCTGGCGACTCACTGGAAACACTCTGCTATGACGTACTAACAGTCCTACAGTCATGAGTCACAGGAAGCCACGGGTTTTTAACCTGCAACGCATGTCGGGAGCCACGGGTGAGTTTTAACGGTCCACGGGTTAGTTCTAACCGGCCATGCATGTCGGGAGCGACGCTGTTGTCGGACTGTTCGTATGTCTAACCAACGTACTGTACATGCACCCCCTCTGCTACACCAGTGGGTCTCAAAGTTTCCAATTTGTACTCTCAGAGTTCGTGGGGGTCATTGAAATTAAAACATTTGAGAACCACTGTGCTGCAATAAATGCCTCAATAAGTGGAACTGATAAGACCTGTGAAGGAAGTAGGGAAGGGGCACGGGTTCTCCAAAATGGCTGCTGTGCATAGAGAAACGCAATCCACTGATCATTTAAAAATAAACATGCGGCCGTGTTAAGCGGTCAGATGGATGGGTGGGTCGCGAGTACCTTCCAAGATTCTAAGTGGGCCCTGGTCCAGAAAAAGGTTGAGAACCGCTGAATTAATTAATCTATTTATAGCATTGGCCAGTAGTTTATTTCTTTGTGTGATTTAACACCGTTTACATACATTTGCAGTCTCATTATATTTCTCAAGGAAAGATAATAAATAAAAAGGTACTTTTTAATCTATTTAACATGTTTAGATGAGGAAATCTGCCAAAATGAAATGTTTACATTTTTCTGTCTTTCCACTTGTAAGCTATAATAAATGATTTGTAAATGAAGATTTTGTAAGTCTAAGAGGGACCAGACCAGTTCGATATATGTTAAGGCGATTGCTATGGTTTTAAAATTATGTTTGTAAGTTTGGAAAAAAAATTACCAACAGAAATGTGAGGGTCTTTGCAACTTGCATTTCTATTGTCAGTGGTTTTTACAACATTTAAAAGTATTGAATAAAGTTACAAATTAACACTGTTTTTCATAACGTAAGGAAAATACAAACTTTTGGGGACATGTTTGGAAATATTTTCACACAACTTAAGAGAATTAAGTGAAACGGGAATACTAACCGAGGACAACCGTTGACTTTGACTAACATGTGTATGCAAAATGTGATTGTGTCATCTTTGGGGGAAAAGTGATTTACTAATTCCATGCTATTTAGACTGAATAAAGGCTTACACCATTGCATCGTGTTAGGATGGCTCTCATCTTGCCTCAAATAGACATACTCAAATAAGCCATTCTGGACGGGAACCCCTTTTGGTGTTTTAAGCATTATGTTACACTTTAGCTATTGCAAAATAGCAGATCTACAAGCTCATAGCGCGGCACCAAGTGCCGTGCTACGAGCTTGTAGATCTGCTATTTTAGAAAAATCGTTGAAAATGTGGTGCAAATCTTTGAATATATATTCTTTCAGAACGAACATTTTTAACTCAAATCCTTGCTTCTGGGGGGTCATATATCAACATATTTTCAGATGGGGGTCTGCGGCCAAATACAGATAATTCTGGGGGGTCTTGACATGAAAAAGGTTGAGCACCAGCACCACTGACACAGAAAACTAGGATTCAGAAAACAATACTACTATAAATGCGCCACGTCTCTGTCTGCGTGCGTGTACGGTTGTGTGTACTCTCAGCCCCCCACCACACGCATAAAAAAGGTACTTTTTGGCCAGAAAGGGATTTATATTCTCTATGTGGGTTTTCTCTGGGCAATATCGGTAGAGGGCGCAGTGGAGTAACTAAAAGTATATTTTTTCCATTGTAAAACAAATCACTTTTTGGCCAAAAAGTACCGTTTATACGTGTGGTGGAGGGCTCAGAGTGCTTCCACTAAGGAAAGTAGGCTTTCTAATGACACAACCCACCTATGTATTGGTGAGACGCAAAAACGTTATTTTTTATTTACGCTAAAGACGAGAGGCTGGTCTGCATTTATGCGAGCCCCGGAAGTCATCGGTAACATAGCTCAAAATGCAATGGCATTAGAGCTATGGACCAGAGCTAGGTCACATATAACCCCCTATAAAACAAATTGCTCAATGGAGACAGCCGGTCAGCAGGTGGATTCATGAATGTATGTATACGGTATATAGACAATATTTTAGGCCGATAAAAAAAACCTATACCAAATTTCCCACTCCACGTCCCCAGGCTGCCAGACTATCTGCCCAAACAAGCTTTCTGTAGTAGCTAAACAGTAGCCGCAGGGGACCCCGGTTTTTTGAGGACATGCAAGGCACGGATTGCAGCTTTCAACTTTAAACTGGGTAAACAATGCATTCAGACATTATAGGAAAAAAAAAGAAAAAGAAAAAGAAAGAAAATCTAATGAATACAAACAAATAAAATCCTTTTTATTTTTCTCCAACAAAGTGCACGCCTCAATTCTACAAAGCAGCACATTACAATGTAATGGAATAAATACAATAAAATCAGCTAAAAAGAAAAAAAAAACAAAGAAAAACAAAATCAGAAAAAGAAATAGGAACACAAACAAGCGAGGAGATATACAAGTACCTGCACACACTCACACCATCTTTCTGTAGAAGCACAAGCTGCGTCCCCCCCTCAATAATTGCTCATTAGAAGATGACACCAGTTCTGTTTACAGACTGTGTCTCAGCGGAGGGTCAGAATCATCGGTAGGCAGGGTTTAGTCATTTATTTCAAACGCGATTTCAACAGTTTACTTTCTTTTTTTAAATAAATGCAAGAGCAAAGAAACAGAAGAGATTTCTCTTGCATCAATACAAAAATCACACTTGTGTGAAGTGAGCGGCACTCTTATCGTCATCCAGCCAATCAAAGTCATCAATTCCGTGCTCATACGGACTGACACACACACACACACACACACACAAAGCTGTGCGTAGGTCTGTGTGTATCTCTGTCGGTATGAGCACGGAATGTGATGTATGATGATGTGTGATGATAAGAGCGCCCCTCACTTCACACGTGTGATGTTTTTTTTTTTTATCTAGCTTGAAATTAACCAAACACCGCCTGCCGATGATGTCACTGGTAGGAAGGTTCCTGAACTCAGAAGGGAACCTGAACCGAGTGTGTGAGTGAGTGTGGGCGGAAATGGTGCCATCCTATAATGGGCAAAGTGGTCCTTTAAGCCTAACTTCTGCGTATACGAGGGGTGTCGTGCACTCAGCAGTTAGCCGACCTACAAGTCAGATATCTTCAAACCCTGCTTTTAATGTCAATTCGAACCTTTGTAACTAACAAGAAAGAGTGTGTGTGTGTGTGTGCGCACGCTCTCATGTTCATACACATCGCCCTGGAAACTTTGTGCAACGGCAGCAGGGTCTCCATATCGCCCCCCCAGGGTCTCCATATCGCCCCCCCCCCCCCCCCCCTCCCCTCGCTGCTGTAAGGAAAGAAAATAATAAAAAATAAAG
This sequence comes from Electrona antarctica, assembly GCF_951216825.1. Taxonomy (NCBI): domain Eukaryota; kingdom Metazoa; phylum Chordata; class Actinopteri; order Myctophiformes; family Myctophidae; genus Electrona; species Electrona antarctica. Next base: position 24,910,154 of record NC_136791.1, on the reverse strand, counting down.
TGAACATATTTTTCAGTTTTAACTGAACGTACTACTCAAGTCTACACGGTGCAACTTAGTGTGGGTTTTTTCTTTTTTGAAAATCTTCTTTCTTTTCTTTAGGCAAAAAAATAATAATTAAACGAGAGCAATATGACGAGAAAGAAAAAAAGGCAAAAAAAAAGGGACGTTTGAACGCATCCCTCGATGTTCCACGAAATAATTTAGTGCTCCTTAAATAAAAATGTAAAACACTATTTTCATAACGGTGACTCTTAAAAAAAAAGGAATAAAAAAAAGAAAGAAAACTCACAGAGCAAATGGATAATGTTCTAAGAGACATCAATTATATTAGGAAAAAAAAAAAAAAAAAAAACTTGAATCTGAAGAAAAAATAAAGACACAGTATTGACAATAAAATTCTGTACACAACTCAAAACCAATATACAATACAGTACCTGCGGGTGTTAATGCGTACAGTACAATTCTTTCTTTTTTTTGTTGGATTTCTTTTTTCATCTTTTCTTTTTTACATAGCTCTAGTTATGAGATCCAGCCTGATCTATATATGGACTTAACAACAGGTGGAAAAGCGGGCTCTATTATTATTTTTTTTTAGTTTAGCTTTCAGTTATTTCTTTAATGAGATAATTCAGCGAGGAGGAGAGAGTAGGTCTGGTATTAAAAAGAGATGCAAAAACATTATTATTATTGCCGGGATTTTTGATGGTCTTTCCAGTTTGCATACTGCGTTGTGTTACATGAATGAGTCTATGCTGACGATGCAGCGCTTAATGAGAGAGAGAGAAAGAGAGAGAGGGGGGGGGGGGGGTTGATTTTGACAGCAAATGTAGATTTTAGTTTAGTGTTTAGTCATAGTCTTTTGAATACATTTCCATTTAGTTTTAGTCACATTTTAGTCACCGGAAATGTTTGTTTTAGTTAGACTAAAGTGTATTTGGGCGGGCCTTGATGGTGTCATAAAGGCTGATTTTACACTTGGTTGCACGGCGACAATAGCCAATCTACAAGCTTGTTGCAAGCTTGTACATCTGCTATGTTCAGAGCGCAACTCCCGAGCTCAGCCCAACATGAAATTAATTATTTTAGTTCTACTGGATCTCTTCCACTAGTCCCTCCCTAACATTTTAGTCTAGTTTTTTAGCCTGGGTTCATTGGGATCATTGCGTTCCGTGAATCTGTTTTGTCAGCGAGTGACAACAGATTCACGGAACACAGCGATTCCGGCTGGAACCCAGCATACTAGTTTTTATTTGTTGACAAAATTGTCAATATATTTAGTTTTAGTTTTAGTCATCATAGCTTAGTTTTTATTTAGTTTCAGTCAGTGAAAAAAAGGTTGTCGACGAACATTTTTCATAATAGTTGACAATCAACACTAGTTGACAAAATCAACACTAGGGGGGATCGACGGGGCAATAGAGAGAGAGAGAGATTTATGCTCCGATGTGCGACAGCGCCTGACCTAAGATAAGACGATCTACGAGCTCACATCGCGCCGCATCCGTGACGCGTTGTAAGCTCATACATCGGCGCTATATTCAGTCCGCGACGCCACCACACAAAGACGCATAAACAGGGCTAGAGTTAGAGAGAGAGAGAGAGAGAGAGAGAGAGAGAGAGAGAAAGAGAGAGAGAGAGAAGAGGGTTTGGACGGAAGATAAAGAGAAGATGGGGTCAAGTTGTTTTTGCTATCTCTCTCCGCCGTTTTTGAGGTTTTAAACCTAGCAGTAAAGTAACTATCCCTCCGGGCGGTCGGGCGGTCTACACTAACCCTGTCCCGGTACAGTACAGTACAGTACAGTACATTCATGGCCAGTATTGCACGCTATACCAGCCACAGTTCCAACCCTGAAGGCCTAGTCCTACTCCAGTTTCAGGTGATGAGGTGGACCACCGTTTCGGTTGTCAACTCCTCACCTGAAACGTACGAGTACGAATAGGCCTCGACTCTGCTCGGTGAAGGTCCTTCCGGCGCTGAATCTCCCTGCCTAAAACCCGGTCCATGGCCCAAACCCCGAGACCAGAGCTCGTCCGTCCGTCCGTCCGTCCGTCCGTCACAGTTTGAGCTCATTGGCAATTTTGCAGGCAATATTCTTAAAGGCGATGGACGTGCCCGATATCCTCTTGAAGCGCACGCCGTTGAGCGAGAGGCGTGGCAGCTTGCACACCTCCATCTCCCACTGCACCAGGTTGTCCTGGCGCGCGTCGCCGTGCACGCAGAACAGCAGGAAGCGCTCGCGCTGCTCGTAGTCGCAGCTGTTGGCGTCCAGCACCTTGCGGATCTCGCGCATCATCTCCGACGGCTCCATGGACGACGTGGTCTTCATGCTCCACGTGAAGCGCAGCGAGCGCGGCTTGGAGTCGCGCCCACTGCCGTCGTCCTTGGCGTCGCCCGACGCGCTCCTGGAATGGTTGGAGAGAGAGAGAGGGCGAGGGGAGGGGGGTAGAGAGAAAGAGGAGAGAGATAGAGGGGGGAGAGAGAGAGAGAGAGAGAAGGGGGGGGGGGGGGGAGAGGCCAGGGGTAAAGGGAGGAAGAAAGAGAGAGAGAGGAAAAAGATAGATAGAGACACAGAGAGAGAGGATAGGTGGAGAGAAAGAGGGGAAAGACAGATGTGGAGAGCAGTTGGTTACAGCAGGGGTTCTCAACGTTTTTGGTCGCTTTGGCAATGTCTCGGGACCCCCGCCCCGCCCCCTCCCGACCCCCAATATAAATTGACTGCTACAATAACCGTAATAATAGAGACAATACACCATAAATAAATACTGAAACCAGATATAATCATTAGGGAAGGTGTATGCATGCACTATGTGTATGTAAACTCTTCATTTCCATTTCCCAGCCATTCAGTTGCAAAAACAAAATAATTTGGGGACCCTCCAAAATAATTTGGCGACCCCCCGAGGGTTAGCGACCCACGGGTTGAGAACCCCTGGGTTACAGCAAGGGTTCCCAAACTTTTCAGGCTGCGATCCCCCAAAATAATAATAACTGACAAGCACCTGGGTACTATAGGCATTACATTTAGTTTGACACGGGTTCCACAGGTAAACATTGTGAAAATAGCAGATCTACAAGCTTCGCACTGCGAGGCGTTGTGTTTCACAATGCTTGCCCTTTTCTTACGTAGTATTATTTTACAATTTGGCCAATTTTAAAAAAGGTCTTAAAAGTAGTTAAATTGTCACTTTAGAAATGTGGAGATACCCTGCATAGTGCATACACTCATGTTGTATGGTGGAGATACCCTGCATAGTGCATACACTCATGTTGTATGGTGGAGATACCCTGCATAGTGCATACAATACACTCATGTTGTATGGTGGAGATACCCTGCATAGTGCATACAATACACTCATGTTGTATGGTGGAGATACCCTGCATAGTGCATACAATACACTCATGTTGTATGGTGGAGATACCCTGCATAGTGCATACAATACACTCATGTTGTATGGTGGAGATACCCTGCATAGCGCATACAATACACTCATGTTGTATGGTGGAGATACCCTGCATAGTGCATACAATACACTCATGTTGTATGTGGAGATACCCTGCATAGTGCATACACTCATGTTGTATGGTGGAGATACCCTGCATAGTGCATACAATACACTCATGTTGTATGTGGAGATACCCTGCATAGTGCATACACTCATGTTGTATGTTGGTTTGTTTACTGTTGAGGGAGAAAACAATGTTGCACAATCAAGATAACCATTTCTGCTCATCCAGGTTGAAAAGTTCTCACCTTGGAGTGTCTGTCCTGGCACTGGCTTCTCCCTCACTAGGCACCCTGCAATAAAAGCAGGAACACCGTTACACACACAAAACCAAAATATGATCTCCACCGCCCCCAACCCCCCGCCAACGCCACCCCCCCTTCATCATCATGACCGGACACAACGAGGGAGGGGGTTTGGTCAAACAGGCATCATGCCAGGGAAGAAGCCACACTCCTTGGGGTGTCAAGGGAGGGAATCCCCCCCTTTCCTTAATCCCCCACTGGTCTGAAGAGGAACGGAAGGATGGGGGGTGTGTGTGTGTGTTATATATCAAATGTTACACAAGAGCTCCCCGAACTTTGCTCGATCCCTTCAGACGCACTGAGGGTGAGAGAGGAGGAGGAGGAAGAGGGGAGGAAGGAGAGGAAGGACAACAACCTGGCTTAGTGGCGAGAACAGGACAAGATTGGTGAGAGCAGTTTGGTGGTGGTGGTGGTGGGGGTTCCTACTCTACAAGTGCCCGTAGCACTTGCACTAGCCTCGACTACTTACGTATGGCTGCAAAGGCTAAACTTGTTAATTGTAAATTAGATAGCATTTTATGTAGACATAGCACTATGTACAGTGAGTTGTACTCACTCACGTATATTATTCACTGTACAGATATTCTACTGTTAGACAGATGGATGCTAGGTTCTTATAGCTTCTGTATGATTCTTGATGACTAATTTCTATGTATTACCATGTGTTGTTCTTGCTTACTGTAAGTCGCCTCTGAATTAAGAGCATCTGCTAAATGCCTAAATTGTACTCTGGTATGGCTTGAGGGGGGGGGGGGGGGGGGGGGCAGACTGCACATCCCAGGGTGTCAGTAGACAGGGGGGGGGGGGGGGGGGGGGTAAAATGGGGCGAGTACATAAGGGGGGTTAAGGGCCAAGACTTGGGGCCACATCACGGTGGGCACTGGTGAGAGTTCTGGGACATGGGGGACAGGACAGGACACTGGTGAGAGTTCTGGGACATGGGGGACAGGACAGGACACTGGTGAGAGTTCTGGGACATGGGGGACAGGACGGGACGGACGGGGTCAGTCACTGGTGAGAGTTCTGGGACATGGGGGACAGGACGGGACGGACGGGGTCAGTCACTGGTGAGAGTTCTGGGACATGGGGGACAGGACGGGACGGACGGGGTCAGTCACTGGTGAGAGTTCTGGGACATGGGGGACAGGACGGGACGGACGGGGTCAGTCACTGGTGAGAGTTCTGGGACATGGGGGACAGGACGGGACGGACGGGGTCAGTCAGGTGCAGCAAGCGTTGTGATGTCCTACCTCTGAGTAGACCTGAAAGACACAGCTCTATGCAGGGAGGGAGAGAAGCAGAGGCAGAGAGCGGTCAGCTTCTAATCGCAGTGGTTCATCAGGACAGAGTGGTCAGCTTGAACACTCTGTTCTACGCCCCCTCATTGTGGACTGGATCATTTTTAGTTTATTTCTCTGTCCACATTAGGAGTTACATCATGGCAAGGTTACCACACAAACCAATCCTCTACAAAAGTGGTCTTACCCTTTAACGCCAGAGGTGTGCATTGGCACTGCCTTCACGATTCAGTTCGATTACGATTCACCAGGTGACGATTCGATTCTACGACATCATCACACTTTTCTATATTACTCCACAGGATTAGTCGCTAGTGATGGAAGTTGGAGATCCATGCCCCAACCGGCTATCCGACGGACACGACACCGGCCACCGCACTCCCTGTGGGGGTGTGGAACGCGTGTGTCGAATTTGAAGTCGGTGGGGCGAACGGTTTTCAAGTTACGAGGATCACAGATGTACACACGTATGGTAGACACAGAGACTTGGTGCATTTATAGATATAGATAGATATACAGTATAATAATTTGATATTACTAGAACGGTGCCCTTTGGAGCCCGTTGGGCGCTGGCCTACTTGGAACGATGCAAGTTGGAAATGCATGCCCAACCCAGACATTATGTCTGTGTCCCTTTTATGCCCGGAGTTCTTTGTCAGGCATGCCCAAATATGGCAGACGTCAGAATGATGTCAGAACAGGCCAGCTCCATCTATGGACCCTGGGCAGGGGCCCTGTCCAGAGGCCTTTTTGGGGGCGGTTCTGGACAACCGTCGGTCCGACCGACTCAACACCGGGCGCTGCACTTCCTGTGGTGGGGTGGAACGCGCGTGTCGAATTTGAAGTCGGTTCTCGAGTTACGTGGATTACAACAGTACGCACGCACGCACTGCATTTATAGTTAGATACCGTAGATATAGAATTATATTTATTATTGATTATGTCACGTTGCTGCATCAATGCAGAATCGTGTACCCCACAAAAAGTTGGCCCGACAGCAACGATTTTCAGATGGGGGTCCGCGGCAAAATACATGATGGATTGGATTCGGGGGTCCAGGGTCCTCCTCGACATGAAAATACTTGAGAGAACCCAAGTGTCTGTCCTACAACCGGAGGGCATGATCAGTGTGACACAAAGAAGTCTTTATCCACTGCTGCTGGGAAGAGCTTGAAGCGAGCTTGAAGCGCTAACCCATTCAGGACGGGAACCCCTTTTGGTGTTGTAAGCACTGTGTTATACTTTAGCTATTAAGAAAAAAAGTCCTTCTGCACACCTACAAAGGACAGGTGTGTCAGATAACTGGAACTGAGAAGTAGATGTTGATGACTGATGTTGACGACCGGAACGTTGCTCAATAAATTTAACTCAAGTGAAGACAGTGTGAGGGATTCTTTTTTCTATACTTTAGCTCTTGAAAAATAGCAGATCTACAAGCTCATAGCGTGTCACCGAGTGCTGCGCTACGAGCTAGTAGATCTGCTATTTTCTTTTAATTGTGAAAATTACAGCGAACGTTTTTAACTCGATCTTTGCTTCTGACAGTTTTTCAGAAAACTGACATTTGTAGAATCGTCCTCGGGTCTAAATGGGTTTAATGTGAGTCAGTGGAAACAACAGAGCCAGTGCAGAATGTTCTGCAGACAGACAGACAGAGACAGAGTGGGAGGGACAGTAATGTTGCCCTCACAATGACTTTACATTGCTTAGTTCAGTGGTTCTCAATCTTTTTTCATGTCAAGGACCACCAAATTGACACTTATTATTAGCCCGCGGACCCCCATTTGAAAAGATATGCCATGGACCCAGATGAGAAAAGATGTTTATGGCCTCCAGCAGTGATTCTCAACCATTTTCATTTCAAGGACCCCCAGTTTGGCATGCATTAGGCTACGGACCGGACCCCCATTTAATGGCATTTCTATCTCTGGGATGTTAATTAAACTCAGAGTGTACAAATGGAACCAAATGGACCCGGACACTCTCTGAGTTACAGAGCCAGTACCAAAGTCTCATTTAACTGGAACTCCCTCAAGGACCCCTGGGGGTTCACGGACCCCACCCCACGTTGAGAACTACTGGCTTAGTTCGATACAAGAAATGGCACCATAAAAATGGCTGAATCCATCACCTGAACAGTCCCAGAACAATAAGTGACTCATCATCATCCACAAAGCAGGTGATTGAATAATTTACAGTGTGCGTCTGTTGAGCAGCTCTCCTAATCTAAACAATAACAATACCGTTGGCTCTAACATCACTAGTTCATTCCTTAAACGCACACTTTCTTCCCCCCCCCCCCCCCCCCCATTGCTGAATTATGGTGCTTGACTGACTGACCTACAATACCCAGAATTCACTGCAATAGCTTAGTTCTCAGCAGTTCTGGAGGCCGTTGCCCCCTGGTGGCCTTCTGGTGGCAGAGGCTGTAGTGTAGTCCATGGGTCTACTGTAGGCCATGGCTTTGTCACATTGACACTATTGTAGAGAACATTAGTGTGTGTGTGTGTGTGTGTGTGTGTGTGTGTGTGTGTGTGTGTGTGTGTGTGTGTGTGTGTGTGTGTGTGTGTGTGTGCGCGCAGAGTGCACGGGAAACACTAGAATAGACCAGGTGTGTATAGGGACAATGCGTCACATCGCATTGTGAGCTTATAGACCTGCTATTTACAAATGTCCAAAATGTATATACGTAGGGCTGATGTGGATAATGTAGCTTTTATAATAATAATCAAACTCTACAAAGTAACTAAAGTTTTCGAAAAAATGTAGTGGAGTAAAAGTACAATATTCGCCTCTGAGATGTAGTGGAGTAGAAGTAAAAGTACTGGAAATTGGAAATACTAAGTACAGAAAGTACAGTGGGTCAGGACAGGACCTACGCTAAAAGAAACAAAAAAAACAATTATGATTGTTTTTTTTTGTATTGCATTGGATTGATGAACAGATTAATTTCATTGTGCACAGCCACTTGTGTTCAATCAATGACAAAATAAAATCCATCCATCCATCCATCCATCCATCCATGAGCTCCACCCACCTGCGTACGAACTTGGAGGTGATCTTGCTGATGATGCCGGTGGAGGTGCCCCTGCGCTGCTGGGCCAGAGCCCCCGTGTCGTGGGACAGCGTGGGCGAGGCCGGGGGGCCGTTGTACGTGGCACTGCGGCGGTCTCGGAGCTGCGCCCCGTGGAAGGTGCTCCGGCTGGTGGTCCCGCGGGGGAAGCGGTTCTTCTCCGGCGTGCTGATGCTGTGGGCCGACGGGGACGCCGACGGACCCCGCGGAGACGAGCTGAGAGACGACAGGGGGCAGTGGTTTCTTTTTAATATATATAATTTTTATCCCACGATTTTGCAACCCATTTTTCACCCAGTGTCAATTATCTAATGTAATCCTGGGCGCTACACTTCCTCTGCCAACCTGGGGGGGGGGGACACCTCATGCTTCTTTCTATGTATGAGGAGTCCAAGCTGCGTCTTTTCACCTGACTGGGGCGAGTTTCCCCGGCCGAACGTAGCACGTGGAAAGAACACTTTATTCTGACCAGTTCCTTTCCCCTCCATCAGGCGCCCCGGCTGGCCAGGGGGAGGTAGTTTAGAGACCAGGATTACTGCATGTTTTTTGTGAGGGTACCTACCCTAGGGGATAGTAACATTAACACTACCATTGCCCAGTGTCAGTTGGAACCAGTAAATAGACCTTGCCCGGCTATTTGTTGCTTCAGAGCCCTTTTCAAGGTAACATATACCAGGGGTGGGCAACTCATAGAGCTATAAAGGATAGAGACCGAACCGGAGCGTTAGCCCCGCCCCCCCGCTATTCATTCCGGAAGTATAATTATAACTCAATGGCTCGAGCGAGCAGAAGTTTAGCCTAGCCTAGCCCCGGACCTCAATTGTGAGGTCCGGGCTTACGCACGTGAGGTCATAAACGTCCGTCCACCTCCATGAAAGTGCTGCAATTCCACATTTTGCCAGTAGGTAGTGGCATCTTCAACGTTGGATAGCCTTAAGTGCCTTGCAGAGTCGAACGTAATCGACGCAAGAGTACATACGCAACGGAGGGTGAGAGAAATTTCTCCTTTGCGTTGCGTCAGTTACGTGATCCGTCTCGTTCCGTCGGGTTGAGATCTGATCCCGAGCCTACGCAACCATATTGCTTGCGTTGCGTTGCGTACCTTGCGTCGAGGACACCCTGCCCACCTGGAGGCAGCAGAGAGCAAGAAGGCCTTTCCTCCTCTGCTCGACCGCTCTTGAAAGAGGACAACACTTCCGCCGGCACATTGAGTTGTAAACGTAAACACGATCGGCATGGATATATCACATTGGAAGTTAAACAGGACAACATGACATCAGCGTTCGAAGCACTGCTTTGCAAACTCGTCTGTGATTATCAGGCCTGGACTGACGTTATGTCCAGTGGGCAATGGGCCGCCCAAGGAATGGGCTTTAATATGTTTTTGGGCCAAATGTTAGCCCTTTGACCCAGTCCAGCCCTGCTTTTCAGACGAGAACTCAGCGGAATTAGAGCGGAGAGAGTGTGTGTCTCCTAATCCTATGCTTCCATTTGGTGACAATTTGACCGTTTACAGACACGACCAACAAACCGTGTTTTCCGTTGCTTGATGTGAAAAGGGTTAATGAATTGCATTTTTATAGCGCTTTTCCAAGTGCTCAAAGCGCTTTACAATGGTTCATTCATTCATACATTCGGGAGGTGAAGCGTCAAACAGTCGACGCCAGCGTCCTCACTTCCCACATTCACACACCAATGGTGGGCGAGCTCACACCGACCGACTCATTGGAGGCAACGTAGGGTTCAGTGTCTTGCCCAAGGACACTTCCGACATGTGGACAGGAGGAGCCGCGATTCGAACCGCCCAGGTTCGAATCGCGGGGACCCAGGGATCATTGGACGATCTGCTCTACCTCCTGAGCCGCAGCCGGCTGGTTGAAAACCTCTACCGCTAGGTGGTGGGTGGGTGGTGTTACCTGGCCTTGAGTTCCGTGTTGTCCTCTATGGGGGGCAGGGTGCTCTTGGAGGGATGCCCCGACGCCGACATGGACTTGGTGTGGCGAGGGCGTGCAGCCGTCAGCGTAGTGGCTGGAGTACTACCAGACACCTCCGTTAAACTGGGCAGACGCGCACGCACACACACACAGGGAAGGACAAAGCAGGTGAACATGAATAGATAGCCCTCACACAATCCCAATCAATATAGTACAATCAGGATATAGACTAGCTATTTAACACATATTTTAACCAAAGAAAAATCACCCACCCCACCTTTAACTACCTACCTATCTATGAGATTAAAGTGCACCGGTAGATGTGTGAAGGACGTGTGCATGTATACCTGCTGTCCTTGCCATTGGGAATAGCAGAGTAGCGTTCGGTGGAGGTTCGCTCACACACATACGTGTTCCGACGAGTCATCGATCCATTCGTCTGCTTGAGAGATGGAGATGGAGAGAGCACACATTAAGTACAGTACTCAAGTACACAAGTTGTGTGACTCACACAACCTGAGTCACACAAAAAGCCACCAGATGTCCTTCCTCCCGAGAGCATACAAGCTTTACCAGAAGTAATATAAACTTTTTTTTAGCGTTGTTTGATAGTTGATTTTATTTTATTTTTTATTTTTTTAATAGAGCCATCCTCTTGTCTCAAAGTGTAAGAAACATCATAATTCATATTGTTATGCAATGATGTTTTTCAAATAAACTTGAAACTTGAAACAAGTAAATGTACTTAGTTACTTTACACCACTGATTATTTCATGCTTTTTGACATCGTTGCCCGACGGGCAGAAACATCTCATCTCCATATTCTAACGTTGTATGTTTATTCGTAAATTAACGCCGTTAGTTGATCACTAAAGCTCCAACGTCAAACAAAAGCAGCAAAAGTAGCAGATCCACAAGCTTGTGGATCTGCTACTTTGGCCGTTAAAAAAAAAAAAAAATCCCGAAAGGTTAAGTTCCCGTTTACGACATGTGAGGTTTTATGAAAAAAGGGGGGCGTTAAAGGAGAATTCCATACTAGAAGGCTTTCTTACATTTATTTGTAGTTGTTATGTCCCCACCAAAGAGGTCCAGGTGTTATTTTGTGCAAAAGCGCATTATTGGCTATTTCCCCTACCATACGCCCTCAATGAATTGCATTGAATTGAATGGGGAATGCTAATTCGCTTATTTCCATCGCTCAAAAATCTCTTTTTTTTGTATATATCCTCTCTTCATAATGTAAATAGTATCCCAAGTGGGATGGAAATAAGCGAATTAGCACAAAAACCCAACCCCCATTGAGGGAATTAGCCAATAATGCACTTTTGCACAAAATAACACCTGGACCTCTTTGGTGGGGACGTAACAACTACAAATAAAGGTAAGTAAGCCTTCTAGTATGGAATTCTCCTTTAAGATTTGTGTCCTTGTGAATACGAGGCAGCAGCAACATGTCCGGCTGTACGTCCATAATGAGAAACAGACATGATCTCTTCAATCACATGTCACTTCAGAGGAAAAGGACGACACAGATCGCCTCGTTTCCTCTCTCCTCCTCGTAGGCATGGTTTCCGCTGCCTGCCTGCCTGCCTCCCAGATCTCTGGCTCTGATATCCCCTCAGTCCTCTGTCCTCGCTTGAACCGTTAAAGTCGGACCGGGCCAGCCATTTTGACGGTCATGCCAGGTCTCTTATGAGCTAGGAGTGGATTAGGAGGCTTGTATACCTCCAGGAAGCAGAGTGGCATGATGCTAATGACTCTGCCCCTACACAGCTGGCAATAAGACTATGTTCACACGCCGGCCATCTTGCCATTAAGTTAATGAAATGCCAGCCTGCTTTTTAAGCACGGGGGACATACAGTATATCACCCCTCAACTATGTCTGCCAGCTTTGCAATCAGCAGCCAAACCCAGTAGTCACTTTGAGTGGCCTACTTAGTACCTACCAAATTGAATTCTATTCAATAGACTACCACTAAAACCAGAAATCAAAACGTGCAACCGAGTGCACCTCCTCCTCCTCCTCACCCCCACAGTGCTGGCGGTCTTCTTCCTCTCCTGCACGCCCCCTATTGGCGAGGCGGGGACGTCTCCCTTGGAGGTGTTGAGCTCCAGCCTGCGCGCTCCTTCCCACTCCTCGCGGTGGTCGCTCTCCACGCTCAGGGCCTGGCCGCGCTTGGAGTAGGATGCTGTCGTGGGCGCCGCCGGCACGGACGGACCCACTGGCAGGGGAACGAACACAAGACGTTATGGGGCGTTACAAAACTGAATAACATGCTGTAACCGTTCATGTCAACAATAACACTACAGGGTTCCCAGTAGAGAGAGAGAGAGAGATAAGAACACAAACTGCAGAGGAATTAAAGGTGCTAAGGTGTATGGGATATTCTCTTTTGGTTAAAACAATGTGTTTTGTTAAAACGTTACTTGTGTTTGTTTTGTCTCTCAAGTGTTTGTTCAGTAACAGGGGTCTCCCTGTGTCTCTACTGTTTGTTCAGGGCGGCGGTGGGCTCAGGGGTAGCGTGGCCCGGATGGGAACCACAAGGTCCTTGGGCAAGACACTGAACCCCTAATTGCTCCCGATGTGCAGGTTGGTGCCTTGCATGGTTTCCTCTGTCATCAGTGTATGAATGTGTGTGTGTGAATGGGTTGAATGTAATGCACAATCTCTGTAAAGCACCTTGGATAAAGGCGCTATATAATATAAATGCACCATTTGCCATTTTGTTCAGTAACAGGGATCTCTCTGTCTCTCCAGCTCTTTATTACACAGCAACCCACCAGTTTCAACTAATCAGGAGAGAGAACCCCTGTTTATTTAAAAAGCTCTGGGGAGACATGGAGAGATCCCCGTTACGGAACAACCACTATATAGCAATGATTACTATCAGACGATAGAGCTGTGTCACACTCATTGTAACCTAAAAAGATGTATCCCTTACACTACAGCACCATTAACAGTGTCCCTGGTAAGCCTGATAAAACAAATGCATCATGCCAAGCCACTCCAGTCCAAGACAGATTTCACAAGTCACTATATATTATGTCTAAACTCTAAACTGAACGTTAGAGACACTGCAGCAGGAGTTTGACAAACACTCCTAAAGGGGTAGAGCAGTGGTTCTCAACCAGTGGTCCTTGAGGGGGTTCCACATTACTTATTTTAAATTAAGTAATGCAGATGTTTACTGCATTACTTAATTTAAAAGAAGTCTTCACGATTAGAGAATGTATTAGATTTGTTATTTTTCATCAGTGTTTGCCTGTTGTGTCTCCTATGGTACCACATCAATAGGCCTACAGCATGGAATTGTGGACCATCTCCTATCCAACGACAACAAAATATTCTCAAATGTCGGTGGTCCGTGGCCCAAATGGCGAATAAATAAAGGGCCTTGATATGAAAAAGGTTGAAAACCACAGGCATAGGACAAGGCAGTTTGTCAAACACACCTAAATGGTATAGGACAAGGCAGTTTGTAAAACACTCCCAGAGGGTAGACAAGGCAAGCATGTACAGCAAGGCTTCAGTATTATTTTCCCCCATCATGCTTAGGGTGCTGTTCTTTAAGAAGCTGCAAGGGAGGCAGCAAGCCAGCAGATGGCGCCAAACACAGTGAGCTCACATGAAATAGGAGGAAGTTGCGACAGGAGGACTAGTAAAGTGCAGAGAATGGACCACTGCTTTTCTTTAAAAATAATGATAATTTTTGATTGATTCTAATAAAACGAAAAGATTTGTGGAGAAAAAAAAAGAAAATGTCCCCTTTTTGTCCATGGTTAATCAGACTAATACATTTAAAAGATATATTTTTTTTTTATCTCTTGTTCACATTCTCGACTACTTGTAAGTAATCAATAGACGAATCGCTTGAAAATAATGCCCTAATGTGTGTAATGTGCAATGCCCTAATGTGTGTAATGTGCAATGCCCTAATGTGTGTAATGTGCATAACAATTATGATTTGGGTACAACAATGCTTTTGTCACAAGCCGAAAGAAGTGTTCTTATCTGGGGTTTTATCACATTCCCCTTTTTTCCTCTGTGCAGTGTTAATTTTGACAGAATTTCTTTTTTTAGTTTAGTCATAGTCTTTTGAATAAGATTTATTTTAGTTTTAGTCGACTAAATCTACAGATTTTGATGACAAAAATGTATTTTGGCGGGCCTTGATGTCGTCGTAATGACCGTTTTTACACATTCTGATGATAGCCGATCTACAAGCTCACAACACACATGCGTTGTTGTGACTGTGAGCTTGTAGATGGGCTATTTTCAGAGTGCAACACCCAGCTCTACCAAACATAAAATCAAAAGACTTGTCTTTTAGTCCTACTGGATCTCTTCTCCACTAGTCCCTCCTTAACATTTTAGTCTAGTTTTTTTTAATTTGTTGACAACATTTTCAATATACTTAGTCTTAGTTTTAGACCTCATAGCTTAGCTTTTATTCAGTTTTCATTTAGTTTCTGTCAGCGGAAAAAAAGGTAGTAGACGAACATGTTCCGTTTTAGCCGACGAAAATTAACACTGCCTCTGTGACAAAAAAACCCATATAGGTTGACTTTGAGGGCAACTCCCCCCTAATGCTGCAAGCACCCAACAGTCAGGGAATATCATCAGAAGAATGTCCAATCTGGGAATGCATTTCTTAGCAATACATTTCTTCACCAATGTGTTTGTAAAGGCGTCTAATAACACATTTCATATTGGTTGAAATTCTGTTTTTCGTCCAAAACAAATGCTTGGAATGGATTCAGAATCATGAAAACACCCTAGTTTGACACGTCACATATTACTTAGCGTTACCAGACTGTTGCCTCTCGCAATTTCCAAATGCTTTCATCATACAGTCTGGAGCAACGGAGGAGCTGTCATGAGTAAAATATAAAGCGGAAGTGAAGCATCCCCACTTCGGTTTAGTCTTTACACTCACGCAAATGTATCCAAATATAAATATAAATCATCTAAGCATATATAGCTTGTTGCTTAGGAAAAAAATAAAAAAATAAGCGATATTTTAAAATATATTTTCGTGAACGGAAATGGCAGCTTTCCTTACTCAGATTTCGGGAGGTGTAGTTCCAGACTATATAGCATTCGGAGATTGTGGAATAGTTGTCTGGCTACGCAAAACTACATATTACTTAAAGCAGAATGTTTATTTTTGCCTATCGGTCAATGGTACCCCAACCTTCAGCAGCCGTCACAGACTCTCCTAGGGAAACTGAATTTCAACCAAATGTGAGATGCGTTACTAGACACCTTTACAAACACAATGGTGAAGAAATGTCTCTGTAAAGGAATTTATTCCCAGATATTATTATTATTAATATCCCCTGACCAACAGCACTCTCAGAAGCTTGCTCTGGGAAAGGACGGGGTTTACTTTACTTGGCTTCTCTACGACAACACCACCACCACCACCTCCACCACCATCCTCATCCCCACCATGATCACTGTAGCGCCGCTGCTTCTGGCTGGCGGACGCGCTGCGCGTCACCTTGGGGTGCCCGGGCGACACGCTGGAGCTGTTGTTGATGTCACTGTTGGGCCGCTGGCGCTGCCCGAGGCCGCTGGTGGGCAGGGGCTCGCTGCCTTCAAACTGCAACCACACGCACGCACACACGCACGAGCACGCACGCACACACACAAACACACACACACAGTGTGGGAAAAAAGCGCGAACATTTTTCTACTTAACACATTTAGACCCGAGACCGATTCTAAAAAACGCCTTTTAAATCCTGACCCAAGTTTTCTTAAAAACTTCAAATTCTTATTCAACAATTAAAAATAATAAGAACAATTATCATGTTGCTACAGGTGTAGCAACAACTAGAGACACAGAGGTTGCTCCCACATTGAATAGGTATAACAACGAATAGGTTACAGGTCTAAATGGGATAAGTATAAAAGTACCAATACTGCAATGTATGTGTAAAAAAAACATTTGAAAATAGCAGATCTCCATCATCATGTATCAGGACACCGAAATGTATGTGTGGTTAATGTATGATTTGTAATATTAATCAAAATCTACAAAGTAACTAAAGTTTTCAAATAATGTGTCTCTGAGATGTAGTGGAGTAGCAGTAAAAGTATTGAATATGGGACATGCTCCACAGCTCCAGTAAGGTAAAAGTACCGGTTCCTCAAAATGGTACTAAAGTACAGTACTTCAAATGTAAATGTGTTACAGCACTGCTCGCTCACACGCACGCACGCATGCACGCACACACACGCGCGAATGTGATGACAAGGCAGGCGGTGATGTAATGTAATGCATTAGGGGTAATACATTCCCGTTTATAAGTGTTGCTGGGAGATGGATGCTGACCTCTGGAGCTTTCCTTCCCAGTAGCAGATACGTAGCCATGACCTCATCATACTTCTGACCCAGCAGGGACTCCGTGATCTCAGCCTTCGGGAAGCCCATGGTCACCATGAGCTCTGTCCACACAACACATACAAAATGCCATCGGATCAGCGCCAGCGAAGAGAGCCCGAGACCCATGTAATGGTCTGGCCATTATCTATCTGATTGGTCATTGTTGAAAGCTGTCTCACCTATTCTGGAGCTATCACTGAAACCCGTCTCACCTATTCTAGAGGTATCGTTGAAGTCCGTCTCAGGCTCGATGTAGGGTTTTAGGTCGTCCTCATCGTGGCCCACGTTCATCCAGTGGTCTTTCATGATTTGCTGATGGGGGAAGAAAAAAATACAAATGAACACTCAAACTAAGAACATAGATTCAAGGGATAATACTTAGGGATAGATTGGTGGGCATAATTATCACCAATAGTAGCAAACTGATGCGATAACAGCAGTGAGTAAAAAGACATACAGCATAGCGAAAATAGCTAATCTGCAAGCTCACAGTGATCCACACACACACACACACACACACACACACACACACACACACACACACACACACACACACACACACACACACACACACACACACACACACACACACACACACACACACACACACACACACACACACACACACACACACACACACACACACACACACACACACACACACACACACACACACACCCACCCCTTTCCATTCTTTGCTAAATGTGAGGTCAAACAATGGCATGATCAATTCTTATTCTCATAAAGTGAATGGCAAAGTGAGTTTAATGTCGTTTAACATTGTTTAATGCAATCAAATACAACAATCAAATACAATGTTTGAATGTATGGGCTGTCATGGCCAGAAAGTAGTTTTTTGTCACTCGCATACGCGCATAGCCGCATACCCTCTATTACTATTGCATTTCAGCCTGTCAGCCTGTCTGTACACATGGAACCAACAAGCACATCATATTCAGAAGGGTTGGCCGGGGTCTAACAACCCTGTGGCTCCCATGTAGAACTGACTTCATGTGGCCATACTATGACATCATTCATCTATGACATCATTCATCTATGACATGTCTATGATGTGTGACTCCATATTTAGGCAAGGTTTCAACGCAATGCCGACCACCATCGACTTCGGACATAGGAATCCCAACGTCCATTTGACAACTGAACCAATTTATGTGCGATTTGTAACACTCAAACCATTCATGTTTGAATGATTTAACTGTGCTCAGTTGCGTGGAATTTCCCTATCCCGAACATCGTTTAGAGAGGCTAATTGAATCACGACTGAGACTTCAGGATCCATACAGGACTTATGTGGGCTCCAATGTGGACAGCCTGTGACGTCAGTCAGAGAGTATATATATAAACAATAGTTAGGTACAACTATTTAATGATCTAAGATGATGGAGGAGCTGCAGGAATCGTCTCAGGTGGATTTGGAGGGGCTGAGCGTCTTTGCCTCCGACGAGGCCATTACCGCCCAAGAGGAGGGGATCAAGGAGGACATCGCCACCAACAAACCCCTGGTGTCGGACAGACTGGAGCTGTCCGTGCTGCAGGGAGAGTACGCCCAGGACGACACAGTCTACCAGCTCAAGATCCAAGACCTGCACCGAAAATACTCCCACATCCGGAAGACGCGGCCCGACGGGAACTGCTTCTACAGGGCTTTCGGCTTCGCGCACCTCGAGGCCCTGCTCGACACCGCCGCCGCCGAGGACCTCCCGAGGCTGAAGGCGGTGGCGGCCAAAAGCAAACAGGACCTGGTGGACATGGGCTACCTGGAGTACACCATCGAGGACTTCCACAAGTTCTACATGGACGCCATCGAGCTGTGCGAGAAGCGGCAGCGGCAGAAGCCGGGGGGAGCCCTGCGGGAGCTCCTGGCCTCCTTCAACGACAACGACATGTCCAACTACGTGGTGGTGTACCTGCGCATGGTCACGTCGGGCTACCTCAAGCGCGAGAGCGGCTTCTTCCAGCACTTCATCGAGGGCGGGCGCTCCGTGGAGGATTTCTGTTCGAAGGAGGTGGAGCCCATGTACCGCGAGAGCGACCACATCCACATCATCGCGCTGGCCACGGCGCTGGGCGTGCCCGTCCTGGTGGAGTACATGGACCGCGGCGAGGGTGGCGCAGTCAACCACCACGTCTTCCCCGAGGGGAGCCAGCCGCGCGTCTTCCTGCTCTACAGACCGGGACATTATGACATCTTGTACAAGTAACACCGTCTCCCTTGACATATCTTTGAAAAAGATATGACAGGGACCCCCATAAGAGAAGATTATTACTTCAAAATAATGAAGTAGCCTTTGGCCCACAGGGCAGGGGCCTTTCTCCTGTTTCTGCAGTGAAGTAGCCTTTGGCCCACAGGGCAGGGGCCTTCGACTGTTTCTGCAGTGAAGTAGCCTTTGGCCCACAGGGCAGGGGCCTTTCTCCTGTTTCTGCAGTGAAGTAGCCTTTGGCCCACAGGGCAGGGGCCTTTCTCCTGTTTCTGCAGCGTGAGGTGGCTTGCAGCGTGAGGTGGCTTGATGTACAAGTACATACCACAGCCATCATCATACATACATTTGAGCCCGTAACAAGTTGTTTGCGAACATTTCGTGTGCAGTTCAGTTTCGGAAAGTCATACGACGTGACGCATGCTCAGCATGCGGCAGCGCCGCCTATGCTCCGTGGCTACGGTCGATACCCCTCCGTTTAAAATCCAGCTCCGTGGTTTCTTTTTCCGTGATGCGCACGGAAAGGGAACAACACCACAGAACAACAACACACAACCTGCTCTGCACGGAAAACACACGGCAGCGGACACGCGATATTCACGGAGAAACAACAACATGGAAGAGAAACAACAACAGAACCTGCCCAGCACGGCAAACACAGGGTCAGTGGGCAAAGACAACGTGTGTCTCATTTGGATCGCACTGCACCACAGATTCGTCTGAGCTAGACGCGAGGAGTCAAGCTTCTAGTGATGTACAACTGCCACTGGACATGACGCTAGTATGTCGCAGGGACTTTCCCCCCAATCCAACCCTTGATGCCGAGTAGGGAGGCACTGGGTCCCATTTTTATGTATGACCCGGCTGGGGATTAAACCCCAACCTCCCAGTCTCAGGGTGGATGGACACTCTAACCACAAGGACACTGAGCTGGCAATCATCACACAATGGTTCATAAATAAGAAACGGAAAAGGAAAAAAGTGACTCCATATCTTTAGCGTTGTACCTTTTGTGTGTGTGGTTGTAAATGTTATTGTCTTTTTGTTTGATTACACTGTCCTGTGCGTTTTGTCGAAGAGATTTACATTTAAAATAAAAAGTGAAACATAAAGTAGCATAAAGAATAAAACGCGCGCACACACACACACACACACACACACACACACACACACACACACACACACACACACACACACACACACACACACACACACACACACACACACACACACACACACACACACACACACACACACACACACACACACACACACACACACACACACACACACACACACACACACACACACACACAGCATGTCTGGGATTACCTCTAAACTGCCTCGTTTGACCGGGTTGAGGACCAGCAGCTTCTTGAGCAGGTTTTCACAGTCTGTGGACATGTAGAAAGGAATGCGATACTTCCCTCGGAGGACCCTCTCTCTCAGCTCCTACACGGCACAGAACAACAGCATTACGAGAAATAGCACAACAATGTTAAAACCTGATTTCTGAACGTTGGCCCCTCCTATGCACAGCTTTGTATGTGTGTGCGTGTAGCACGGAATGTGAAGATTTGATTGGCTGAGCACGGAATGTGATGATGTTTGATGATAAGAGGCCCCTCACTTCACATGAGTGTGATTTTTATCACACACACACACACACACACACACACACACACACACACACACACACACACACACACACACACACACACACACACACACACACACACACACACACACACACACACACACACACACACACACACACACACACACACACACACACAATGCAAAGAAAAAATATATACTATATCTGATTAAAATGATATCAAGAAATAAATCAATACATTTACATTTCCCAGAATTCCACGTTCAGATCACCAAGTCATAAAAAGTCAAAGTCAAAAATTCGTACGATTTGTCACACACTGTTACCGCAGTGAAATTTGTTCTCCGCATTTGACCCATCTCTTGGAGCGGTGAGCCGCAGCCAAGGAGCGGTGAGCTGCAGCCGTGCCGCACTCGGGAATCATTTGATTGGTTGATTTGACCAATGCAGTGCATTACATTCACACACACATTCATACACTGATGGCAGCGGAAACCATGCAAGGTACCAACCAGCACATCAGGAGCAATTAGGGGTTCAGTGTCTTGCTCAAGGACACTTCGACACTAACTCTGGGGGAGCCCGGGTTCGAACTGGCGACCTTGCGGTTACCATCCAGGAACTCCACCCCTGAGCCACCGCCGCCCCCTGGTCATACACTGTGACTTGGGCAAAACTGCCGTGCTCCTCACACGCAACATTGATCTGTCTGTCCTCTGTCACCGACAGACTCCTTTCACCACCTTCAATGTGCTTGCATTCTTTTATTTACTTTAATTTTATAGTACCCCCTCCCCCCTAGCATTGTGCCTGCTTCCGTCTAAATAAATCTTTTTCTCTTCAGAAGCGTTAATATTGTAAATCATTCGCCCGCCGGGATCGAAAATTTACATTTTCTATTTTACACACAATTATAATGTTCTCATTTTGTTCATAAGACCCAATTACGGAATGCAGAGTCTTTTCTTCATAATATGCATGACACTTCATTATTTACTACAACACTATGGCAACATTATGAGTCCACCAGTGGTTATTTTCAAGGACCCCCGTAACTCTTGAGAGTGTACAAATGGAACCAAACGGACCCGTTTAAGAACTGTTATGATCATTCAGGGCCATTCTATTTAACTGTTATGATCATTCAGGGCTATTCTATTTAACTGTTATGATCATTCAGGGCTATTCTATTTAACTGTTATGATCTTTCAGGGCTATTCTATTTAACTGTTATGATCATTACGTATTCCTGATATTATTATTGTCCGTTCATTGGCTGTAGGACACCCATCTCAAAATATGTTGTTTCAGGGACCTCCCAGAAGCACAAGAATCGAGTTAAAAGAAAGAATATATATTCAAAGATGTGCGCCACATTTTCACGATTTTCCCAAACGTAGCAGATCTACAAGCTCTGCCGCACTATGAGCTTGTAGATCTGCTATTTTTCCAATAGCTAAAGTTTAACCCATTCAGAACGGGAACCCCTTTTGGTGTTTTAAGAATTATGTTATTCTTTAGCCATTTGAAAAATAGCAGAGCACCGAGTGCTGCGCTACGAGCTTGCTACGAGCTGCTATTTTTGAAAAATCGCGAAAACGTGGCGCAAATCTTTGAATGTATATTCTTTCAGAGCGAACGTTTTAAACTCAAATCTTTGCTTCTGGGGAGGTCCCTGGAACTACATATTTTCAGATGGGGGTCGGCGGGCCAATTACATATAATTTGTGTGGTCCTTGACATGAAATATTGATAACCACTGATCCTAGGTATTTAGAAGACATTTTTTTTTATTTCAACGTCAGGCCTAAATGGGTTAAAATAAGGCCAACAACAACAACAACAACGTCCTGAGTCCTCATTCTCCTTTGTAATCATTGGCCAAGTCGCATCACCTTGAGGTTCTGTCCGTCGAAGGGCAGCGAGCCGCTGACCAGCGTGTAGAGGATGACCCCCAGGCTCCAGACGTCCACCTCGGGCCCGTCGTATTTCTTCCCCTGGAAGAGCTCGGGCGCGGCGTAAGGCGGCGAGCCGCAGAACGTGTCCAGCTTGCTGCCGATGGTGAACTCGTTGCTGAAGCCGAAGTCGGCGATCTTGATGTTCATGTCGGCGTCGAGCAGGAGGTTCTCCGCCTAGAGTCGGGTCGGTCCGAGGGAGGGAGAGAGAGAAGACGGGGACGAGCCAATCAGGAGAGGAGAACGTGGGAACAGGTTCTCAGCCTTTTTTCAGACATGCAGATTTGATACATATATGTAACGCCCGGGATTCAAACTCGGGTCTCCCGCGTGAAAGTCCAACATCTTAACCACTAGACCAAAGGGATATCCCTCTGGACCGGGGGAGATATTAGACTTTTGAGGCCATCAGGCAGAGGCTCTGAGCCACTCTGCTACACATAACAGGGCTCTGAGCCACTCTGCTACACATAACAGAGGCTCTGAGCCACTCTGCTACACATAACAGAGGCTCTGAGCCACTCTGCTACACATAACAGAGGCTCTGAGCCACTCTGCTACACATAACAGAGGCTCT